>NC_088350.1:15305000-15905000 GCF_036884655.1 Musa acuminata AAA Group
TTTTTCTAATTGGTAATGATTTGTTATTGAGGAAAATTCAAAAATAGTGCATCCAATATATAGACAGTTTAAAACAATCTTAAATTTTTACAAAAGCATTTATGTACATATTTCATTGGTGTTATATTTTAAAGAATTTTTTGGTATTTTATGGATTTTTGAGCATCTAAATAGTGTCATTTTTTTTATTTTTATTTTACTTATTTTTAATTTCTAAAAAATATAAGACATTCATGCAATATTTTTTCATATTTGAGATTCTAAATAGGTCAACAATTTGTGTAAAAAAAATTGGACTAAAAATAAAATTTTCTAATAGGTGATGCACTATTATTGAGAAAAATTCAAAAATAGTGGCATTGATTCACAACTCGAAATGATCTCAATTTCTTAAGAAAAATTTGAATAGGGCACTTATGAACATACATCAGTCTTCCATTTTAGAGATTTTTTTGATTTTTTTTTAGATTTTTGAGCATTTAAATAGTGTGTCATTTTCCTCTTTTATTCTTTTTTTTATTTCTAACAAATTTTAATACATCCATAAAATAAAATTTTCATATTTGAGATTCTAAATAGATTAACAATATATGTAGAAAATTTGGCCTTGAAAAATACTATTAAAAGGTGATGCATTGTTTTTGAGAAAAAAATAAAAATAATAACTTGCATAGATGCACTATTCTAAATGATCTGAAATATTTAGATAAACTTTGAATAGGATACTTATGGACATAAGTCACAAGTTTTTCATTTTAGAGAATTTTTTGATATTTTTATGTATTTTTGAGCATATGAATAGTGTATCAATTTTCAAATTTCTCCTTAATTTTTTATTTTAAATAAATTTTAATGCATCCATGCAATGTGTTTTTATATTTTATCTTCTAAATAGTCAACAATATGTAGGGAAATCTTGATGTGACATCACATAAATATTTTTTAAACTATCATTATTTCAACTCATTCAATTTGATAAATCATCAAAATCACTTTCAAAGGATTACATAAATAGATTTATTAATTTTTTATTAAAAAAATAATATAATAGAGATAGAGAAAATTTTAAAATATATTTCCTTTTTATGTGTTTCAATTTATGTGATTTATTTTATTCAAGCATATCTTTAGTTTTTTCCTTTTTTATGCCAAATTAAAATATACATCAATGTTTAAAACCGAAAAAGAACTTTCATTACGGCAAAGATCAATAAGTCATAAATCATAAAAATCATCATGCATAATTTTGAAATATAAATTCATTAAGCATGATCTCAAATCACTATGCATCATTAAATCATCAACATATACCTTATTTCTTCTTTAAAACATACTTAGGATTTACCTTTAAGCATTATATTTAAGTCTAATATTTTATTCCTTTATTATAAAACATGTAATTTTCATGATTATTTTTAAAATTACTATAAGGATAAGCTTGATTCCAAAATTTTATAACTTTTTTTAACAATTTACATATAATTTTTCTAAACTAATTTAAAAATAACTCATAAAATACATCAAGTAATTTCAAAATAAAGCAAAGAGATTTTTGTTACCTTGTCATCGAAAGTCATTAAGGCATAGTTTATTATTTCACCTTTGCTGGTTTGTTCTTAATCTTAGTATGAACTTGATTCGTCCTGAGCTACCTTGATTGTTTTCTTAGCTTCTTCTTTTTATGTTCATTTTTGTTCTTTGATTCTTGTTTTAAGATTTTTTTAAGCTTTATTGTTAGAAGTTCAAGATCATCATCATCATCATCACTTAAGTCATCACTCAAGTGCTATTCTATTGTTCAAAGTGACAAATCCTTCTTGTTCTTTGGAAGGTAGTTCTCATGTTTAATACAAGTCATTTCATAAGTCATCAAAGACCCGATAAATTCTTCAATCGAAAAATAGTTCAAGTCCTTTGATTTTTGTATTACCATTACTTTTGAATCTTAATTTTTAAAAAGATTATAAAACTTTATTAATAAGTTTAATATTCAAAAAATATTTACCAAGTACTTTTAAACTATTAACGACATCAATAAAATAGGTGTACATGTCTCTAATGGTTTTGCTTGGTTTCATATAAAATAATTCAAAATCATGTATCAAAAGATTTATCTTAGAATCTTTTACTCTACTAGTACCTTCATGTGTGGTTTCAAGAGTATGCCAAATATCAAAAGTAGTTTTACAAATAGACACTCGATTAAACTCATTTTTATCTAAAGCGTAAAATAAGACATTCATAGCCTTAGCATTTAAAGAGAAAGTTTTCTTCTCAAACTCATTCCAATCGTTCATTAAAAGAGAAGACATTTCAAATCCGTTTTCAATAATATTCCATAAATCAAGATTCAAGAAAAGCAAAAAAACTCTTATCTGAGTTTTCCAATAAGTGTAATCTGTCCCATTGAATATGGGAGGACGAACGATAGAAAAGCCCTCTTGAAAGCCAAAAAGAGTCATTTCTCTTGGGTGTTAAACCAAACGAGAAAGAATGTGGCTCTTATACCAATTGTTAGGATCAAGAGCAGCATTAAGAGGATGGGTGAATTAGTGCAGCAGATAAAATTATGTCGGTTCAAAAATCTTTCGATCGATTAAAACCAATTTCGGAAAGATGTTAACTTGAAACACATTTGTAAGAGTGTGCAGCTAAACTGAGGAAGTATGGCAGTTTACAATAAATGTAAATAGCAAATCATAAATGTAAACTAGATTTTATAGTGGTTCGATCATCGTGACCTACATCTACTCTCGATTCCTCTTCTATCGAGGCCATCGACATCTACTAACGGTCTTCCTTCAATAGACGAAGACTAACCATCTTCTTATAACTCTATTCTCCTTTTGACAGGCTTAGATGAGAACATTTACAAGTTTCATACCTCTCTTAGAATGAACTCTAAACTCTAAGAGGTTGAGGGAAACACTCAACACTTTTCAAGCTTTTTCAACTCTTTTTCGTTAAGGATTTTTTTTTCCTTTCTACCTAATTCTTACTAATTCATGTAGAAATAGTTGGGGTATTTATAGACCCCAAATGACTTTAAAATTGGAATAAAAAAAAGGTCTCATCCCGTATTTCCCAAGTCCTTGTGATACCACCACTTGTGCTAGGCGGTACTACCACCTACAGCACTGACACTAGGTAGTACCACTACCTGACATAGTTTAGGAGACTATGCTTGGGCGGTAGCACTGCTTGACATAATCTTCAAGATTATATCTGGGTGGTATCATCGCCAGACCCTACTATAGGATACTGAATGAGCCAAATAATATGCTTAACTCAACCTTGATTCAGGCCCAATTGGCCCATAATTGAGTTGATATTATTTCACCCTAGTACCGACTCAATTAGACCTAAACTAACTCGATCTAGACAAGTTATTACAATCATGAATCATATGCTGTCCGACATGTCATTGGTTCATTCGGCGCTTCGTCCGATCCTTCGGCGCATCGTCCTCTCCTTCAGCATATTGCTCAATCGGCATGTTGTCTTCCTACAACATCCGATCTCCTTAGTGTAATGTTTGATCTTCTTAGCTCGATGCCCGAACTCATGGCATGAAGCCTTCTACCAATACGTCGATCGATCCTCTAGCTCGACGTCCAATCTTCTAACATGTTCACTTCGGCCCAACGTTGATTCTTCCTACTTTAATCGTCTTTCCTGATCGAAGCTAGTCCTCCTTTACTTAAACACACATTAGATCACAAACACATCAATTGATTTCATCATCAAAATTCAAGATTCAACATACACCTCTCTTTTTTAGACCTCACTCCTCTTTTAGAAACCTTCTAACTCTATGAAAAAAAGACTCACTAACTTTAGAGAGATTACAACACTTTTTTTTTCAAGTATATATATTTTTTTCTACTCAAATTTCATGCTCATCCAAGCAAAAATAACTAGGGTATTTATAGACCCCAAATGACTTCAAAAATAAAGCAAAAAATGTCTCATCCCAAAAAATATCTATAACTAGGGTATTTATAGATGGTACCATCGCTTGTAATAGATTGTACTACTACCTACAACACTGACACTAAGCGGTACCTCGATCCAAACTAGTGGTAGCATCGCTTGATAGTATGAAAAATTGTTCTCTTAACTTTTTTAGCTCATATGTGGTTCTAACCTATCCTTGGATCACAGAATGGGCTTTTTACTTAGTCCAAAACAATCTCAACTTAGGCTCAATGGGACCCTAATTAAGTTAGTATGGTTTCTCCTAAAACTAATTCAATTACAATCATGACTGCTTCAATCTAGACACAATCGATTATAAATACAATACTATGTTATCCGGTATGTCATTGGTTCATCTATCGCATCGTCCAATCCTTTCAGTGCATCATCTTCTTTTGCGATGTATTGCCCAATCGATATGTTGATCTCCGCAATATCCAATCTCCTTGGAGCAATGTTCGATTATTTTAGCCCGATGCCCGAACTCATGGTACGAAACCTTCTGTTGATACGTCGATCAATTCTTCGACTCGACGTCTAATCTCGTTCCGACCCAATATTTGATTTCACTATTTTAATCGATTCATCTTTGCTTGATTGAAACTAATCCTACGTCACTCAAAATATAAATTTAATTGTTAACTCATTAGTTGATTTCATTATAGAAATTTAAATTTAATAGCAAAGACACTCTCTTACATGAGGCACACCCTCTTATGCAACGATGAGTACTATAGACGGGTGCGTAAATAGGTAATTTCATAATTATCTAACATATTTGTCTCATCAAACTTAGTGTATATGAATAAGTTTAGGTCATATTTACGTTTAATCTTAAAAAAAAAAAATTTGAGGATAGAGTAAAAGAGTTGAGGGAGAAGTCTCTGGAAGGAATAAAGTCCTGAATATTGAGGAATTTAGGTTTTTTCCCCTTCAATTTCTAATAAAATCATGGCTTGATCGATGTTATTTTGGACCAATTGCCCTTTTATTAATTTGCTGTAATCTACCAGTCTTACACGGTGATAGGCACTATTAAAACCCCAAAATAAACTAAACTTGTACAAGATGGCATAGCCCGGCCGTATCTTCCTGTATTCATCAAATCTGATGCATTAGTATGTAGAGCTTTTTATATATCCGCGTACGGTATTTATATTCCATAGCACTCCGCTTACCTTCAGATACTGTCGGGGCTCTCAATGGAGAGAGTGTCTGCAGAGTAATCGGAGAAGAGCTCGTCGGCCTTGGACAAGTTGTACGCCACCTCCACCATGGTCGGTCTCTTCGACGGGTCCCTGCGCAAGCAGTCCCTGGCTATGTTCATAACGGTCGCCACGCTCTCCATGGGGCACGACTGCTTCGCCAGCACCGGGTCCATCCACGCCATGATACTTGCTTCGCTGCCGCCGCCGCCGCTCTTCTCGAACAGCAGTCCCTCCGCCTCTGCCCATAGCGACTCGCCCCGCTCGCTCAACGCCTCCTTCCCGGACACAAGCTCCAGCAGCACCACTCCGTAGGCGAAGACGTCCATCTTGGCGGTGACGACACCATCCGCCAGGTACTCCGGCGCGATGTATCCCTGCGTGCCCACGATGTGGGTGGTGACGGCGTTGCACCCGGTCTTGGCCAGCCCAAAGTTGGCCACCTTGGCGCGCATCTGGGCATCCAAGAGAACGTTGCTGGTCTTGATGTCCTTGTGGACGACGCGGGGCCAGGTGTGCTGGTGGATGTACTGGAGGCCATTGGCCAGGTCCAGCGCGATCCTCAGCCGGGTTCGCCAGTCGAGCTTGTAGGGGGCGGCCGGGTCATGGAGCCAGAAATCCAGCGAGCCGTTCTCCACGAACTCGTAGATCAGATAGCAGGTGCCGGCATCGTTGTCGATGCAGAAGCCTTCCAGCTTCACCAGATTGGAGTGGTTCACCTTCATTAAAGATGACGCATGAGCAATAAATTAATAAAAAGAGATGGTTTATGGAAGTCAAACCTATACTAAGAGAGCAAAACTGTGAGAGATGAGAGAGAGAGAGAGTTGGAAAGAAGGTTAGGCGGACAGAAGACTTGGAAGTCAAGCTTCTTGACCACTTATCACACGGCAGATAGAAGGATGCGATGGTAAAGCCCTCTCGACAAGTGGTGGGTGGTGAAACAACAAAGATAGGAACGGGGCTTGCATCACCACATGGTGGCGGACGCGGAAGTCGACGAGCTTTCAGGCCTGGAGACTTGTGTACACCATTTAATGCTATGGACAGCCAATTATTCTCGATGGCTTCACAGCGAAGTCTTCTCACGCGTTGAAGTCTTGGATCAGATCGGGATGAGACGACTTCAGTGGCGAGTCTGAAAAGAACCCCTTAAACAAGATCTTCATCACATCTCAGCTCTAGAATACCCCACTTAAAAATCTGGAGGTAATTTGTGGGAACGTGCAAGTAGAAGAATATCGCACGATACCAGAAGAATATCGAGTAGAATTAGTAGGCGAATGCTCGAAGTTAAAATAGAAACTGTGTGTCCAATAAGGGCCAAACCTTCTGCAGTATTTTGAGCTCCTCGCGGGCATTCCACTTCATCTTTTTGACGGCGAACACCTCGCCATCTATGATCCCCTTGTACACCGCTCCCTTGATATGGTTGCTCTGCCCGAAATCATCAGTGGCTTGCATCAGCTCCTCCACCTTATACACCTTGTACTTATCCAACCACTCTGAGATATCGTTGATCAGCTTGTCATCGTTAGATGCAACTTCCCCGCCCTTGCTGTACTTCATCAATTCATCCGCAGAACTTTTTCCACGTTCCTCGCCCACTCCCCACCTACCTTTGGACACGAACCGCCTCCATAGCCATGCTAACAGCATCATCTGCAGCACCCAAAGAGCTCCCACAACACCCAGACCGATTGCTAGGCCTGCAATCACTCCGTTTCTCTTCTTCACAACCACAGAAGGAGACTCAGCCGTGGGTGCAGGGGAAGGCGGGGTGGCGATTGACGCGTTCGATAGCAGCAGCGGCGGTGGGATCTCGTACAGGGGAACAAAGATGGTGGAGAATGCACTCTGGTTGCCGTTCAGGTTAATTAGCGTCTGAACGTCGGTGCCAAAGCTCTCGGCGACGGAGGAGTAGGTATCGGAAAGCTGAAGCACGTACGTGACGAGGCCGAGAGGCATCCTGCCATTGATGGCGATGCTGTTCGCGGTGGTGCTGTTGAGGCACTGGCAGGAGATGGGGAAGGTGGCGATGACGCCGATGGTGAGGTTAGTCGGGACGAGCGTCGGATTCACCAGCACGACGGCGGGCCACAACGTGAGGTTCTCGAACTTTTTGGTGGACACCAAGTAGAAGGTGTCGCCGGAGTTGATTTGGTAGGGAACGGGCGCGTAAGCGCGACTGTAGTTGGTGCAGGAGCAGGTCAAGGGGATCAACAAGGGCTGGTTCTGCTGCAACACAGCGGTGGTGGTGAGGTTGCTGGTCCGGGCGATCGAGAGTCGGCTCATGTCAAAGAGGTCGCCAGCGGATGCGACGTCGAGCTGGGAGAGAGAGGTGGCGTCAGCTCGGTACAGAGCGTAGGCCTGGCACGGGTAGATGCCGCGGTCGGCAGCGCACTGGATGCCGTCGGGGGGATCGGCTTGGCCATCGTTTGGTGGTAGAAGCAGAAGGAGTAGGGAGAGGAAGAGTATGGTACGGATGACGGCAAGTCTCATTTCGGCTGGGGTTTGGTGGCGTTGGTGGTGGTGTAGATGGTGGTGGGTGGTGGAGAAGCCGCGAGAGGGTTAAATAGGCAAGTAGATGCAGGCAGACTGAGAGAACGAGAGAGGCAAAATTACCAGCTTGTCCTTGCGAGGATAAATGGTGATGGACCCTACGAGAGACCGTGGCACTTCCAAGCCTAGTATGCGGGTGGGTGGGCCAAACACCGAGTATCTAAAGGACGGGAAAACAATTGGTCGGATCTATAAAACAGGAAAATTTGGACACGGAAAAGGATGCAATTCACACGATAAAATCCAAATTCACATTGTCATAAGCAAATTATTTATTTATCTTTCGGTGAATCGAGTCGCCATCATATGAAATTATTATCCATTCAAAAAAGTATATGTTTATCACAATTATTTATGACTTACTGTAGCTGGTTTTATTTTTATTTTAAAAAATATAAAAAATTAAATACCTAGTACTTTTTAATCATAATTATCTTGAATGACTTTTTAAAGGATATCAATTACAACTCTAATGTCAGAATTTTTTATATAAGCTTTTAGATATCATGTACTAAACTTAAATTCGGGGATATGAATATAAAAATCACTTTCTTCCTTTGGCTGTACGTGTGTGTGTGAAAATTTTCTGAATTTTGAAATCTAACAAAAAATAGTTTGATTATTTTTCTTTTATTTATTTATTTATTTATCTATAATAGGTTTTACTAGTATTTTGGTCGGATGGAAACAACGAAAGTTCCAAGTTTGATCTAAACCCATCCAATCTCGGTCGAGTAAGATTTCTTTCAATCATAATCCAATCCAATTTAATTTAATTCAGGTTATATATTAGTCAAATCATGCCAATTTGAACTACTTTTATTTTTTTTAATTGACAAATTACATCATCATCATCAGACAAGTCACAGCGCTTGGATAGCGACTTGGGTGAGCGTGTGATTGGGTTCAGGGAGAAGCAAGTCGGTCTTTATGATGGTCGAAATCTACGATGACTTGGGTTAGAAATAGGTCATGTGAACTTGATGCTTTGGTCACGGTGGTGGAAAGTTTCGCACCGGATGTCACGACTTCAGTGTGGGTAGAATAATTTTTGGCTTGAGACAGCCACGTCGTTCTCCAATATTGTTGAAATCGTTGTCGAGCTCCTCCAGAAGAGCGACGTGGCTGCCTCAAGCCAAAAATTTTGTTTGGGTCTGGAGAAAGGGATTGGTGGTGACGTGTTGGTTCGTAGCACAAGGAGTCTCAATTAAGTGATTGGGTCGGATCACTTATTGAATAACTGCTGAGCGATTCGATCCATTTTTAACTCGATCGGGTCCAGATGTCAGATGTTAGGTCACGTTGACATCCGAGCCTAATTTAAGGTCAGAACAATAACATTCTATAAATTAAGATGTGATGTTACTTATTATTTTTTATCGATTCATCTAAATCATTTTTTTTTCCAAGTGATAGTCGACGTCAAATGTATATTTTGGATATAACGGGAATTAAATATATCCTTCCAACAATAATAGAAAATATAGGCTGAAAGTTTTCTTTTTTTTTTTTTTCAACAAGAGAACTATCAGTTTCTCATTAGAAGAGTTATAGCTTACAAGATTGCAAACATGAAGCAGGTAATCCTAACATGTCCTTTCCCTAGTTCAGGCCCTTGGATCAAAAGAGTCACTGTCACCATTTGTTTTATATATATATATATATATATATATATATATATATATATATATATATATATATATATATATATATATATATATATATATATATATATATATATATATATATATATATATATATATATATATATATATATATATATATATATATATATATACACACACTGAAATCTAACTAAATGAGGTTGATTTGCATTTCTTGGAATATATTGAATACTAAATATTTGCATCTCATTAGTGAAATCTAAAATATCTAAAAAGAATTGAATAAAGGTACTAAGTATACCTACTACTTCTTATTTTGATTATCCAATAAGTCAATGATTCAAACCTAATCTGGGTCCACAGTTTGATCTTATTGAAGTCGGATGTTGGAGAAGTAAAGGATTTAGTGTGTAATATTAGAAAAACTATACCTAGGTTATACCTAATGAAGGTCCCTCATACTTACGTTAATAGAGTCCGATGATTCAAAAGTTAGATAGGAACGTAATTTAATATTCTTAAATTGTCTAATGGACATATTTGAGAATTATGTGAAATCATCGAATAAAGTAGAAAGTTAAACTATGAGATAATTATGTAAAATCATCGATCATTATTCAATCATAAAATTATGCAACGATCTATCATGATTATTATATATATAATGTCTGATATTGATTTTAGAAGTTCTTGAATAATGGATCCAAAGGAATGGGCATCCATGTTACCACTGAGTCAACATCGTCGCGAGATGGTCGTGTGGCCAACATGTTGAATCCATGAGGTGTTCAGTTTGCAAACTATTGTTAGATTATCTATACCATCTACATCGTATTGTATTTTGGCACAAGGATGAGATATAATGACATACACAATAGATAATCCAATCATGTTATTTGCCATAAATATTATTATTTTAGTTTTGGATCGTTTCATAAGTTCACGTTATGCTTAGTTATTGAATTTCGGATTTTGATGATGAAATCAATTGATGCAGTTATGATCTAATGAGCGTTTGAGTAACACATGACTAACTTCGATCATGGAAAGACAAATCGATTGAAGTAGGAGAATCAGACGTTGGGCTAGAGAGTAGTATGTCAGAGATTAGATGTCGAGTCGGAGGATTGGTCGACGTTCCAGAAAATAAACTTCATACCATCAGTTCGTGCATCAGGCTAGAAGGATCGAACATTGCGCCAAGAAGATCGGATGTTGCGTGTGGTCAACATGCTGATGGATCGAGCAATACGCTGAAAGAGAGAACGATGCATCGAAGGATCAGATGAAGCACTGGATAAACCAAAGACATTTCGGACAACATAAGATTCATGTTTGTAATTGTTTGTGTCTTGATCGAAATAGTTTAGGTCTTAATATTTTTAAATGTGTGTGAGGCTTAAACATTATAAATTGAGTCTAGACATAAAGTGAAATTGGATGACAACAAAACCAAACTCAATCATAAAGCATCACTTGATAATGACATAGTCAGTTATTAATGTTAGGACCATAAAGATACTGAGGAGAGGTGAAATAGTGATTTCAAAAACTTTTATTTGATGAAACCCGTATTGGAAATATGTTTAACCTAAAATGTGAGTAAGAATAATGAGCAAGTAAAACAGTTACTAATAAGAATGGTTTTTTCATGTAACAAACTTAAGTGTGTTAACATATATAAGTACGTGGTTAAGCTATGGTAATAAATAAGCATATAATGAGAAATGATGATCGAATTGTGATCAACTTTAAGTAAATCTCAAGGTTTCAATGAGTTTGAATATGATTAAAAGTATGAAAGCTTAAGTTTTAAATATCATATATATTGAGGATAATAAGTTACTTAAGTATGAAATAATAAAAAATTAATTAGAAATACAAATCAAAGAGGAGTGTTATACTAAAAATGTGAGATACATAAATAAGATTGAGGGATGAGTTTAGATAAAAAATATCATCTTTATTGAATCTCGGATTTTAATGATAAATCAATTGATATGTTTGTGATCATATCTATGTTTTGAGTGACATAGGAAGCTTTGATCAGGAAAAGACAATTAAAGCAAAAAGAATCATGTTGGGTCGGAGTAGAACATGTCAGAAGATTGGATGTCGAGTTGAAGGATCGGTCGATGTATCGGTAGAAGGCTTCGGCCATGGGTTTGGGCATCGGGCCACGAAGAGCGAAATTACGCCAAGAAAATCGGAGTTGCGGAGGTCAACTGGCCGTTTGGGCAATAGGCCACAAGAGAGGACGATGCGCCGAAGAATCGACGAGGCATCGATGAACCAATGACATGCCAGACAAAATTTTATATAAGAATTTTTTATCGAATTCCTAGGCACTAAGGGTCATTAGGCCTGAATCAAGACTGAATTGGGCCTATTGGAAGGTCAATTCAATAACCTGAAGTTGGGCCAAATGGTGGAACTATCTATGAGCTGAAAAGTACAAAATATACTTTTTCGAAAAACTCAATGGTGGTACTGCTAGGGTCAAGGTGGTATCGCATAGTATCAAGCGGTGGCACCACCCAGACAAAGTCTCCTAGAGTGTCAAGCGATGGTACCACACAGACTGGGCGATGGTACCACTAGTGCATAGGGTAGCAAGTAGTGTTATCGCCTAATGCAGGCGGTGGTACCGCTAGTAACCCGAAAATCTGAGAATTTAATTTTTGGCTCTATTTTTTAAGTCATTTAGGGCCTATAAATACCTCACTCATTCTTGCTTGGGATAGCAAGAAAAAGAGTAGAAAGGAGAAAGAATTCTTGAGGATAAAAGTGTTATAATCTCTTTTAAAGTGTTGAGTCTCTTCCTCCTCGGGTTTAGAAGTTTTTATAAGGGAGGAGTGAGGTCTCTTTGTAAAAGAGAGGTGTAAATGTTCTCTCCTAAGCCTGTGAAAGGAGAAAATATTATAATAATGGTAGTTGATCTTGCCCGTTGAAAAGAATATTAGTAGTGAAAGCCTATGACCTCGATGGAAGAGTAATTGAGAGTGGACATAGGTCAAGATGATCGAACTACTATAAAATTGGTTTGAATTTTCTTTTATGCTTTTCATTCTTATTAGTAACTGTTTTACTTGCTCATTATCTTGCTCATATTTTAGGTTAAACACATTTCCAATACGGGTTTCCTTAAACGAAAGTTTTTGAAATCACTATTTCACCTCCCCTCTTAGTGTCTTTATGGTCCTAACATTAATAACTATATTCGATTATGTCATCATCAGGAATGTTATCAATCATGGCCAGATTTGATAATTTTATCATTGAAAGATGTTTCATGATTAGATTTGATTATATCATCATTGAGGATATTTTATCATCAAGTTCCATCACATCATCATCGAGGGATTCTTCATGGACAAACTTAGCCAAGTAATTATTAGAGATGCTTAATTGTTGGATTCATTAACACTTTTATTAAGAAATGCTTCATAGTTTAGTTTGGTTGCATCGTCAAATGATAATTCATTGAGGGGTCTAATGGCATTACCATCAAGGGACTCTTTATAGTCGAATTTGATCATGTCTTCAATAAATGATACTTTTTGATCGAGTTTGATTATATCATTATCAAGGGATGCTTTATAATTGAGTTTGGTTTTATTATCATCCGATATCACTTTATGTCCAGACTCAATTTATAATGTTTAAGTCTCACGCACATTAAATTACCTCTAGCATGCCAATAGAAACATTATATATATATATATATATATATATATATATATATATATATATATATATATATATATATATATATATATTCATTCATTCTTCACTTAGTGATATAATTTATATTATCTATGCTTCATAAATAAGATAACTAACAAACTCATATTTTTAAATTTTAAAGTTGAATTATTTATTTTCTAGAAGTATTATTCTCTGTGTTCCATAAAATATTGATTGAGTATGCATAAGAATTAATATTTACTTTAAATATATTTTACAACAGAAAAGGTATGTTCTTTTCATGCAACAAACTTAAGTGTTTTAACATATTTAAGTATGTGGTTAAGCTATGGTAATAAATAAGCATATAGTGAGAAATGATGATCGAATTGTAATCAACTTTAAGTAAATCTCAAGGTTTCAATGAGTTTGAATATGATTAAAAGTATGAAAGCTTAAGTTTTAAACATCATGTATGTTGAGGATAATAAGTTACTTAAGTATGAAATAATAAAAAATTAAATAGAAATACAAATCAAAGAGGAGTGTTATACTAAAAATGTTGAGATACATAAGTAAGATTGAGGGATGAGTTTAGATCAAAAATATCTTCTTTATTGAATCTCAGATTTTGATGATGAAATCAATTGATATGTTTGTGATCAGATCTGCATTTTGAGTGACATAGGAAGCTTCGATCAGGAAAAGACAATTAAAGTAAGAAGAATCATGTTGGGCCGAAGTGGAATATGTCAGAAGATTGGATGTCGAGTTGGAGGATCAGTCGATGTATCGGTAGAAGGCTTCGGCTATGGGTTCGGGCATCAGGCCAAGAAGAGCGAAAATTATGCCAAGGAAATCAGAGTTGTAGAGGTCAACTGGCCGATTGGGCAATAGGCCAGAAGAGAGGACGATGCGTCAAAGAATCGACGAGGCATCGATGAACCAATGACATGCCCGATAAAATTTTATTAAGCTTTGTAATAATTGTCTAGATTGAAGTAGGTTTTTAGTGTAATTGGGTTAGAATTGGGCTAACTCAATTAGGGGTCAATTGAGCCCAAGTTTTTGAGACTGTGTTAGGCCGTGGTACCACCCAATGGCAGGGTGTCAGGTGGTGGTACCGCTAGATTGGGCAGTGATACTGCCCAGTGTCAGTGCTGCAGGCGGTGGTACCGCCCAATACTAGCGGTGGTACTGCTAGTAACCGGAAGACCCAGGACGAGACTAGTTTTAGCTCCAAGTTTGAATTCATTTGGAGCCTATAAATACTCATCTCATCCCTGGTTAACAAACACAAGCACAGAGAACTTAAAAGTGGGAAAATGCTGTAGCAATCACTCGAGAAATCCCCTCCTCTAGTTTTAAAGTTTAGAATTCTGTTTATGGAGGAGTGAGTGCTTGTAAAAGGTTCTCTCCTAAACTTGTGAAAATGAGAAGAGGGTTGTAAAAGGGTAGTTGATCTTCGCTCGTTGAAAGAAGATCATTAGTGGATGTATGCACGACGACTGAACCACTATAAAACTCGGTTTGCATTTCTATTTGTGCAATTTATCTTTACTGTAAACTTCCTTACTTGCTTTACTTTCTAATTGCACACTTCGAACGCTTTTAAGTTAAACTCATATTTCTGATACGAGCTTTTGTAAAACATTACGTCGATTCAAAAGCTCGTTTAATGTAGACAAACTGTTTCAATAAAGCCCATCTCGGAAATGTTGAATCTCGTATTTTGATGATGAAACCACTTGATATGTGTTTATGATTTAAACTACATTTTGAGCGATGCAGGTCTACTCGATCAGGTTTAGACAGTTGACGCAGGAGGAATTGACATTGCGCTGGAAGAGATCACGTTCGGATATTGGATGGCTGAATGCTTCGGACGTCGGGCATCGGGCCAAGGAGAGCAAAATTGCGCCAAGGATATCGGGGTTGCGGAGGTCAACCGCCGATTGGGCAACAAGCCGCAAGAGAGAACGATGCACCGAAGAATCGGATGAAGCGCCAACCAATGACGTGCCGGGCAACAGAATGTCAATTCGCGTTGTAATAATTGTCTAGATCGGAGTTGAGTTTTGGTTTGTGTGTGCAGGATTAACTACGATAACGATGAAGACATAAAGCGAAACAAAGTGCTGGAGTCAAGCGCGAAGGATTCGTTGGGAGTTCGAGAGTTCGATGGAAGTCCGAAGGTTTGTCGGGAATGCTGTCGGAACTAGCCGAGAATGAGTAGGGAGCTTACCGAAGGGTTTTTCGGAAGCTCGCCGGAAGGTTCATTAGAAGTTCATGGAGCTCACCGAGAAAGATCAGAGCTTACCGAAGAAGCTCGTTGGAACTCGCCAAGATCAAATCGTGAAGTCTAAGAGCTTGCCGGGAGTCCGCAGAATGGTTTCCGAGAGTTTATCGGAAGACCGTCGAAAGTTCACCGGAAGCTCGCCGGAAGAAGTCTTGACTTACGGACTTTGTAATAGCTTAGAAAATATCTTTAAATTTGTAGTTAGCATGTTAATTAGGGTTAGGATTATATGTTAATCCTATAACCCAAGTAGGGGCCAATTGGGCCTGAGTTCGGACTGGTTTGGGCCAAGTTTGGAGCCCAACTAGTGAGCTGAATTGGCCGAGGCGGTGGCACCGCCCAGCACTGTCAATGTCTGACAGTGACAGGCGGTGGCACCGCCAACATCGGGAACCTAAAGAGAATTCAAATTTTGGAGCCTAAATTTGAATCCTCTTGAGGCCTATAAATACCCCTCAAATCTCAGCTGAGATTACAACTTTTTGAGCAGCAAGTGATTGAGAGAAAAGTCTTAGAAGAGTCTTTGCCTTTCTTGTTTTCAATTTGCTAGTGTTCACCTCCTTCTTTCTTGCTGAAAATCTGTAAGAGAGTGAACCACTTGTAAAAGTTGTAAGAGGGGTATTTACCCTTCCCTTTCAAGAGATTTGCTAGTGGAAGGTGGGAGCCTCATCGAAGAGGGGCCTCGCAAGTGGATGTAGGTCATTTGACCGAACCACTGTAAAATCGGCGTAATCTCTGGTTTGCATTTACTTATTGTCATTTATATTACTGCAAACCATTTGCATTTTAATGCTATATTGCTTTGTCTCCGTCTTACTTATCTCTTCAAGTTAAAATGCAATCGAAACGGTTTTAAACGAAAACGTTGCTTTTATCGTACGAAGTTTCCGAAAAGTGTTTAAATCGTGAAAAGTTTATCGCACTTCACCGCTGCACTAATTCACCCCCCCCACCCCCCTCTTAGTGCCGCTCCGATCCTAACAATTGGTATCAGAGCCACGTTTTTCTACCTTGGTTTAACACCCAAATAGAAATGGCTCTTTACGGCTTTCAAGAGGGTCACTCTCTCATTTGTCCTCCCTTTTTCAATGGGACGGACTACACTTATTAGAAAACTCGAATGAGAGTTTTCTTACTTTCTTTGGATTTGAATTTATGGCACATAGTCGAAAATAGATTTGAAATGTCTTCTCTTCCAATGAACCATTGGAATGATTTGGAGAAGAAGATGTTTTCTTTAAACGCAAAGGCTATGAATGCCTTATTTTGCGCTTTGGACAAAAATGAGTTCAATCGGGTTTCTTTGTGCGAAACGGCTTTCGACATATGGCACACTCTTGAAATCACACATGAAGGCACTTCTAGAGTCAAAGATTTAAAAATCAACATTTTAATGCATGATTTCGAGCTTTTTCGAATGAAGCCGAGCGAAACCATTGTTGAAATGTACACCCGTTTTACGGATGTCGTCAATGGTTTACAAGCTCTTGGCAAATGTTTCTCAAATTTTGAACTTATTAGTAAAGTTTTACGATCACTTTCTAAAGCTTGGGAATCAAAAGTAACGACAATACAAGAAACAAAAGATTTAAATATTTTTCCACTTGAAGAACTTATCGGCTCATTGATGACATATGAAATGGTGCGTAATGCACATGATGAACACAATCAACACTTGAACCACCTTCCAAAAAATAGGAAGGATTTGGAACTCCGGACAAATGAATACCACTTGAGCGATGACTCAAGTGATGAGGACAATGATGAACTTGAATTTCAAACACCAAATCTTAATAAGTTCATTAAACAAAAATCTAAAATAAACAATGAACTTGAACGGAGGAAGAGGCCAAAGAAGAGGAAGGCAACCAAGGATGAATCAAAAACTTCCAAAGGTGAAACGACGAATTGGGCTTTGACGGGCTTCGACTACAAGGTAAGTAACTCAACTCTCTTGAATTATTTTGAAATTACTTGATGTTTTTCATGATGCATTTTCTCTTTTCTTTTGAATAATTATTTTTCTTGAAAATTATATGTTTTATGTTAATAGAATAAAATGTTAGATTTAAATAATCACATATATGTGCTTGAGAAGCAAGAATGTGTATTTTGATGATTTCCATATTAACCTTCAATGATGATGCATGGTTTTTATATGGAAGGCTTGATGATTTTTTTAAAACCTTGTCTTTGGTTTTCAAATATGATGTATGTTTTTGACATAAGAACAAAACTTGAGCATGCTAATATAAAGTCAATCACATAAATTAAAATTAAAGAAGTTTTAGTTATCTATAAGAATCATTCAAAATTATGTTCAATGAAACCATTGCATAATGATGTAATGAAAATATTAAACATTTTGAAACCATGTTTTAGTGTCATGCATAATGATCATGCTTAATAAATTTCGAAATTATGCATATGAATCTTGTGATTTATGGATTATTGATTTTTACCATAATGAAAGTGCCTTATTAATCTTTGTTGTAATAAATCTTACACTTTCGGTTTTAAACATTATACATGTTTTTATTTGGTATAAGTGAAATAAAATCATATGAATTGAAACAACTAAAAAGAGGAAAATATTTTTTCCTTGAAAATTTATTTTTCTCTATCCTATTGATCTTGATGTTTATTATGATAAATCTATGTATACCATTTTGAATCTCTTGAAAGTAATGTTGATATTTTGATGATTTTGATGATTTAAATTTGAAATGAGTTTTATCAAAATCATGATATTGATTTCTTGGAATAACATGAGATTACCTTTGATGATCATTTTGATTCATGGAATTTTGGATTCATGACTTGGTCTTACATTTGTTTATGAGATGGTTGAAATCTTTGTACGTTTGAATTCTTCCCTTCTCCTTTCAATTTATGCATGTTATATGTTAAAGATTTAAAACCATGTTTTGGTATCATGCATATCTGAGAAATATTGATGTGACAAATTGAATAAGTTGAAAATGAATGATGATTTTTCTCTTGAATATAACTTATGATATTTTTTATATAAATCATCATTTTGATTTCTCGACATTCGATACATGAGATTTTATTATAAATCAAAATTTCTCATTAATCGATCTTCTACGATTTTACTTGCTATTCTCTTGAGAGGAGATTTTCTAAATGAATCATGATTTTTCCTTGTGAGTTCTTGGAGTTATTACTTGATTTTTCTTTTAAAACAAGATCTCTTCTTTGTACTTCTATGATTTTTCTTGATATTTTATTTAAAGAAGATATTTACTATATGAATTATGTCTTTTGGTATTCAAATGATTTTATCCTTCATGACATGATTCTTTGTATTTATGGCTTGCATGGCTTGAAATGTTTTGGTATGATGCATGTAATGATGAAATATTCATAAAGTTAAAATGATGTATGCAATACTTATGATAATGATGTACATGATGTATTTATTGCATATGATGTGTCTCATGAATGCTTTAAATGATGAATGTTTGGTATCATGATCAACATGTTGATAAATGCTTGAAAACTTTAATGTTTGAGTATCATGTATGATATGCTTATTAATGATGATTGATTTATTTTTCGGTATCGTGCATGAAAAATAAGGTTATTGAAATTATGTATATTTTAATTTGAATATATAATGATGCACAAATAAGAATGATACTTACCTTTGTCATAATATGAAAATTGATATAAGGGTTTTCCCTTCTTTTTGACAATGACAAAGGGGGAGCAAGAATTTCTAGCGTGGACATCATGAAAAGAGGCAAACTAACTAGCTTGCACAATTCAAGATGAAAGCAAAAATTGAACCTGTCAAAAGAGAAGATGCAAATGTAACATTTGCCAAATTGTTTGCTTGCCTCGTGTAAAACATTATCTCTTGCTAGTTTGAAATTTTTGCTAGCTTGTATGTTGCAAAACTTGATCACTTTTTCAAACATTTTGCTAGCTTACACTTTGCAAAGAAAGCAAAAATAACACTTCTAGAAGAAAGAGCTTGTTATTTTGAACATCACAAGCTTGCCTATCTTAAGAAACAAAAATTGCAAAAGTGCTATCTTGCCTATCTCAAGAAGTAAAACTTGCAACTTGCACATTGCAATAGGAAGCAATAATTATGAGCTTACACAAGAAAACTATCTTGCATTTGCTTTCGAAATTTTTGATAGCTTGTATATTGTGAAACTTACATATCGTAAAAATTGCTAGCTTGTAGTCTAAAGAGAAACAAAAAGTTGCTATCCCAAAAGAAGCAAATCTGTTATCTTGCCTATCTTAAGAGGCAAAAATGCTAACTTGCACATCTAGCAAAACTTGACAAATTTGCATATTTCAAGAAGCAAGAGTTGCTTTCTTGAACATCTCAAATATTGCTAGCTTGCATGATGTAGAACTTGCTATCTTGAACATTACCAAAAGTGCTATCTTGTATGCTGTAAAACTTGCATATCTAAAACTTGATAGCTTGAATGTCCTAAGCATGATGCATTACTTGCTAAATTTTCTAGCTTCAAAACTGCATGATGATAAAACTTAATATTATGTTTTTCATGCAATGAGTTGTACTTATATTACAAACACAAAGAATAGTTATACTTCTCCTTTTTTTTGATGACAAAGGGGGAGAAGTATGTTGATGACATGATATGCATAAGTTTATGCATATGTTCATGATGATGTGTTGCAAGTATTCATGATGAATATTGCAATGACTTGAATTCAGTTTGAATTCAAGGTTCTATCAATATGGCATATTGATAGAGGGAGTTTAAACTCCGGGAGTTAAGGTTAACTCTATCATCAAGTGGTTGTCATCATCAAAAAGGGGGAGATTGTTGAATCTCGTATTTTAATGATGAAACCACTTGATATGTGTTTATGATTTAAACTGCATTTTGAGCGATGCAGGTCTACTCGATCAGGTTTAGACAGTTGACGCAGGAGGAATTGACGTTGCGCTGGAAGAGATCACGTCAGGATATTGGATGGCTGAATGCTTCGGACGTCGGGCATCGGGCCAAGGAGAGCGAAATTGCGCCAAGGATATCGGGGTTGTGGAGGTCAACCGCTGATTGGGCAACAAGCCGTAAGAGAGGACGATGCACCGAAGAATCGGACGAAGCGCCAACCAATGACGTGCCGGGCAACAGAATGTCAATTCGCGTTGTAATAATTGTCTAGATCGGAGTTGAGTTTTGGTTTGTGTGTGCAGGATTAACTACGATAACGATGAAGACATAAAGCGAAACAAAGTACTGGAGTCAAGCGCGAAGGATTCATTGGGAGTTCGAGAGTTTGATTGAAGTTCGAAGGTTCGTCGGGAATGCTGCCGGAACTAGCCGAGAATGAGTAGGGAGCTTGCCGAAGGGTTTTTCGGAAGCTCGTCGGAAGGTTCATTGGAAGTTCGTGGAGCTCATCGAGAAAGATCGGAGCTTACCGAAGAAGCCCGTTGGAACTCGCTAAGATCAAATCGTGAAGTCTAGGAGCTTGCCGAGAGTCCGCAGAATGGTTTCCGAGAGTTTATCGGAAGACTGTCGGAAGTTCGCCAAAAGCTCGCCGGAAGAAGTCTTGACTTACAGACTTTGTAATAGCTTAGAAAATGTCTTTAAATTCGTAGTTAGCATGTTAATTAGGGTTAGGATTATGTGTTAATCCTATAACCTAAGTAGGGGCCAATTGGGCCCGAGTTCGGACTGGTTTAGGCCAAGTTTGGAGCCCAACCAGTGAGCTGAATTGGCCGAGGCGGTGGCACCGCCTAGCACTGTCAATGTCTGACAGTGACAAGCGGTGGCATCGCCACTGACAGGCGGTGGCACCGCCAGCATCGGGAACCCAAAGAGAATTCAAATTTTGGAGCCCAAATTTGAATCCTCTTGAGGCCTATAAACACCCCTCAAATCTCAGTTGAGATTACAACTTTTTAAGCAGCAAGTGATTGAGAGAAAAGTCTTAGAAGAGTCTTTGCCTTTCTTGTTTTCAATTTGCTAGTGTTCACCTCCTTTCTTGCTGAAAATATGTAAGAGAGTGAACCACTTGTAAAAGTTGTAAGAGGGGTATTTACCCTTCCCTTTCAAGAGATTTGCTAGTGGAAGGTGAAAGCCTCATCGCAGAGGGGCCTCGCAAGTGGATGTAGGTCATTTGACCAAACCACTGTAAAATCGACGTAATCTCTGGTTTGCATTTACTTATTGTCATTTATATTACTGCAAACCATTTGCACTTTAATGCTATATTGCTTTGTCTCCATCTTACTTATCTCTTCAAGTTAAAACGCAATCGAAACGGTTTTAAATGAAAACGTTGCTTTTATCGTATGAAGTTTCCGAAAAGTGTTTAAATCGTGAAAAGTTTATCACACTTCACCACTGCACTAATTCACCCCCCCCCCTCTTAGTGCCGCTCCGATCCTAACAGGAAAGTGTTTAAGCTTGACTTAGAGTAAATGTAAAGTGAAGTGAGTAGCTAAGTAAGCAATAAAATGAAGTAGCAAAGGAAAAGAACACACCATATTTATAGTGGTTCAGTTGTCCCGACCTACGTCCACTCCCGATTCCTCTTTACTTGAGGCTATCGGCTTTCACTATTGATCTTTTTTCTGATGGGTGAAGATCAACTACTCTTACAACTCTTTCTCCTTTTTACAGGCTCAAGAGAGAACCTTTATAAGTTTCACATCTTTCTTAGAATGAACTCTAAACTCTAAGAGGTGGAGGGCAGCACTTAACACTTTTCAAGCTTTTTTAATTCTTTTTCATCAAGGATTCTTTCCCCCTTTCTACCCTCTTTTCTTACTTACCCAAGCAGAAAAGAGTGGGATATTTATAGACCTCAAATAGCTTCAAAAATAGAGAAAAAAAAGGTCTCATCCCGAGTTTCTCAGATCCTAAAGGTACCACCACCTGTGTTACCACCACCTACAACACTAACACTTGGCGATACCATCGCCCAATCTGGTGGTACCACCGCTTGATAGCTATGAAAAGTATGCTCTTGACTTTTTCAGCTTATAGTTAGTTTCATCTTGCCTTGGGTGATCGAATGAGCCTTCCACTTGGCCCAAAACAATCTCAAGTCAAGCACAATGGGCCCTTAATTGAGTTAGTAGGGTTCCTTCGAAAACCAACTCAATTATAATCATGACTACTTCAATCTAGATACAATCGATTATAAATAGAATACTATATTATCCGGCATGTCATTGGTTTATCTAGCACTTCGTCCGATCCTTTTGGCATATTATCCTCTCTTACGCCGTATTGCCAAATTGGTATGTTGTCCTCCGCAACATCCGATCTCCTTGGCGTAATATCCGATCCTTCTAGTCCGATGCCCAAACTCATGTCACGAAGCCTTCTACTGATATGTCGACCGATTCTTTGGCTCATCGTCCAATCTCCTAATATGTTCCGACCTAACATCTAATTTCATTGCTTTAATCGATTTCTCTTTCCCTGATTTAAGCTAGTCCTGCGTCACTCAAAATGTAGATTAGATCGTTAACTCATCAATTGATTTCATCATCAAAATATGAGATTTAACAAATTTAGGTTCCTAAAGGAACCATTAATGATTTTATGTCAAAAGTTAAGATAAGTAGATCTAATCATGAGGGACCAAATTTAAATGGGTATCTAAAACAAACTCATCTTTCTTGTAGAAATGTCTACAATCAAAAGCTAGAAACAAAAATTAATATCTTAATAATAGATGCTTAAGGCATATGACCGGAGATCCAACACAGTTCACAAAGCTCACTAGCAGAAACAACAATAATAAAAGAAAGATAATTAAAATTACAATTATTAGTAACAAATCAAATTTTTTGATTGAAGATGTTTTATTGTTTTAATATGTTATATTATTGAACTTGATGATTGTCATGACGAAACTTATTTATCAATTTTAAATGATAATGCATGGCTTTGGTATAGAAAATTAAGGCATGCTAATATGAAATCAATCACATAAATTGAAACTAAAAGAGGAATGTATTTTTCTTGAAAATTTTGTTATCTCTAAAGTTTAGCGAGTTTTCATCAAAGAGATCCTTGGTGATGAATCTATTTATATTATTTTTTATGAATCTCTTGAACTATGAAAGTGATTTTGATAATTTGACAAATTAAATTTCAATGAGTTTTATCTGAATATTTCACTTGATACTTGAGATTTTTTTTATGAATTAAGATCATTTACTATGATTCTTCCTTTCACTATTTGATTTATCCAACTGAATCATAATTTTTCTCTTGATTTTTCGATATTCACAACTTGAGATTTATTTAATATGACTGTGTTTATAACATGTATACCCCATCATCAAATCAAACTTATCTTTGATATCTTTCATGATTTAAAAATTTATGTAAAACAAAAAGAATTGCACCATTATATCATTCCCTTCTTTTTTACGATAACAAAGGGAGAGAGAAAATTCCTAGCTTGCATATCTCAAAAGAAAAGCAAAAATTACTAGCTTGCAAATCTCAAAAGAAGCCAAAAAAATAACTACAAACTTGCACATCTCAAAAGAGAAGCAAAATTTGCTAAATTGCATATTTCAAGAATAAGTAAAAATTTCTAGCTTGCATATCTCAAAAGAGAAGAAAGAATTACTAGCTTGTACATCTCAAGAAAAACAAAAATTACTAACTTGCACATCTCAAAAGAGAAGCAAAAATTACTAAGTGATTGATTTCATATAAGAATGCTCAAGTTTTTCTTATGAAAACTATACATCATAGTTTAAAATCGAAAGAGCAAATATCATCATTGAACATATCAAGATCAAATCATCATTATGCTTAATTAAATATAAAATCATCAAGCATGATACTTACATTATTTCATATAAGCATGCCTTTTTCATTTATATTAAATCAAAACATGCATCATTTTTAAAACCAAAAAAGTCACCATGGTAAAAATCGATATTCTATAAATCACAAGAGTGATCATGCATAATTTAGAAAGATAAACTCATTAAGCATGATTTCAAATCATCTTCAATTAAAATCATCATAACAAAAAAAAATAACACATTAAACATAGGATTAATCATTAGATTTCAATCTAACATTTAGTTATATTTTCATCATTAAAACATCAAGATTTCATAAGGCATTCAAAATAATTTTGTTTGTTTATCATGAAATATGCATTTGTCATTATCATTTTCAAAATAACTAGCATGATAAGCATGATTCCTAATTTTTTTTGCATTTTCATTATATTATTAAACATGTAATTTTCAAGAAAAATAATTATTCTAAACTAATAATAACTCATTAAAAGCATCATGTAATTTTAAAATAAATTAAAGGTATTTTGATTACCTCATCGTCGAATGTCGTTAAGGCGTAGTTTGCCACCTCACCTTTGTTGATTTTCTCCTCGTCTTCGAAGGAGCTTGATTCGTCTTTTGGCAACTTCTTCGTGCATTCATAGCAAGTAGTTCCATTCTTTTTGTTCTTTAATTTTTGTTTACTGAACTTTTTAAATTTCATAGTGATGAGTTCAAGTTCATCACTTGAGCTTATGCTCGAGTAGTCTTCGATTGTTCTACATCCAAAATCCTTCCTGTCCTTTGGAAGATGGTTCTTAAGTTCTTTACGTGCATTACACGTCATTTCATAGGTCATTAGAGACCCGATAAGTTCTTCGATCAAAGAAGTATTCAAATTTTTTGATTCTTGAATAGCCATTATTTTCGAATTTCAATTTTAGAAAGCGATTGTAAAATCTTGTTAACGAGTTCAAAATTAGAAAAGCATTTGCCAAGAGCTTTTAAACTATTGACGACATCCGTAAAACGGGTGTACAAGTCAATAACTGTTTCACTCAGCTTCATTTGAAACAGCTCGAAATCATGCATTAAAAAATTAATTTTAGAATCCTTAACCCTACTTGTGCCTTCGTGTGTGATTTCAAGAGTGTGCCATATATCGAAAGCCGTTTCGCAAGTAGAAACCCGATTAAATTCGTTTTTATCTAAGGCACAAAATAGAGCATTCATAGCTCTAGTATTTAGAGAAAACGTCTTCTTCTCTAAATTATTACAATAATTCATTGGAAGAGAAGATCTTTAAAATCTATTTTCGACCATATTCCATAAATTTAAGTCAATCGAAAGTAAAAAAACTCTCATTCGAGTTTTCCAATAAGTGTGGTCTGTCTCATTGAAAAGGAAGGATGAATGAGAGAAAGTCCCTCTTCAAAGTTGAAATGAACCATTTCTCTTGGGTGTTAAACTAAATGAGAAATAGAAGGCTCTGATACCAACTGTTAGGAATTAGTCGGCACTAAGAGGGGGGGGGGGGGGGGATTGAATTAGTGCAGCGGTAAAATACGTCTTCAAATCGGTTCCGAAAAATCTCTTCGTACGATAAAACTGATTTCGGAAATGCTTAACTTTGAAAGCAAAGTAAGAGCGTATTGAATGTAAAGCAAGTAAGGAGGTAAAGTGGTTTGCAGTATAAAGATAAATTGCTCAAAGTAAAATACAAACCAGATTTTAGAGTGGTTCAATCGTCGTGACCTATATCCACTTCACCGATTCCTCTTCCGTCGAGGCCACCGGCATCCACTATCGATCTTCCTTTAATAGGGCAAGATCAACCTCCTTCTTACACCCCTCTTCTCCTTTTACCAGGTTTAGTTGATAATCCTTACAAGTACTCACTTCTCTCTTATAGAATTCTAAACTTAGAATGGAGGGAATTTCTCAAGAGATTGCAGTAGCGTTTTCTTACTTTTAAACTCTCTGTGCTTATATAAGCTAACCAGGGATGAGTGATTTAAACTTGGAGCCTAAAAAGGTATCATCCCAGGTTTTCTGTGTATTGGTGGTACCACCGCCATTCCTGGGCGATACTACCGCCGTAAGATCTACTACTAGGCGGTACCATTGCTGAACAAGGGCGGTACCACCGCTGGAAGCATTGTTGCCGGTGGTACCACCACCCAGCCTGGGCGGTACCACCACCCAAGAATCCTGGGGTGTTGTTCCCCAAGTGGTGCCACCGCCAGCCAGGGTTTTAGCACCTTGGTTAGGCTTTGAATCTAGCCTAAACCAGTCTAGCTTCGGGTCCAATTGGCCCCTAACAGAGTTGATGAGATTATCTCCCAATCCCAACTCTAATTATGTACTAACTACGATTCCTAAGATATATTCCAAGCAAGATAAGTCTGATTTCTTCCGGTGAGCTTCCGGCGATCTTCCGACGATCTCTCGGCAATGTTCCGGTGGATTCCCGGTAAGCTCCTAGATTTCACGATGATCTTCTTGGCGAGTTCTGATGAGCTTCTCTAGCAAGCTCTGAGACTTCTCGACTGGTTTCGACAGAACTTCCGACAAACGTCCGGACTTCCGATGAACTCTCGAACTCCCAACGAAATCACATTCTTTTCTCCGGGACTTCATTTTGCTTTATGCCTTACTATCATAGTTAATCTTGCATACATAAAAACACACTTCGATCTAGACAATTATTACTAAGCATGAATCATGTTGTCCGGCATGTCATTGGTCCATCGACGCTTCGTCCGATTCTTCAGCGTATCGTCATCTCTTGCGACCTATTGCCCAATCGGCCAATTGACCTCCATAACTTCGATATCCTTGGCGCAATATCTGCTCTTCTTGGCTCGATGCCCGAATCCATGGCCTGAAGCCTTTTGTTAAAACGTTAACTGATCCTCTAGCCCGACATCCAATCTTCTAACATGTTTCCTATAGCCCAATATGATTCTTCTTGCTTTAATTATCTCTTCCTGATCGAAGCATCCTACATCACTCAAAACATAGATTAAATCATAAACACTTATTAATTAGTTTCATCATCAAAATCCGAGATTCAGCAACTGTTTGGGCCTTTCACTTGGCCCAACACAACCTAACCTTGGGCCCAATTGGCCCCTAATTAAGTTGTTCCAATTCCAACCAAATTATTTGCTAACTACAAAATTTAAGGCATACAATAAGCTAAATAAGTCTAGTAAGTCTAGGTTTCTTCTAGCGAGCTTTCGGCGATCTTCCGATTAACTTCCGATGATCTCTCAGCGATGTTCCAACAGACTCCTGACAAGCTCCTGGACTTCACGACGATCTTCTTAGTGAGTTTCGATGAGCTTCTCTGGTAAGCTCCTGGACTTCTCGATCAATTTTGATAGAAATTCCGATGAATGTCCGGACATCCAACGAACTCTCGAACTCCTAACGAAGTCTCGTTCTTGACTCTGGGACTTCATTTTGCTTTATGCCTTGATCACTATCGTAGTTAATCTTGCACAAATAAAACTTACTTCGATCTAGATAATTATTACAAAGCTTGAATCATGTTGTCCGTCATGTCATTGGTTCATCAATGCTTTGTTCGATTCTTCAGCGTATCATCCTCTCTTGTGGCCTATTGCCCAATCGACCAGTTAACGTCCGCAACTTCGATTTCCTTAGCATAATTTCCACTCTTCTTGGCCCGATACTCGAACTCATGGCCCGAAGCCTTCTGCCGATACGTTGACCGATCCTCCGGCTCGACGTCCAATTTTTTGACATGTTTCATTCCGACCCAACATGATTCTTCCTGCCTTAATTGTCTCTCCCTGATCGAAGCTTCCTGCATCACTCAAAATGCAGATCAAATAAACACTATCAATTGCTTTCATCATCAAAATCCGAGATTCAACAATCTCCCCCTTTTTGATGATAACAACCAATTGATGACGGAGTTAACCTTAACTCCACCTATCAATATGCCATATTGATAGAACCTTGAATTCAAGTTGAATTCAAGTCAAGGAAAATGAAATCATTATGAGTCCAAGGAACATGTCATCATAAAATCATGTATAATCAAACTTTCAATACATCATTCCATGCATGATCATCAACATAACTTCTCCCCCTTTGTCATCGACAAAAAGAAGAAGTGCAACTATCCAATTTTTTGAGATATAATTTCAAATCATTACAACATAATCTCAAGTTTTATCATTATGCAAGCTAGTAATTTTCTTTGTAAAATTTTTACATGTTTTGATATATGCAAGATAGCAAGTTGTTTTTGCATCTACTTGAAACGTGAAAGCTAGCATTTTTGCATTTCTAGCAATTATTTCTCTATGTAATTTGCAAGTTAGCAAATTTAGTAAGTTTTATATAATTTTGGAATATGCAAGATAGCAAATTTTACACCTATGAAAGTTGGCAAAATTTTTGCATCTTTTGAGATGAGCAAGCTTTTTGCTTCCCTTTATATGATGTGCAAACTAGCAACTTTTGCTTCTTCTTGAAGTATGCAAGCTAGCTAGCAAGCTAGCAAACTCCCATTAAATGTGCAAGATAGTATGTTTTTCTCTTTTGAGAAGTATAATTTTTGCTTCCTTTGCAAAGCGTAATCTAGCAAAACTTTATATCATTTTATAACATGCAAGCTAGCAATTTGAAAAGTATTACTTCTCATTGAAGTATGAAGGCTAGCAAGTTTTTGAAAAAGAATACAAGATAGCAAGCTAGCAAGATTTGTTCCCCCTATGTCATTGTCAAATAAGAATGAAGAAGAGAAGAACATAATAGTGTAAATATTCAAGTCACCACAAAAAAGATTTCAAGAAAAATTTGATGATGAGATATACTTCATGAATACAAGGAGTTATACAAAGAAAATCATATCATGAAAGAGAAGATCATGTGAATATCAAAAGACATGATTCATATAGTAAATCTCCTCTTTAAATAAAATACTAAGAAAATATCGTATGAGAACAAAGAAGAGATCTTGATTAAGAAAAAATCTCAAGTAATTCCAAGAAATTAAGATTATGATTTAAATAAAACTCATTCAAATTCAAATCATCAAATTATCAAAATCATTTTCAAGATATTCAAAATGACATAAGTTATTTTATCAATCTCTTGAGATGCTAGCGATTTTCTTTCTCCCCCTTTTTATTGTAAACAAGAAAGAAGAATTTTTAATGGTGCAATTTATTTCTTTCTTCCATCAATGCTCTAAGCATCACATAAATACAAAGGTAATCATATGAAAATCATGACATGAAAGATGAAAGATCAAGAAAGATCAATTCGTAAATGATTCATCTTGATAAATCTCTCTTTTTGTAAATAACAAAAAGAATCGTAGGAGAACAAGATCTCACTTCATGCATATAAAATCTTCAATCATCAAAATCATTTTCATACTCCAAGAGATTCATACAAATAGATTCATCAATCTCTTTTTGGAAACTCAATAAGATAGGGATTGAGAAGTTTTCAAGAAAAATGTATTTCTTTTTTATTTCATACAAGCATGCCTTTGTCATTTCTGCCAAATCAAAACATGCATCATGTTTAAAAGCAAGGTTCATCATAACAAAGATCAATAAGCCATACATCACAAAGATCATGCATAATTTTGAAATCTCATGCATAGTTAAAATCTTTTAACATTTTCATTACATCTTACATCATTATGCCATTAAAACATCAAACATGATTTCATTAAACATGATGCATTTTTAATCAAAATTATCTTATTTGTTATAGTAATATATTTTTTTATGTATTTTATTTTATGTGATTGATTTCATATACGTATGCTCAAGTTTTTCATAAAAAAAAAACCATCCATCATGTTTAAAACTGAAAAGCAATAAAAAAATCATCAAGATACACACAATTGTTTCTTATAATATACAAGGAATTAATATGCAAATATTATTATGAAACATGTAATCATCATGATCATATATATATATATAACTAATCATGAAAAGCTTTAAGTAACATCATGGTAAGGAAAAAGAGATTTGATTGAGTCGCATACCTTATTGACAAAAGTCATTAAGATATAGTTCACCACCTTGCCTTTATTGGTTTGCTTTTCGCCTTCGAATAAGCTCAATTTGTCCCATAGTGCTTTCTTCTTCTTGCGTTCATAGCAAGTAGTTACATTCTTTTTATTTTTAATTGTTGTTTCATGAATTTTTTAAATTTTATAGTGAGAAGTTCAAAGTCATCATCATCATCACTTGAGCTTCCGCTCAAGTGGTCTTCTTGAGTTCTAAGTGTCAAATTCTTCCTGTTCTTTAAAAAGTTGTTCTCAAATTTATCAAGTTCATCATGTACTTTACATGTCATTTTATATGTCATTAATGACTCGATAAATTCTTCAAGTGGAAAATAGTTCAAGTTTTTTTATTGTTGAATAGCCGTTACTTTCGAATCCCAATTTTTAGAAAGTGATCGTAAAACTTTATTCACAAGTTCAAGATTCGAAAATTTTTTACCAAGAGCTTTTAGACTATTGACGACATCCGTAAAGCATGTGTACATGTCTCCAATAGTCTCGCTTGGTTCCATACAAAATAATTTAAAATCACGCATCAAAATATTTATTTGAGTCTTTAACTCTACTAGTGCCTTCGTGTGTGATTTCGAGTGTGTACCAAATATCAAAAGTCGTTTCATACGTAGAAACCCGATTAAACTCATTTTTTTCTAAGGCACAAAATAGAGCATTCATAGCTCTAGCATTTAAAGAGAAAGTCTTCTTCTCCAACTCATTCCAATCGTTCATTGGAAGAGAAGACTTTTGAAAAATAAATTTGACTATATTCCATAAATCGAGATTCAACAAAAGCAAGAAAACTCTCGTTCGAGTTTTCCAATATGTGTAGTCCGTCCCATTGAACATGGGAGGACGAACGATAGAAAAGACCTCTTAAAAGATGAAAATAGCCATTTCTCTTGGGTGTTAAACTAAATGAGAAAAGACGCGACTTTAATACCAATTATTAGGAATGAGTCGATACTGGGGGGGAGGGGGTGGGGTGAATTAGTGCAACGGATAAAATTACATTGGTTCAAAAAATCTTCTTAGGATAAAAACCGATTTCGACAAAGTGAGTTTAGCTTGAAAGCATATGGGAGTGTAGTGAAAGCAGTAAGCAGGTAAGGTAGTTTGCAGTAAAGATAAATTACAAAAATAGAAATGCAAACCGAGTTTTATAGTGGTTCGGTCGTTGTGACCTATATCCACTCCGCCGATTCTTCTTCCATTGAGGCCACTGGCATCCACTAATGATCTTCCTTCAATGGGCGAAGATCCACAACCCTTACAACTCAATTCTCCTTTCCACAGGTTTCGGAGAGAATCTTTACAACCCTCCTTCACTCCTCTCTTAAGCAAGACTAACACTTTAGAGTTTGAGGAGTTCACACAAGATTACAATAGTGTTTCTTATCTTTTTGCTCTCAGTTGTGTATATGTTAACTAGGGATGAGAGGGGTATTTATAGGCCTTAAGTGGATTTAAATTTGGAGCCTTAAGTCCGATAAGTCTAAGTTTCTTCCAGCAAGCTTCCAACGATCTTCCTCCGAACTTCCGATGATCTCTCAGTAATGTTCCAACAGATTTCCGGTAGGCTCCTGGGCTTCATGACGATCTTCTTAGTGAGTTCCAACAAACTTTTCTGGCAAGCTCATAGACTTCTCGGTTAGTTCCAACAGAATTTTCAATGAATGTCAAGACTTCCGATTAACTCTCAAACTTCCAACGAAGTCTTGTTCTTGACTTCGAGACTTCATTTTGTTAATCCTGCATAAATAAAACCTACTTCGATCTAGATAATTATTACAAAGCTTGAATCATCTTGTCTGACATGTCATTGGTTTATTGATGCTTCGTCCGATTCTTCTACGCATCGTCCTCTCTTGTGACTTATTACCCAATCGGTCAATTGATCTCCGCAACTTCGATTTTCATGACACAATTTTCACTCTTCTTGGCCCAATGCCCAAACTTATGGCCCGAAGCCTTCTACTGATATGTCAACCGATCCTCCGTCTTGATGTCCAATCTTCTGATATGTTCCATTCCGGCCCAACATAATTCTTCCTGCCTTAATTGTCTCTCCCTGATCGAAGATTCCTATGTCACTTAAAACACAATTCAGATAAACACTATCAATTGATTTCATCATCAAAATCCGAGATTCAACATAAGGAACATGGTCGTTTACTATCATCTTCATTTTTAAGTTAAATCAGGTATATAAGTTTAATTTACTATAAAATAGTGGTTGTATAAATTATCGTATTCATAATATATTTTGAAAAGTATGTTTTGAATGATATGATTGTCATTAGCTAGACAAGTGCTAAATGTGAATGTATATCTTTTGTAAGTAAAAATATATATGAATTAAAATAAAAATATTTGTATGCATTTATATATGATAATGTATGGTGTGGGAGTGCATGTGTAATCTATGACATGCAATATGGGATTGCACGGATATGTTATGGCATACAATATATGTATATATACATTATGATATATGATATGGGAGTACACGAACATATTATGATGTGTAGTGTAATAATGCACATATATATTATGACGTGCGGTGTGAGCTTATATATATATTACAATGATGTGTAGTATGAAAATGTATATATAAGTTATGATATGAAGTATAAAAGTCTATGAATTTATTATGTTTCTTACATATGCACATAAGCATTTTAAATTATTTTGGTATAAAATTGGCCTATTTATTTTGCATATACTAAGTTATAGGGTTATACTTGCAGAAGTCAAAGGATAAGGTATTTACCATTAAATGTCTTATACCGATGATTTTGAAATATTGTATACATAACATAATATATGTTCACCTAAATAAAGTTATGCATGCTTATATTTACTAAGTAATTACTCATTATAGATTTTATTTTACAGATAAAGATACTAGTACCTCACCTAAGTGATTAGGTCAAGAAGTGAGCACATGTGAGCCTATGCTAATATAAAAATGGACGGTGACTAATGGTCATTTATATGTGTATAACTTTTGGACATACTGTGCAGGTGTATTTTTCTTTTAGTTAAGGATTACTATTATGTATGTGTATCAAAATTACTATGTGCAGGGAACCAATCATTTTATTTAGTAAATTAGCTTGTTTTTTAAGATTGCCCATTTTTACATTATACTCCTATTGATAGCAGGAAAAAAACTAAAAAAATGATATTCTACTTTAGTCATGTATGTAGAGTATGGATGGGATTAGTATAAGTAGGGTGTTACACAATTGCATTTTTGCTTAGGGATGTTTATTGGCTTAATTTGATTACATCGTCATTGGCAAATGCTTCATGTCTAAACTTGTTTCATCATCATCGCTTAATGATTAGATTCAATCTCATAATCATCTTGAATTTTGATGATGAAATAAATTAAGAAATTTGATAAATTAATGTGATGTTGAGCTAAGTGGTATAGGAAATATTTTGACCATAAACTTGGATCATCGAGGAGCCAAATGTCAAGCTAAAAAGTATGATGTTGTACTATACGATTGTAATAACAGAAATTAGACATTGAGCTAGAGGATTGGTTGATGTGTTAGCAATTGAACTTCATGCTATATGTTCAAGCATTATGTTAGAAAGATCGGATATTACATCGAAAGATCAAATATCATGGTGAAATCGATATATCGAAGGATTGAGCGATATGCTAGAGGTTTGGATGAAGTGCTAAAAGATCGGACGACATATTGAAAGCTTTGAAATTATGTTGGATGAGTAGTTGATAAGTTAAGGTCTTGGTCAAGATCATTTTGGGCTAATTTGATCTGGTTTTAAGTTGAAATGGAGCCTAAGATTGCAATAACTGTTAGACTTTGTGTTGCACTAGTATTGGACCCATTAGAAGGGCAAACATATGGTCTAAAATAGTAAAGGTGGTGGTGGTGGTATAGTTGGCCCAAGAGATAATATCACCTAAGTTGGTCGATAAATACTATTATGTTTTGTTAACCTTTTAAATTGTGGAATCATCTATGGTAGCGATAATACCTCACAGAGTGGTGGTGGTACTAGGTAGTAGTACCATTGGAGTCCATAATTATGGCTCTATTTTAAAGAGCCATCCGGAGTTAATAATAGTACCATTTATACCCAGAAATCATAAAATTTGAATTTTTGGCTCAACTTTTTATACTTTTTAAGAATATAAATATCCCACTCGAGCTTAACTGATGGAATATCTAATTTTGAGTTTGCAAAATGTTGTAGCTATCTCTTTGAGCATTGTTTGAATATCTTCATTCCTCTTGAGTTTGATTGTGATACTAAATAATAGGAGATGAGAAATCTCTTATAAATTATTAAATATAAAATTTCCTCCTAAAAAGAAAAGGTTGCAAAAGACTTGTTAATCTTCATCCATTGAAAGTAAGATTTATAGTGAAAATCGATAGCATCGAAGGAATATGATTCAGGAGTGGATATAGGTGAGGAATATCAAACTACTATAAATCAATCGATTTATATTTCTTGTACTATTTATGACTTTCATTTATGATTTTTTACTTGCATATTATTATGTACTTTACTCAAAATTCTTACGCACACTAATTTTTCGATTAATCATATTTTTGATATATATATATATTTTATTTATTAAGATCAAAAGTCGATTAAAATTTACTATAACACTAATTCATTCTCCCACTTAGTATTGTTAAGATCTTAATAATAATATCATCAAAGGATGCTTCGACCTTATCATATTCTTGAAAATAATTTTACAATCAAATTCGATGATATTGTTGTTGAGGGATGCTTCCCACATATATGACTCTTTGTCATCGTATTTATGTGATTAGTATGCTATCACCTCGGGTTCCAACTTGTGTGATTGCGTCTATCATATCTTGGCGTGTGATCTATCATTACTGTTTTAACTCTTACCAACTTGTGTGATTGTGTGATCTATCGTTGTCAATGAGAGCGATTTCGGTGATCCAAGCCAAAATATTTTGTGTTTGGATAAGGACAAAGTGGTGGTGACGTGTCAGTAGCACAAGGAGTCAATTATGTCATCGGGTTCCTCAATGCTACGGCTCCTCCGGAATCGAACTCTTGGGCTAACAAGTGGTTTGATGACAAAACTCAAGGGCTAACAAGTGGTTTGATGATCAACCTTCATTTTCTTTAGCTTACTACACGCCTTACTTAGACCTTCTGGACCTTTTTGTATTTTATGACTTTCGCCAGCTTCCCCAGCCCTCTCACGAAACACATAAATACAAACTTTGATCCGAGCCTCATCCAATCTCGGGCAAGATTTCTTTCGATCATAATCCAATCCAATCCAATCCAGCGCAACGAGCACTCAAATTTGATTTTGATTCAGGGTATATATTAGTCAAACTGGATCAAATTGAACTATTTTTATTTTTTAGTTTGAAAAAAAAAAAACCATAAGACACTTTTTCTCCTATTACCCAACTCCAATCACGATTTACGTCGGCACGACGGAACTCAAGTCTTGGGTTGATTGCGACTTGGTCGGGTGTGTACTTGGATTCATGGTTTAGCAGGTCGGTCCTTCTCGTGGTCGAAATCGCCGATGGTTTAGGTTGGAAGTAGGCGGCGTGAACTCGATGCGTTCGTTAAGGTGGTGGAAAGTTCGGTACTGGCGACGTCAAGACTTTGACCAGGTTCCTATAAATATTTGGTGTTCACGTCTTGTGGTTGGTTTGGAGTCGTTGTCCATGAGAGCGATTTCGGTGCTCCAAGCCAAAAAAATTTCTGTTTGGATAAGGACAAAGTGATGATGACGTGTCAGTAATACAAGTAGTCAATTAAGTCATCGGGTTCCCTCGTTGCCAGGTCTGAGGTTTATTTTCCACCTGTTTCTGGTGAGTTAAGTGGGAATGGCAAATGCCCATATTTATGTACAGCGTACATCATAATTAATGCCGCGGAATGGAAGGGTTCTTGAGAATTATTTCACCGGGTAGATGATAGCGTTGACCTCCTTGGTTGGAAGACAATATTAAACATCGTGTGCAATTGCTTTCTGCCAATTCTACGAGCGGAGAGAAATTCGAGATGGTTTCTCCAAGGTGGATGATAGGAGTTAGTTGATTCACTTTCCTTATATATCTCGATTTACTTTCCTCGAAATACGTTGCATATTAACAAGATCTTCATGTGGACTCCTCTGAGCCGAGGTTTATGAATTGGATCAGCTCAAGGTGACTGTTAAGGTGATGGTATGTTGAGATAAGATTAGCTCTTGAGTTAGGATCCTAAAAATCAGAGAGGCAACAAGATGTGCTCCATGATAATTCCTCTATGAATTCAAGATGAGGACAGGATGATGAGATAGAAAATTAATTAAGTCAAGTTTGAAAGAGAAGAATACCAGAGTTGATCCTAACAATCAGAGTTTTTTTTGTTGTTTTAATTCGCCAAAATTTTTAGAATATTTCTTGTTTTAGTTTAATAATGATATAACAATCTTAAACTATAATTGTTAAAAGAAAATATCGTTCATATCTTAGTTAATCCGATATGGTTCAGATCCAAATGCGTAAGGTTCTTCAAGGTACCTTCGAGGTAGAAACGTAGAGCTCCCAAGCAGTCAAAGGTTAAGAGAGGTTTTTTGATCTAGTCTCTCCAATTCTCAAATTAGTAATATGAGATTTTTAAATATGGGTTTGAGTAGTTCAAAAAAAGTTTCTTACATTAGGTTTAAGATGACTTATTATAACTCAAAGGATGAGAATAGAGTTTATAATTATCTTTCTTATCATAATAGATGAGAAAAAGACTTATGATTACCTTCATTATGATGAGAAGTTAGTTTGTGATTATCTTCCTTGTCATAATAGATGACAAAAAAATTTATGTTTGCCTACTTTAAATCTTTGTCCTTGTAGCAGATGGGTGAAGGGTGACTCGAATTTCTAAGTGATAATCACTTGTTAGTTGATATTATATTCCCTATTATTTATCCACCTCAAAGGCGTGGTTCAGGGTCCTTATGAGAAGGGCTCAAAGTGCTTCATTTAGTTCATTCGTCATGGGAGCATTCGGGATCTCCTCTTGCAGGTTGAGCATTTTTGATTCATACGTTATAGACACATTTCATCCTACACTTCCACTATAATGGATTTCTGCTGGTGTAGGTCGGGTTTTCTCAACTCATATATCTCGACCACATTTCGCCCTCTACCTTCATCGTAGCAAATTTTTTTTATGTAGGTCAGGTTTTCTTAACTCATTTGTCTCAAGCACATTAGCCATGTGTCTCTGCCATAATAGATTTCTTCATATGAGTCAAGTTTTTTCAACTCATACATCTTGCGTATATTTCGCCCTACGCTTCCCCTACATGAGTCTCGGGTATGTCGACCTTGTGCCTCCACTATAGTGGATTTTTTAACATAGGTCAATTTTTCTTGACTTATGTGTCTCGGGCACATAAGCCTTGTGCCTCTACTATAGCGGATTTCTTCACCTGGGTTGGGTTTTCTTGACTCATACATCTTGGGCACATTAACCTTATTTTTCCATCATGACAGATTTCTTCTTACGTAGGTTGAGTTTTCCTAACTCATGTGTATCGGGCATATTAGTTTTATGCCTCTATCATGGTGGATTCCTTCATGCAGGTTGGATTTTCTTGGCTCATGTGTCTCAGGCACATTGCTTTTACACCTGTGCCATGACAGATTAGGTCAGGTTTTTCCAACTCATGCATCTCGGGCATGTTGGCATTGTGCCTCCGCCATTATGGATATCTTCTTATATGAGTCAAGTTTTCCGGACTTATGCATCTTGGGTACATTATTCTTGTGCCTCCATCATGATGAATTTCTTCTCATATGGATTAGGTTTTTCTAACTTATGCCTCTTGGGTATGTTGACCTTGTATCTCCATTGTGATGAATTTCATCTCATGTAGGTCAGATTTTCCTAACTCATGCATCTCGGGCATATTGGCCTTTTGCCTCGACCATGATAGATTCCTTCATATAGGTTAAATTTTCCTAACTCATGCATCTTGGGCATATTGGCCTTGTGCCTTCATCGTGGGAGATTTATTTTTACGCGAGTCAAGTTTTCTTGACTCATGCATCTTAGGCACGTTGACCTTGTGCCTCTACCATGATGGATTTTTTCATGTAGATTAGGTTTTTCTGACTCATGCGTCATGAGCATATTAGGCTTGTGCCTCTGCCATGGTGAATTTCTTTTTCTCTCACTATGATAGACTTCAAGTGTTAGGATCGTAATGGCTATAACAAATTTTATCCTATTTTAAAGTTTGATCGATAAATTTGTATCAAAAATATTATTAATAAAAAGTATGAGTAAGGCTTGCGAGTAAAGTAAATGAGTAAGCTGTTAGGAACGGGGTCGACGCTAAGAGGGGGTTGAATTAGTGTAGCGATAAAATAACGTCGGTTTAAAAAACCTTCATACGATAAAAACTGATTTCGACGAAAACCATTTCGTAAATATCTTAACTTAAAACACATTTGTAAATGTATTGAAAACAGTAAACTATTAAAGAGGTTTGTAGTAAAGATAAATTGTTCAAAGTAAAATACAAACTAGATTTTAGAGTGGTTCGGTTGTCGTGACCTACATTCACTTCGCCAATTCCTCTTCCGTCGAAGCCACCAGCATCCACTATCGATCTTCCTTTAATAGGCGAAGATCAACCTCCTTCTTACACCCCTCTTCTCCAATGGAGGAGGGAATTTCTTAAGAGATTGCAATAGCATTTTCTCACTTTTAAATTCTTTGTGCTTATATCTTTTAACCAGGGATAAGAGGGGTATTTATAGGCTTCAAGTTGATTCAAACTTAAAGCTTAAAAACATCTCATCCCTGGTTTCCTGAGTCCGGGCGGTACCAGCGCTTGTGCTGGGCTGTACCATCGCCAGTGTCAGTCTGACACTAACACTGCACTGGGCGGTACCACCGCCTGACACTTGACGGTACCACCATCTGTAGCCTCTCAAAGGTTGTGTTTGGGCGGTACCACTGCCCAGACCGACGGTACCCCCGCCTGACACAGTCTCGGAGACTGTGCCACGAAGGTGTCACCTCTTAGGGCACTGTTTGGGCCTTTTCATTGGGTCCAACACAATTCTTACATGAGCCCAACTGGCCCCTAATTGGGTTGGCCCAAATCCATACCTAATTATGTGCTAACTACAATTCCTAAGACATATTCTAAGCTAAATAAGTTTGTAAGTCTAGTTTCTTCCGGCGAGCTTCCGATGATCTTCCAGTGAACTTCCGACGATCTCTCAGCAATGTTCTAGCGGACTCCTGGCAAGCTCCTGGACTTCACGATGATCTTCTTGGTGAGTTCCGATGAGCTTCTCTGGCAAGCTCCGAGACTTCTCGGCTGGTTCCGACAGAACTTCCGACGAACGTCTGGACTTTCGACGAACTCTCGAACTCCCGACGAAATTGCGTCCTTGACTTCAAGACTTTATTTTGCTTCATGCCTGGCTATCGTAGTTAATCCTGTATATGTAAAACACACTTCGATCTAGACAATTAATACTAAGTATTAATCATGTTGTTCGGCATGTCATTGGTCCCTCGATGTTTCGTTCGATTCTTCGGCGCATCGTCCTCTCTTGTAGCCTTTTACCCAATCGGTCAGTTGACTCTGCAACTCCAATATCCTTGGCACAATATCTGCTCCTCTTGGCCTGATGCCCGAATCTATGGCCCGAAGCCTTCTGTCGATACGTCGACTGGTCCTCCGGCCCGACGTCCAATCTTTTGACATGTTCCTCTGCCCAACATGATTCTTCCGACTTTAATTATCTCATCCTGATCGAAGCATCCTGCATCACTCAAAATGTAGATTAAAACATAAATACTTTATCAATTGGTTTCATAATCAAAATACGAGATTCAACAATCTCCCCCTTTTTTATGATGACAACCAATTGATGACGGAGTTTAAACAAACTCCCCCTATCAATATGCCATATCAATAAAATCTTGAATTCAAGCTGAATTCAAGTCATTACAATTTTTATCATGAATATTTGTAATACATCATCATGCATAACATGATCATACTTCTCCCACTTTGTCATCAACAAAAAGGAGAAGTTCAATTCTCATGTGTTTAGAAATACAAGTTTAAATCGTTGCATATTAAACATAATTTCTAGTTTTATCATATGCAAGTTAGCAAATTTTTTTCAAAATTTTAGAACATGAAAGCTAGCTATTTTTGCTTCCTTTTACAATGTGCAAGTTGCAAGTTTTGCTTCTTGAGATAGGCAAGCTAGTGATGTTCAAGATAGCAAGCTCTTTCTTCTCTTTTGAGAAGTGCCATTTTTGCTTCCTTTGCAAAGTGCAAGCTAGCAAAATTTTACATTTTTTTTATAATATGCAAGCTAGCAATTTGGCAAGTGTTACTTCTCTTTGAAGTATAAAGGCTAGTAAAATTTTGAAAAATAATGTAAGATAATAGGCTAGCAAGATATAATATTTTACATGAAGTAAGCTACATGAAGAACGTTTGCTTCTTCTCTTTAGATATGCAAGCAAGCAAGCAAGCAAGTTTTTGCATCTTCTTGACTTGTGCAAACTAGCTATCTCCCCTTTTGTCATTGTCAAAAAGAAGGGAAGAATATAATTTTGTATCTCTTTTTCCCTTTACAACAATTTTCAATGCATGACAAAGGTAAAACAACAAAGATGAAAAATCAAGTCATGAATGTCAAAATAATTTTTCATCATTGCATGCATCATTATCATAAGTTGAAGTATAGCATGCATAATACTAAATTATCATGTATAATTACATTAATATTCTAATCATTATTTCAATCATAAAAAATGAAAGATCAAGTCATGATTTTTGACATATCTCTTCTTTTGTATATAGAAGAAATGATAGGGAAATAATCTTGATTCAAAAGTAAGATTCAAGTCTAAAATTCAAGAAATTAAGGTGTCTAGGTTTATCATTCAAGCTAGGAATAATTTGGTTCTCTTGATATGCTAGTAATTTTCTTTCCCCTTTTGTCATTGTAAACACAAAGAAGAAGTAGAGTGGAAGAATACAATTTTCACATCAATGCTCTACTTATTACATGAGGTTTACAACCACAAAAACAAAGGAATTTACATAATAAAATTCAAGTCATAAACCTTAAAAGATGTCAAGTAGCATATCATGTTTAATTTGAATACATCCTTTTTAGTGAATACCAAAAAGAATCATAGCATGAAAAATCTTGATTCATAGAAAAATCTCATGTATCGAATGTCGAGAAATCAAAATGATGATTCATCTAAAAAAATATCACAAGTTATATTCAAGAGAAAAATCATCATGATCTCAACATGACTTTCAAGAGATTCAAAATGGCATAAATAATTTTAGTAATCTCTTAGTGAAAAATTGATAAGGTAGGGATTTAAGAAGTTTTCAAGAAAAAGCTTTCCTCTTTTTGTTTGTTTGTTTCATACAAGTATGCCTTTGTCCCTCTTTTTGTTAGGTGAATTAGTGTAGCGGAAAACTTTCAACGATTAAAACTGCATTCGTACGATAAAAGCGATTTTGGTAAGAAAGCTGATTCGTAAATCACTTTAACTCGTGATTAAGCGAGATTCAGTTAAAGCAAAGATATAAAGGTAGATTGCAGTTATGAAGGAAATCAGAATGTAAGCGCAAACTGAAATATGATGTTTGTACGATAAAACCGATTTTTGTCTTAACGCTGATTCAGAAAATACTTAACTAAATGAGGAGAAGGCAGTAAGCTACTGAGGAGGTTTGCAGTAAAGATAAGATGCTAAAAGTAAATGCAAACCGAGATTTAGAGTGGTTCTGTCAATCTTGACCTACATCCACTTTTGGCTTCCTCCACCGACGAGGTCACCGACGTCCACTAGAGGCCTTCCTTCAATAGGCGAAGGCCAACCACCATTTTACAGTTTCACTCCTTTTGATGGGCTTAGGAGACAACCCTTACAGAATTTCTCTCCTCTCTTGAAAGCTCAAAACTTGGAAGAAAAGATGGAGGAGAACTTCTAGCCTTTACAACACTTTTGAGCTCTAAAAATCATAGAGTAAGATTGGATTTTCGGTGCTTTTTGGTTTACCCTTTCATGCAGGAAAGGGTGGGGTTTATATAGGCCCCAAACTGGTTTGAATTTGGAGCTCAAAAGTGTCTTTTCCCGTATTTTCGGGGTCCTAGCGGTACTACCTCCTGACTGGGGCGGTACAACCGCCTAGCAGCTCGGAGACTAAGCTTCTGGGTGGTGCCACCGCCTGACAGGGGCGGTTGCACTGCCCAGTCTCGCTCGGAGACTAAGCCTAGGCAGTGCCATCGCCTGACTAGGGCGGTTGCATTGCCCAGTCTCGCTCGGAGACTGAGCCCAAGCGGTGCCACCGCCTGACCTGGGCAGTTGCATCACCCAGCTTTCTTGGGAGACCATCTCCTGGGCGGTGCCACCGCCTAGCTGAAATTCTGGTCCGAATGGGTTGATCCATTCGGCCCAATTTGGGTCTATCAAGGGCCCAATTTCCCCCAGATCAAGTTAATGGGATCACCTCCCATTCTTAACTTAATCTTTATGCTAACTACGATATTTCTTAAGACATTTACTACAACTTGCTCCGGTGCGTCAATCGCTTCTTCCGGCGAGCTTTCGGCGAACATCCGACGAACCTTTGGCGATGCTCCGGCGGACTTCCGACAAACTCTTGGACTTGCGACGATCCACTTGGCGAGTTCCGACGAGCTTCTTTAGCAAGCTCCTGGACTTCTCAGATTTGTTCCCGTAGAACCTCCGACGAACGTCCGAACTTCCGTCGAACTCTCGAACTCCCAACGTGATCATAGTCTTGACTCCGGCGTAACTCCTACTGCATGTCTTACTTTCATCATAGTTAATCCTGCACATGTAAAGCAAAACTTCGATTAAGGCAATTAATCCTAAGCAATTAACCAAGTTGTCCGGCATGTCATTGGTCCCTCGACGCTTCGTCCGATTATTCGGCACATCGTTCTCTCCTGCGGCCTATTGCCTAATCGGTCAGTTGACTCCGCAATGCCGATATCCTTGGCACAATACTCGCTCTTTTTAGCCCGATGCTCGAGTCCACGGCCCGAAGCCTTCTATCGATACGTCGACCGATCCACCGGCCCGACGTCCAATCTTCTGACATGTTCCTCCAGCACAACATGATTTTTCCTGCTTTAATTGTCTCATCCTGATCGAAGCATCATGCATCACTCAAAACGCAGATAAAAACACAATTATCAATTAGTTTCATCATCAAAATACGAAATTCAACAATCTCTCCCTTTTTTATGTTGACAACCAATTGATGACGGAGTTAAACTTAACTCCCGGAGTTTAAACAAACTCCCCCTATCAATATGCCATATTGATAGAACCTTGAATTCAAACTGAATTCAAGTCATTGCAATATTCATCATGAATACTTGCAACACGTCATCATGAACATATGCATAAACTTATGCATAACATCATACTTCTCCCCCTTTGTCATCAACAAAAAGGAGAAGTCCAACTATTCTTGTGTTTGAAATATAGGTTCAACTCATTGCATGAAAAACATAGTATCAAATTTTATCATCATGCAATCTAGCAATTAAAGATGTACAAGTTTAGCATGTTTGCTTTTCATGAGATAGCAACTGTTTGCTTCTCTTTAGACTACAAGCTAGCATTTTTTATGATATGCAAGTTTTACTAAATACAAGCTAGCAAAGATTTCGAAAGCTAATGCAAGATAGCTTTCTTGTGTAAGCTCATGATTCTTGCTTCCTTTGCAATGTTTGAGCTCGCAATTTTGCTTTCATTGCAAAGTGCAAGTTTAGGATGTTTAGCATATTGAGATAGGCAAGATAGAACATTTTTGCATTTTCTTGAGATTTCAAGCTAGCAATTATCGGTGATGTTCAAGATAGCAATTTCTTCTCTTTTGAGAAGTGGAATTTTTGCTTTCGTCTTGAATTGTGCAAGCTAGCTAGTTTGGCTCTTTTCATGATGTCCACGCTAGAAATTCTTGCTCCCCCTTTGTCATTGTCAAAAAGAAAGGAAGACCCTTATATCAATTTTTAGATTATGACAAAGGTGAGTAATCATTCTTATTTCAAAATTCCATAATTGAGATAAACCTTGAATTCAAATTAAGGTAATTTTAATCATGATTCACATCATTTGCAATACATCACATACATCATAATAAAAGGCATAAGTATTGTATGCATCATTTTAGCAACAAATCATAGCATTTCATCACATGGCAAGATATTAGCAAGTAAAATTACGATGCAAGTTCTTGATATCTTAACATGATGCATACATGGCATATGGCAATCATAGCATTTCTATCATCAATTTACCATATATTTCGTTGCAAGCTTCTTTTGATATTTTAACATAATTCAAATTCAAATATGGCACTCATAGCATCAATTCATATATTTCTCCCCCTTTATCATTAACAAAAAAGAAAACGATATAAGCAAATTTTAAACGTAAGTACGGCAATGATTCATGCCATAACTAGGTTTATGTCACTTTTCAACAATGAGTGATAGGATATCAATTATACAAATATCTTAAGGAAAACATGACATGGAGATAGCTTTCATTACTTCTTCCTCTTTATTTGTTATTATCTTTTTGCATGAAGGAGGAAAGTCACTTGTGAGCTTACTCGAATTAAGTTAAAATTGATAAGATATTAAAGAACACTTCATTTTTATAAGGATCAATATATGTGTGTGAATCAAATCCTTGTACGTAAAACTATTTCTCTAAAGATATAAGAAGGAATCATCAAATCCATTTCTCAAAAGATATTTTTCACATGATAAGTCTATGAGAGATGCATTTGCTAGTTGATTCCATATTTTAAAAATCAATGATATGAATCAAACTCGATATGACATTTGTTTATTAAGTCCATAAGAGAATAATGTATCGAGAAAATCCGATTGTTAGGATCAAGAAGATCCGAAAATAAAATTTAACACTTTCATGCATTTGGACAAGGTTGTGCTATAGATTTTCAAATTCAATCATGAAGATAAAACATGCTTATTATCATGGAAATTTTTGTATCCAAAACATATAATTTCCAACATGTTATTAAGGCATGTAATTGTGTAAAATTCTCATTATAGCAATTATATCCTACCATACATGATCAAAATTTCTCCCCATTTTATCATTGTAAACAAGAAAGAAGAAGGGAAGAACAAAATAGTGTAAAATATTTTAATCATTTCAAGGCATACAAGCCATAAATACAATCACATCATGTCATGAAAGATAAAATCACTTGAATACCAGAAGACATGATTCATTTTGACATATCTCCACTTTAAATAAAAAAGAATTCTTAGGAGATCATGATATAGATAGAATTCATTCAATCTTGTAAGATAACAAGATATTAATTCATGCATATAAAATCTTGACTTAAGCATAATAAATCTCAATTTATAAATTTAAAAAAATCAAGATAAAGCTCATTTAAATAATCAAATCAAGATCATTTTCAAGAGATTCACAAAAGTAATACACATAGATTCATTAATTTCCCTTTTTAAAAAATCAATAAAGTCAAAAAAATAAAATTTTCAAGAAGAAACCTTTCCACTTTTTAGTTGTTTTAATTCATGTGATTTATTTCATACATGCATGTTCTTTTCTTTTATGCCAAATAAAAACATGCATCAACGTTTAGGATCGAAAAATGAATTTCGTCATAAAAACCATCAAGACCAAATCATCATGTATTACTTTTAAAATCTCATGCATAAAATCGTCAATCATGGTATCAAAAACAATTAATATTTTCATTACATCATTATTCATTACTTCAAATCAAACATGATTTCATTTAGTCAAAATCGAGAAATTAGTTAATCAAACATGATACCATTCAACAATGTTAATCAAACTTGATACACATTATTACTTCTTAACCACATATAGCATGATTTCATAAGACATTTTTAATCATTTTGTTTGTTTATCATAAAATATGTAATATTATCATTTTCAAAATTATTAGCACGATCATAATTTTTGTATTTTTATTTTTAAACATGTAATTTTCAAGAAAATTAATTCTAAACTAAAAAAGAAAATACTTCATGAAAGCATCAAATAATTTCAAAATAAATTAGGGGGATTTTGATTACCTCATCATTGAAAGTGGTTAAGGCATAGTTTGCCACCTCGTTTTTGTTGATTTTCTCCTCGTCTTCGGAGGAGCTCGATTCATCCCACTTTGTGTTCTTCTTCTTGCATTTAAAGCAAGTAGTTCCGTTCTTTTTGTTCTTAAATTTTTATTTCTTTAATTTTTTAAATTTCATTTGTAGTTCTTGTTCACCATCACTTGAGCTTATGCTTGAGTGGTCTTCAAATGTTCTATGTCCCAAATCCTTCCTGTTCTTCGAAAGGTTATTTTGTTCATCATGTGCATTGCACACCATTTCATATGTCATCAATGAGCCGATAAGTTCTTTAAGTGGAAAAATATTTAAATTTTTTATCTCGTGTATTGCGGTTATTTTAGGATCCCACCTTTTTGGAAGGGATCTTAAGATCTTGCTTACGAGATCAAAATTCGAAAAAGATTTACCAAGAACTCTTAGATTAACCGTGAAACGGGTGTACATGTCGCCTATAGTCTCGCTTGGTTGCATTAAAAAAAGCTCAAAATCATGCAATAAAATGTTAACTTTCGAGTCTTTGACTCTACTAATTCCCTCGTGCATGATTTCAAGTGTTCGCTAAATATCGAAAGCCGTTTCGCACATAGAAATCCGATTGAACTCATTTTTGTCCAAAGTGCAAAATAAGGCATTCATAGCCTTTGCGTTTAAAGAAAAATACTTCTTCTCCAAATCCGACCATTTGTTCATCGGTTTAGAGGGAAGTTGAAAATCGTTTTCAATAATATTCCATAAATCCAAATTCATAGAAATAAAAAAAACTCTCATTCGAGTTTTCCAATAAGTGTAGTCCAATCCTTTAAACAACAGTGGATGAACAACCGATAAGCCCTCTTGAAAGCCATGAAGAGCTATTTCTCTCGGGTGTAAATCCGAAATGAGAAATACCGTGCTCTGATACCAATTGTTAAGATCAAGAGCACTAAGAGGGGGGAGTAAATTAGTGCAGCGAAAAACTTTCGACGATTAAAACTACATTCGTACGATAAAAACGATTTTGATAAGAAAGCCGATTCATAAATCACTTTAACTTGTGATCAAGCGAGATGCAGTTAAAGCAAAGATATAAAGGTAGTTTACAATTATGATGGAAATCAGAATGTAAGCGCAAACTGAAATATGATGTTCATACGATAAAACCGATTTCCATCTTAACGCCGATTCGGAAAATACTTAACTATGAAACACGTTCATAATTGAGCAGAAGGCAGTAAGCTACTGAGGAGGTTTGCAGTAAAGATAAGATTCTCAAAATAAATACAAACTGAATTTAGAGTGGTTCGGTCAATCTTGACCTACATCCACTTTTGGCTTCCTCCACCAACGAGGTCACCGACGTCCAGTAGAGGCCTTCCTTCAATAGGCAAAGGCCAACCACCGTTTTATAGTTTCACTCCTTTTGACGAGCTTAGGAGAAAACCCTTACAAAATTTCTCTCCTATCTTGAAAGCTCAAAACTTGGAAGAAAAGAGGGAGGAGAACTTCTAGCCTTTACAATACTTTTGAGCTCTAAAAATCACAAAGTAAGATTGGATTTTCGGTGCTTTTTGGTTTACCCTTCATACAGGAAAGGGTGGGGTTTATATAGGCCCCAAACTAATTTGAATTTGAAGCTCAAAAGTGTCTTTTCCTAGATTTCCGGAGTCCTAGCGGTACTACCTCCTGACTGGGGCGGTACAACCACTTGGCAACTCGGAGACTGAGCCTCTAGGCGGTGCCACCGCCTGACAGGGGCAGTAGCACCACCCAGTCTCGCTTGGAGACTGAGCCCAGGTGGTGCCACCGCCTGACTAGGGTGGTTGCACCACCCAGTCTCGCTCGGAGACTAAGCCCAAGCGGTGCCACCGCCTGACCTGGGCGGTTGCACCGCCTAGCTTTCCTAGGAGACCATCTCCTGGGCGGTGCCATCGCCGACCCTGGCTGTGCCACTGCCTAGCAGGAATTCTGGTCCTAATGGGTTGATCCATTCGGCTCAATTTGGGTCTATCAAGGGTCCAATTGCCCTCAGATTAAGTTAATGGGATCACCTCCCATTCCTAACTTAATCTATATGCTAACTATGATATTTCTTAAGACATTTACTACAACTTGCTCTGGTGCGTCAATCGCTTCTTTCAGCGAGCTTCCGGCGAACTTCTGGCAAACATCCGACGAACCTTCGGCGATGCTCCGGCGGACTTCCGGCAAACTCCTGGACTTGCGATGATCCACTTGGTGAGTTCCGATGAGCTTCTTTGGCAAGCTCCTGGACTTCTTAGATTTATTCCCGCAGAACCTCCGATGACTGTTCGGACTTCCGTCGAACTCTCGAACTCCCAACGTGATCATAGTCTTGACTCCAGCGTAACTCCTACTGCTTGTCTTACTTTCATCGTAGTTAATCCTGCACATGTAAAGCAAAACTTTGATTGAGACAATTAATCCTAAGCAATTAACCAAGTTGTCCAGTATGTCATTGGTCCCTCGATGCTTCGTCCGATTATTCGGCGCATCGTCCTCTCCTGTGGCCTATTGCCCAATCGGTCAGTTGACTCCGCAACTCTGATATCCTTGGCACAATACCCGCTCTTCTTGGCCTGATGCTCGAGTCCACGGCCCGAAGCCTTCTATCGATACGTTGACCGATCCACCGGCCCGACGTCCAATCTTCTGACATGTTCCTCCAACACAACATGATTTTTCCTACTTTAATTGTCTCATCCTGATTGAAGCATCCTACGTCACTCAAAACGCAGATTAAAACATAATTATTAATCAGTTTTATCATCAAAATACGAGAGTCAACATTTTTATGCCAAATGAAAATATATATTATCGTTTAAAACATAAGTGCAAGATTTATTACGATAAAGATCAATAAGCCAATTTCATTATTGTAAAAATTGATAATCCATAAATCGCAAGATTCATCATACATAATTTTAAATTATAAAACCATTAAACATGATTTCAAATCAATATGCTCAAGTTTTTCTTTGAAAACCATCCATCTTATTTAAAACCGAAAAAGAAACATTTCAACATGAATAACTTCAAAGTCCCATGTATACTATAAAATCATCAAGCATGATTTCATTAAAATTAAATCATCTTCAATCAAAATCATGGAATTATCAAGATATACATTAATGCTTCTTAAACTAATCTTGTTAGGTGTACAAGCATTAGATTTATATCTAACATTTTATTACATTATTACATCATTAAATCATCAAGCATGATTTCATAAAGTGTTTTCAATCAAAAGTAATACAGAAATCATTAAGATACATATTATCATTTCTTCAAATCATCATGCTTAATTAAATATAAAATCATCAAGCATGATACTTATATTATTTCATATAAGTATGTCTTTTTATGTTAAATCAAAACATGCATCATTTTTAAAACCGAAAAAGCCACTTTTATTATGGTAAAAATCGATAATCCATAAATCGCAAGAATCATCATGCATAATTTCTAAAAATAAGTTTATTAGGCATGATATCATCAAACATGATTTCATAGGGCATTTTTAATCAAAATTATTTTGTTTCTCGTAAACATATAATTTTCATGATTATTTTCAAAGTTACTAGAATGATAAGCATGATTCCTAATTTTTTGCATTTTCATTATTAAACATGCAATTTTTAAGAAAATTAATTCTAAACTAAATTAAAAATAACTCATGAAAAACATTATGTAATTTTGAAATAAATTAAGGGCATTTTGATTACCTTATCGTCGAAAGCATTTAAGGCGTAGTTTGCTACCTCGCTTTTGTTGATTTTCTCCTCGTCTTCGAAGGAGCTCGATTCATCCCAAAGTGCTTCCCTCTTCTTACATTCATAGCATGTAGTTGGGTTCTTTTTGTTCTTTAATTTTTGTTTCATGAACTTTTTAAATTTCGTAGTGAGGAGTTCAAGTTCACCATCACTTGAGCTTATGCTCGAGTGGTCTTCAATTGTTCTAATTTTGAAATCCTTCTTGTTCTTCGAAAGGTGGTTCTCAAGTTCATCATATTCAACATGTGTCATAAAACTCATTTCATAGGTCATTAAAGATCCAATTAGTTCTTCAAGTGGAAAAAGGTTCAAGTTCTTTGATTCTTGTATTGCCGTTATTTTCGAATCTCAATTTTTAGAAAGCGATCATGAAATCTTGTTAACAAGTTCAAGATTCGAAAAACTTTTGCCAAGAGCTTTTAGACTATTGATGACATTCGTAAAACGGGTGTATATGTCTCCAATAGTCTCGCTTGGTTCTATATGAAATAGTTCAAAATCGTGCATTAAAAAATTGACTTTAGAATCTTTTACTCTACTCATGCCTTCGTATGTGATTTCAAGAGTGTGTCATATTTTGAAAGCTATTTTGCAAGTAGAAACCCGGTTAAACTCAGTTTTATCCAAAGCGCAAAATAGAGCGTTCATAGCTCTAGCATTTAAGGAAAAAGTCATCTTCTCCAAATCATTCCAATCTTTCATTGGAAGAGCAGACATTTTAAAACCATATTCAACAATGTTCCATAAGTTCGAATTCAAAGAAAGCAAGAAAACTCATTTGAGTTTTCCAATATGTGTAGTCCATCCCATTGAAAAAGGGAGGACGAATGAGAGAGTGACTCTCTTGAAAGCGAAAAGAGCCATTTCTCTTTGGGTGTTAAACCAAATGAGAAAATGAGGCACTGATACCAACTATTAGGAATGGGGTCGGCATTAAGAAGGGAGGTGAATTAGTGCAGCGGTAAAATAATATCGGTTTAAAAAACCTTCGTATAATAAAAACTAATTTCGACAAAAACTATTTCGTAAATATCATAACTTAAAACACGTTTGTAAATATATTGAAAGTAGTAAGCTATTAAAGAGGTTTGCAGTAAAGATAAATTGCTCAAAGTAAAATGCAAACCAGATTTTAGAGTGGTTCGGTCATCGTGACCTACATCAACTTCGCTAATTTCTCTTCCATCGAGGCCACCGGCATCCACTATCGATCTTCTTTTAATAGACAAAGATCAACCTCCTTCTTACACCCCTCTTCTCCTTTTACCGGGTTTAGGAGACAACCCTTACAAGCACTCACTCCTCTCTTATAGAATTCTAAACTTAGAGTGGAGGAGGGAATTTCTCAAGAGATTATAGTAGCGTTTTCTCACTTTTAAATTCTCTATGCTTGTATCTTTTAACCAGGGATGAGAGGGGTATTTATAGGCTTCAAGTTGATTTAAACTTGGAGTCTAAAAATATCTCATCTTGGGTTTCCTAGGTTCGAGCGATACCACCGCTTGCGTTGGGCAGTACCACCGCTAGTGTCAGTTTGACACTGACATTACACTGGGCGGTACCACCGCCCAGTCTAGTAGTACCACCACCTGACACTAGGCGGTACCACCACTCAGACTAGTGGTACCACCGCCTAAAGCCTCTCGGAGGTTGTGTCTGGGCGATACCACCACCCAGACCGGCGATACCACCACCCGACACCATCTCGGAGACTATGCCACGACGGTATCACCTCTTGGGGCACTGTTTGGGCCTTTTCATTGGGCCCAACACTATTCTTACATGGGCCCAACTGGCCCCTAATTGGGTTGGCCTAAATCCAAACCTAGTTACGTGCTAACTACGATTCCTAAGACATATTCTAAGCTAAACAAGTTCGTAAGTCTAGTTTCTTCCGGCGAGTTTCCGACAAACTTCCGACGATCTCTCAGCAATGTTCCAGTGGACTCCCTGCAAGCTCTTGGACTTCACGACAATCTTCTTGGTGAGTTTTTATGAGCTTCTCTGGCAAGCTCCGAGAGTTCTCGGCTGGTTCCGACAGAACTTCCGACGAACTCTCGAACTCCCAACAAAATCGCGTCCTTGACTTCGGGACTTCATTTTGCTTCATGCCTTGCTATCGTAGTTAATCCTGCATATGTAAAACACACTTTGATCTAGATAATTAATACTAAGCATTAATCATGTTATCCGGCATGTCATTGGTCCCTCGATGCTTCGTTCGATTCTTCAGCGCATCGTCCTCTTTTACGGCTTATTGCCCAATCGGCTAGTTAACTTTGCAACTCCGATATCCTTGATACAATATCTGCTCTTCTTGGCCCAATGCCCGAATCCATGGCCCGAAGCCTTCTGTCGATACGTCGATTGATCCTTTGGCCCGACGTCCAATCTTCTAACATGTTTCCCCAGCCCAACATGATTCTTCCTGCTTTAGGTGTCTCATCCTGATCGAAGTATCCTGTGTCACTCAAAACATAGATTAAAATATAAATACTTTATCAATTGGTTTCATCATCAAAATATGAGATTCATCATAAGTAATAAAAAATCAAAGGCAAAAGAAAGGATGCAAACCAATTTATAGTGGTTTGGTCTTCCTAACCTACGTCTGATCATGATTCCTCTTCCTTTGAGACCATTGACTTTTGCTACCAATCTTATTTCTATTAGGTGAAGATTAACTACCTTTATTATAACTTTTCTCCTTTTAATAGGCTTATGAGAGAATTGCTAGTCATAAGTACCTTGCAAGCCAATCACGTGAGTGATGACACGTGTGACACGCTATACAGTCTTTTTACTTATTATTATTATTATTATTGATATTTTCTTACTTTATGTTGAATATTGCATATATTATGAGGTCCATGGATCTGTACAATGGGAATCGGATAGTGATGAGATCGCGATAATTAGACTGATTCACCTTTAAACACAAACTCTAAATAATCTTGGTTATAAGTTACTCGAGAGAGACATTGAGATAATCGAAAAGACTAGTGTGCTGTATACCCATCCATATGATAGGGATAGCTAGTCTCATAGCTGCTTGTGTGAGGATAGTAGGGATATAGTGCGGGTGCTCATTAGAGAATGAGTTCACTAATTGATATGCTCATGGAATGCTGGATAGTTAATGATACTTCATTATTGGACAATGGTTCTATGATCTCAATTGTGTGTCTGGTCCTTAGACTTGAGATACTAAGGATGTCTTGTGTGAGTACTCCACTCTTTGATACCAGACTTATAGGTCTTGAGGTTCCAGATCTAGTATAGTTGGTCATCGGGAGTGGCAGTCAATCTTACGAGGGCAACTGAATATCAATAGAGGATCATTTGCCCTTATTGTCATGAGAGGAATATCCTATGTGTTCTTACTCAAGCAAATCCCTAGCCAAGGTTATTCGGATTGAGAGAAAAAGAGCTCTTCAAAAGAATCTAATTAAAGTGAGACTCGAGTCGATTCGATATGGGCTTGATAGCACCGTGCCCAATATACTATCTTCAGGATATTAGATGGATAAGAGACCATAGATATATAGTAATTGAGGACAGATAGGTCCAATGGATTGGATTCTCCTCTATTGTTTGAGGATTATGACATAGTAGTCTAGTACGTTTGAGTCATTGAGTCGAGTAAATTATTATGAAGATAATACTTTACTAAGTTAGAAGGAGTTTTGGTATGTATAACTCATGGCTAACTCGATATTGGGCCTAGAGGGTCACACACATATGGTAGGTGTTACGATGAGTGGAGGTTCAAATATAAGATATCCGTTGGAGCCCCTATTTTATTAGATATCTAGTAAGCCCATGAATTAATGGATCTTGTGGATAAGTTTCGATAAGAGCTAATGAGAGATTATTGGGTAGAGATCTACTAATCCAAGAGGCTTGGGTAGTTGGATGGAGATCTAGTATCCAATAGGGCATGATTGCTAGTCATAGGTGCCTTATAAGCCAATTACATAAGTGATGACACATGTGACATGATATACACTCTTTTTTATCACTATTATTATAATATTTTTTATTTTATATTGCTTGTTGCATATATATATTGTGATGTTTGCGGATCTGTGCAATGAGAATTGGATCGTGATGAGATCACGATCATGAGACCGATTTGCCTTTAAACATAAAACCTAAATAATCTTAGTCATAGGTCACTCGAGAGGAACATCGAGATGATCAAATAGACTGGTGTGCTATATACCCATCCATATGATGGAGGTGGTTGGTCTCAAAGCTACTTAATTAGGGATGCTAGGGATACAGTGTAGGTGCTCATTAGAGAATTAGTTCACTGATTGATCCACTCATGGAATATTAGATGATTGATGATGCCTCATTATTAGATAGCGATTCTGTCATCCAATGGTGTATTTGATCCTTAGACTTGAGACACCAAGGATGTCCGATATGAGTACTATACTCTTTGATATCGTACTTATAAGTTTGGAAGTTCGAGATCTAGTGTAGCTAGTTATCGGGAGTGGCAGCCAACTTTACAAGGGCTATTGAGTATTGATAGAGGATCATCTGCTCTCGGTGTCATGAGAGAAATATCCTATATGTTCTTGCTTAGGCAAATCCCTAGCTAGGGTCATTTGGATTGAGAGAGACATAGTTCTCTAGGAGAATCCAATTAGAGCGAGACTCGAGTAGAAACCATATGGGCCTGATAGCACCATACCTGGTATACGGTCTCTGGGATATTATATGAATGAGGAACTATAGATACATAGTAATTGAGGACAGATAGGTCTAAGAGATTGGATTCTCTTGTATCATTTGGGGACTATGGCATAGTGGCCTAGTATGTCCGTAGTCGATGAGTTAAGTGAATTATTATGGAGATAATAATTCACTGAGCCAAAAGGAGTTTTGATAGGTATGACTCACGGCCAGCTCGTTATTAGGCCTAGAGGGTCACACACATATGGTAGGTGCTGCGATGAGTAGAGGTTCGGATATGAGATATCTGTTAGAGCCCCGATCTTATTAGATATCCAATAAGCCTTTGAAATATTGGATCATTTGGATAAGATCCAATAAGAGCCAATGAGAGATTATTAGATAGAAATCCACTAATCTAAGAGGCTAGGGTAGTTGGATGGAGATCAAGTACCCAATAGGCTAGGATTCATTAGGGTTAAGTTGATAGGGGGACCTCTATAAATAGGAGGGAACTAAAGAGCCATAGGCTAGGCCTTTTTGGTTGCCACCTCCTTGTTGAGTCTCATATTTTGATGATGAAACCAATTGATAATTGTGTTTATGTTTTAATCTACATTTTGAGTGACGCAGGATGCTTCGATCAGGATGAGACAATTAAAGCAGGAAAAATCATGTTGTGCTAGAGGAACATGTCAGAAGATTAGACGTCGGGCCGGTGGATCGGTCGACGTATCGATAGAAGGCTTCGGGCCGTGGACTCGGGCATCAGGCCAAGAAGAGTAGGTATTGTGCCAACGATATCGGATTTGCGGAGTCAACTGGCCGATTGGACAATAGGCCATAGGAGAGGACGATGCGTCGAATAATCGGATGAAGCGTCGAGGGACTAATGACATGCCAGACAACTTGGTTAATTGCTTAGGATTAATTGTCTCCATCAAAGTTTTGTTTTACATGTGCATAATTAACTAGGATGGAAGTAAGACATGCAGCAGGAGTTGCACCGGAGTCAAGACTATGATCACATTGGGAGTTCGAGAGTTCGACGGAAGTCCGAACGGTTGTCGGAGGTTCTGTGGGAACAAATTCGAGAAGTCCAGGAGCTTGCTAAAGAAGCTCGTCGGAACTCGCCAAGTGGATCGTCGTAAGTCTAGGAGTTTTCCGGAACTCCGCCGGAGCATCGTCGAAGGTTTGTCGGATGTTCATCCGAAGTTCGTCGGAAGCTTGCCGAAAGAAGCGATTGACGCACCGGAGCAAGTTACAGTAAATGTCTTAAGAAATATCGTAGTTAGCATGTAGATTAAGTTAGGAATGGGAGGTGATCCCATTAACTTAATCTGGGGGTAATTGGGCCCTTGATAGACCCAAATTGAGCTGAATAGATCAACCCATTCGGACCAGAATTCCTGCTAGGCGGTGGCACCGCTAGGGTCGGCGGTGGCACCGCTAGGGTCGGCGGTGGCACCGCCCAGGAGATGGTCTCCCAGGAAAGCTAGGCGGTGCAACCGCCCCAGTCAGGCGATGGCACCGCTTGGGCTCAGTCTTCGAGCGAGACTGGGCGGTGCAACCGCCCCTGATAAGCGGTGGAACCACCTGAGCTCGGTCTCCGAGCTCTGCCAAGCGATGCAACCGCTCCTGACAGGAGGTGGCACCACCTAGAGGCTCAGTCTTCGCGCTCTGCTAAGCGGTGCAACCGCCCCTAACAAGAGGTGGCACCGCCTAGAGGCTCAGTCTCCGAGCTCTGCTAGGCGGTGCAACCGCCCCAATCAGGCGGTGGAACCGCGAGATCCCGGATTTCAGGGAGATGACAGTTTTAAGCTCGGAATTCGAACTGGTTTGAAGCCTATAAATACCCCACCCTTTCAGTAATGAAAGGGCACCCAAATGCACCGAAATCTTGATCTTATTCTGTGATTTTTAGAGCTCAAAAGTGTTGTAATGGCTAAAAGTTCTCCTTCCTCTTTTCTTCCAAGTTCTGATCTTTCAAGAGAGGAGAGAAAATTCTGTAAGGGTTGTCTCCTAAGCCCGTCAAAAGGAGTGAAACTATAAAAGGGTGGTTGGCCTTCACCTATTGAAGGAAGGCCTCTATTGGACGTCGGTGACCTCGTCGGTGGAGGAAGCCAAAAGTGGATGTAGGTCAAGATTGACTGAACGACTCTAAATCTCGGTTTGCATTTACTTTGAGCATCTTATCTTTACTGCAAACCCGCTCAATAGCTTACTGCCTTCTGCTCATTTACGAACGTGTTTCATAGTTAAGTATTTTCCGAATCGATGTTTAGACGAAAATTGGTTTTATCGTACGAACATCATATTTCAGTTTGCACTTACATTCTGATTTCCATCATAAATGCAAACTACCTCTATATCTTTGCTTTAATTGCATCTCACTTGATCACAAGTTAAAGTGATTTACGAATCGACTTTCTTACCGAAATCACTTTTATCGTACAAATGCAGTTTTAATCGTCGAAAGTTTTTCGCTGCACTAATTCACCCCCCCGCTCTTTGTGCTCTTGATCCTAACAATTGGTATCAGAGCATGGTATTTCTCATTTTAGATTTACCCTCGAGAGAAATAGCTCTTCATGGCTTTCAAGAGGGCTTTTCAGTTGTTCATCCACCGTTGTTTAACAGATTGGACTACACTTATTGGAAAACTCGAATGAAAGTGTTAGGACCCATTTTCTGAGCTTTTGAATAATGTTTATTGAGTCTATTTGATCCAGTTGTTTATTGAGTCGGTTTGGTTCAGTTAGAGTCAAGTAGAGGTTTATTTAATATTTATTTATTATTAGAGTTCAAGTCCTGATGGACTCTGAGTAGAACTCTATAAATAAGGATGTAATTGCTTCTTTTCAGTAATCTATTAAAAATACTATTCTGTTTTTGACAAACCCTAGGAGGCCAATCCCCTCGAACTGATCAAGGAGGGCCGATCCCCTCGAAGCGATCAAGGAGGCCGATCCCCTCGAAGTGATCATTATCATCCCCATTTCTCCCATTTCTTCGACGATAAGACTTTAGGGTCTTATCATTTGGTATCAGAGCCTATGATAAGACCTTTAGGGTCTTATCATTTGGTATCAGAGCAACGATCCTTGGCGTAGCCCGCCGCAGCCTTGCTTCCCTTTTTCCCCACCACCACTACAAGGCAACTCTTTCTTCACCGTTGTTGCTATTTCCCTGGCCAGCGACCTTCGACCACCGCTCGACCTCCTCGCTGCCCCATCTCTTTCAAAAAAAAAAAAAGAAAAAGAAAAACACGAGAGGAAGAAGAAGCCACAGCCACCCCTGCGTCCCCTGCTTCCGGCCAGCCCACCCGCCGCTATTGCTCTCCGGCCAGCGCCCCCCATCACCCCGCTTCCCGACCGGCGACCACCGCCGCCGCTGTTCCCCAGCCAGGAGATGACGCTGCCAGCGTCCATCCCAGCCCTACTGCTGCCGCCCGCCTCCCCTTGCGTCGCAGCGCAACCGCTCGACCTTTCTTCTAAGACCCTAAAGTCTTATCGTCGAAGAAATGGGAGAAATGGGGATGATAATGATCGCTTCGAGGGGATCGGCCTCCTTGATCGCTTCGAGGGGATCGGCCCTCCTTGATCGCTTCGAGGGGATCGACCCTCCTTGATCGCTTCGAAGCGATCAAGGAGGGCCGATCCCCTCGAAGCGATCAAGGAGGCCGATCCCCTCGAAGCGATCATTATCATCCCCATTTCTCCCCTTTCTTCGACGATAAGACTTTAGGGTCTTATCATTTGGTATTAGAGCGACGATAAGACTTTTAGGGTCTTATTAGAAAGTTTTCTTGATTTCTATGAATTTCGATTTATGGAATATTGTTGTAAACGGTTTTCAACTTCTCTCTAAACCGATGAACGAATGGTCGGATTTGGAGAAGAAGTATTTTTCTTTAAACGTAAAGGCTATGAATGCCTTATATTGCGCTTTGGACAAAAATGAGTTCAATCGGATTTCTACGTGTGAAACGACTTTTGATATTTGGCAAACACTTGAAATCACGCACGAGGGAACTAGTAGAGTCAAAGACTCGAAAGTTAACATTTTATTACATGATTTTGAGCTTTTTCAAATGCAACTAAGTGAGACTATAGGCGACATGTATACCTGTTTCATGGATGTCGTCAATAATCTAAGAGTTCTTGGTAAATCTTTTTCAAATTTTGATCTCGTAAGCAAGATCTTAAGATCCCTTCCAAAAAGGTGGGATCCTAAAATAACCGCAATACAAGAGATAAAAAATTTAAATGATTTTCCATTAGAAGAATTAATCGGGTCATTAATGACCTATGAAATGATACGTTTGGAATATTTTGAACCCGATGAGCACTTGAACCACCTTCCAAAGGATAGGAAGGATTTGGAACTTCAGATATATGAATACCACTTGAGCGATGACTCAAGTGATGAGGACATTGATAAACTTGAACTTCGAATACAAAATCTTAATAAGTTTATTAAACAAAAATCTAAAATAAACAATGAACTTGAACGGTGGAAGAGGCCAAAGAAGAGGAAGGCAACTAAGGATGAATCAAGAACTTCCAAAGGTGAAATGACGAATTGGGCTTTGACGGGCTTCGACTATAAGGTAAGTAACTCAACTCTCTTGAATTATTTTGAAATTACTTGAAGTTTTTCATGAGCGCTTAATTTAGATAGTAGGAATAGAAAATAAAAAATTATTTTTTAAAAATTATATCATGTTTTTCTTTTTAGCATCTTTGAAAAATTAAAAATTTGATCTTGAAAAGTATATTGCTAAGGTTTCATGTTATATTTTGAAATGTTGAATGATGTATGCAACATTAGGGATGATAATTATATGATATGTGATAATCCATGCATGTGTATCTTGATGATTTTATGTCATGCATGAGTTTTTGAAGTAAATGTTGATTTGAAACTCTCATTTTAGATTAACATGTTTTTGGTCTAATCTTTTTTATGATGAATTACGATGACATTCTCATGACATATTAAGATGACATAGTGCATGTATATCTATGTATGAATTTCTTGATAGTCTTTTGATGATAGATGTGATATCATGATGTGTTTGGTCTTGACGGCTTCATGACGAAACTTATGTTTCGATTTTAAATGATGATACATGTTTTCACAAAAGACTTGAATACCCTCACATGAAATCAATTGTATGAAATAGAAATGAATTTTCTATCCTATTGAGATTAATGAATTTATTTTACCAATCTTGTGAATCTCATGAAAATAAACATGACGAATATTTTGAAAATAAATGAGTGTATCATGCATTTGGTCTTAATGATTTCTCTTTAACATACTTTTTGAAATCATACTTGATGATGAATATCAAGATATTAAAAGGATGTTATCATGGAACCATGCTTGATGATTTGTTTTTTACCTTCCCGTCTTACATGTTGACACTTGTTTTATTAAAGGTAAAGACATGCTTATAAGAAGCAAATCACATGAATAGAAATTTATAAAAACTAAATACGATCCTCTATCTTATCGTCTTTTCAATAAATCTATGCTTGTCATGTATGAATTTATTGAATGTGACTTTGAGGATGATTTCGGATTTCATAAATGCTTGATTCATACTTATGACATGAGACACATTTTAAATATGAATCATGTTCAATGCTTCAATCATGTTACATCTCCCTTAATTCATTTTGTTCTCCTAGATTTATTTACCAAAGAGGAGAATCTTCTGAATGAATGAAATGATACAATGAATCACTTATCGATATATCTTTTTGAAATATCTTTTTAATGTGATGTTGATAATTTGAGATGCCTGTTGGAATTCATAATTGAAACCTTGACTTACTCTTTATATGGCTCAAAAATAGATGTTTAAAATATTGCTTGATGAGTTGTTGTATAAGATTTTGCCTTTACATCTTGAACTTTCATGCTTATCTTGATTTGGCATATAAAGACTAAGGCATGTTTAGATGAAAAATATTCACTTAAAAAATGCCTTTCCCATCTGATCAAGATTAATGATTTCATGATATTTTGTGAATCTCGAAATTGATTTTGATGACTTGATTATGAGTTTCAAGTTAACGATTTGACTTGAATGAGTTTTATCTAAATCATAATCTTGATTTTGCAAAATTGGAATCATAAATAATATCTTTTGGTATTCATGAATTGACACTCACAATATAAAAGTATTGGTATTCATGACTTGAATTTGATTGAAACATTGCATGCTTAAATTAATCATTCTTCTATGTTTTAAAAATTCTTTAAATGCCTTATGTGATGATTGAAAATTAATTTGCTTTATGATGAATCACGAATCATGACTTGATCTATGATATTGATATATTTTAATCATGATCCTTGGTTGTATAATTCTTTTGCTCTATTAAAAAGATTTGTTAAATGAATCATATTCTTCTTGAATTTTCTTGATATCATGACATGATTTTGTAATATGGCTTGTATAATGATTAAATTTTTTAGTTATTGATTTCTCCCTTCTTTTCGATAATGATAAAGGGGGAATTAGTTTACTAGCTTGCATATTTCAAAGGAAGGAAAATTTGCTAGCTCGATCATTTCATTGAAAGAACTTGCTATCATGAACACTACCAATGAATTGCAAATCTTGTAATATAAAGAGAAGCAAAGAATTGCTATCTTGAAAGAAGCAAAAAATGTAAAACTTAGAAAACTTGCAATATAATTGCTCTTGCCATGCTTTGTATAAAAAATAGGTTGATATCCTTAAAAGCATCGCATTAAATTTTTGAGTGTATTGCAATATATCACATGTATCGCAAATTGAAAATTTTGAGACTATTATCATATTATGTTTAACAATTGATATCTTTCATGACATGATTTCTTTGCATTGTTGCCTTGTATGTATTATGTGATGATTGAAATATTGATTGATGCAAATTCATAGTTTATGTAGAAGTCTAAATCATTGGTTCCTCTCCTTCTTTTTGGCAATGACATAGGAGGAGAAATATACGAATTGATACTATGAGTGTCATATTTGAATGAGAAATATATGAATTGATGCTATACGTGCCATCTTTGAATTTGAATTATGCTAAGATATCAAAAGAAGCTTGCATTGAAATATATGGTAAATTGATGATCAAAATGCTATGATTGTCATCTGCCATGTTTGCATCATGTAAAGATATCAAGAACTTGCATCGTAATTTTACTTGCTGATATCTTGCCATGTGATGAAATGCTACGATTTGTTGCTAAAATGATGCATGCAATACTTATGATTTTTATTATGATGTATGTGATGTATTGCATATGATGTGAATCATGATTAAAATTACCTTAATTTGAATTCAAGGTTTATCTTAATTATGGAATTTTGAAATAAGAATGATTGCTCACCTTTGTCATGATTTAGAAATTGACATAAAGGGTCTTCCCTTCTTTAGAAAGGGTCTTCCCTTCTTTTTGACAATGACTAAGGGGGAGATAGCTAGCTTGCACAATTCAAGAAGAAAGCAAAAATTGTATTTCTCAAAAGAGAAGAAATTGCTATCTTGAACATCACCGAGAATTGCTAACTTGAAATCTCAAGAAAATGTAAAAATGTGCTATCGTGCCTATCTCAAGAAAAGCAAATATGCCAACTTGCATATATTTGAATTTGCTAGCTTGTATATTGTAAAACTTGCATATTTCAAGAAGCAAGAGTTGCTTTCTTGAACATCTCTAAATTGCTAGCTTGCAAGTTCTAAAATGTTATAACATTGCTAGCTTGTATGATGTAGAACTTGCTATCTTGAACATTACCAAAAATGCTATCTTGTATGCTGTAAAACATGCATATCTAAAACTTGAAAGCTTGAATGTTCTGAGCATGATGTAACACTTGCTAAATTTTCTAGCTTCAAAACTGCATGATGATAAAACTTAATATTATGTTTTTCATGTAATAAGTTGATTTTATATAACAAACACTTGATCGTGGTACTTCTCAATTTTATTGATGACAAAGGGGGAAAAGTATGTTAATGACAGGACATATGCTGCATAAGTTTATGATGACGTGTTGCAAGTATTCATGATGAATATTGCAATGACTTGAATTCAGTTTGAATTCAAGGTTCTATCAATATGACATATTGATAGGGAAAATTTGTTTAAACTTCGGGAGTTAAGTTTAACTCCGTCATCAATTGGTTATCATCATAAAAAAGGTGGAGATTGTTGAATCTCGTATTTTGATGATGAAACCAATTGATAATTATGTTTATGTTTTAATCTACATTTTGAGTGATGCAGGATGCTTCGATCAGGATGAGACAATTAAAGCAGGAAAAATCATGTTGTGTCGGAGGAACATGTCAAAAGATTGGACGTCGGGCCAGTGGATTGGTCGCGTATCGATAGAAGGCTTCGGGCCGTGGATTCGGGCATCGGGCCAAGAAGAGCAGGTATTGTACCAAGAATATCAGAGTTGTAGAGTCAACTGGTCGATTGGGCAATAGGCCACAGGAGAGGACGATGTGCCGAATAATCGGACAAAGCGTCGAGGGACCAATGACATGCCGGACAACATGGTTAATTGCTTAGGATTAATTGTCTCGATCAAAGTTTTGTTTTACATGTGCAGGATTAACTAGGATGGAAGTAAGACATGCAGCAGGAGTTGCACCGGAGTCAAGCCTATGATCACGTTGGGAGTTCGAGAGTTCGACGGAAGTCCGAACGGTCGTCGGAGGTTCTGCGGGAACAAATCCGAGAAGTCCAAGAGCTTGCCAAAGAAGCTTGTCAGAACTCGTCAAGTGGATCGTCGTAAGTCTAAGAGTTTGCCGGAAGTCCACCGGAGCATCGCTGAAGGTTCATTGGATGTTCGCCGGAAGTTCGCCGAAGCTCGCCGGAAGAAGTGATTGGCGCACCGGAGCAAGTTGCAGTAAATGTCTTAAGAAATATCATAGTTAGCATGTAGATTAAGCTAGGAATGAGAGGTTATCTTATTAACTTAATCTGGGGGCAATTGGGCCCTTGATAGACCCAAATTGGGCCGAATGGATCAACCCATTCGGACTAGAATTCCTAATAGGCGGTGGCACCACCCAGGAGATGGTCTCCCAGGAAAGCTGGGCAGTGCAACCGCCCCAATCAGGCGGTGGCACTGCTTGGGCTCAGTCTCCGAGCGAGCCTGGGTGGTGCAATCGGCCCTGACAGGCGGTGGAACGGCTTGAGCTCAATCTTCGAGCTTTGCCAAACGGTGCAACCGCCCTTGACAAGAGGTGGCACCACCCAAAGGCTCAGTCTCCAAGCTCTGCCAAGCGGTGCAACCGCCCCTGACAGGAGGTGGCACCGCCCAAAGGCTTAGTCTCTGAGCTCTGCCATGCGGTGCAACCGCCCCAGTCAGGCGGTGGAACTGCCAAACCCCGGAATTCCGGGAGATGATAGTTTTGAGCTCGGAATTCAAATTGGTTTGAAGCCTATAAATACCCCACCCTTTCAGCAATGAAAGGGCACCCAAATGCACTGAAATCTTGATCTTATTCTGTGATTTTTATGTTAGGATTGGAGCGGCACGAAGAGGGGGGGGGGGGGTGAATTAGTGCAGCGGTAAAGTACGATAAACTTTTGACGATTTAAACACTTTCGGAAACTTCGTACGATAAAAGCAATGTTTCGTTTGAAACCGTTTCGATTGCATTTTAACTTGAAGGGATACGTAAGAAGGAGACAAAGAAGTATAGAATCAAAGTGAAGATGGTTTGCAGTAATATAAATGACAATAAGATAAACGCAAACCGATTTATAGTGGTTCGGTCATGCGACCTACATCCACTTGCGAAGCCTTCTTCGATGAGGCTCCCAACTTCCACTAGCAAATCACTTTGAAGGGGAAGGACAAATACCCCACTTACAACCTTTTACAAGTGGTTCACTCTCTTACAAATTTTCAAAGAGAAAGAAGGAGGTGAACACTCAAGCAATTGAAAACAAAAACTTGCTAAAGACTTTGCTAAGACTTTTATCTCAATCTCTTGCTTCTCAAAGGTTGTTCTCTCAGCTGAGAATTGAGGGGTATTTATAGGCCTCAAGAGGATTCAAATTTGAGCTCCAAAATTTGAATTCTCTTTAGTTCCCAATGCTAGCGGTGCCACCGCCTGTCAATGTCTGACACTGACAATGCACTAGCGGTGCCACCGCCGGACCTCTCGGGTGCTGGGCGGTGCCACCGCTCAGTCCAGCGATGCCACCGCTTGGTTCTCGAGTTCTAGCACCGCCTAATCTGGCGGTGCCACTGCCTACACTATTTCAGCTCACTGGTTGGGCTCCAAACTTGGCCCAAACCAATCCGAACTCGGGCCCAATTGGGCCCTACTTGAGTTATAGGATTAACACCTAATCCTAACCCTAATTAACATGCTAACTACGAATTTAAAGATATTTTCTAAGCTATTCCAAAGTTCGCAAGTCAAGACTTTTTCCGGTGAGCTTCCGGCGAACTTCCGATAGTCTTCCGACGAACTCTCGGAAACCATTCTACGGACTCCCAGCAAGCTCCTAGACTTCACAATTTGATCTTGTCGAGTTCCAATGAGCTTTTTTGGCAAGCTCCGATCTTTCTCGGCGAGCTCCGCGAACTTCCAACGAACCTTCCGGCGAGTTTCCGAAAAACCCTTCAGTAAGCTCCCTACTCATTCTTGGCTAGTTCCGGCCGCATTCCCGATAAACCTTTGGACTTTCGTCGAACTCTCGAACTCACAACAAATCCTTCGTGCTTGACTCCGATCCTTTGTTTCGCTTTATGTCTTTGTCGTTATCATAGTTAATCCTGCACACACAAGCCAAAACTCTACTATGATCTAGACAATTATTACAAAGCGAATTGACATTCTATTGCCCGACACGTCATTGGTTGGTGCTTCATCTGATTCTTCGGCGCATCATCCTCTCTTGCAGCTTGTTGCCCAATCGATGGTTGACCTCTACAACCCCGATATCCTTAGCGCAATTCCGCTCTTGGCCCGATGCCCGACGTCCGAAGCCTTCTGCCGTCCAATATCCTAACGTGATCTCCTCCGGCGTAATGTCAATTCCTCCTGCGTCAATTGTCTAATCCTGATCGAGTAGACCTACATCACTCAAAATGCTTTTAAACATCTAAACACAATCAATTAGTTTCATCATCAAAATCCAAGATTCAATAATCTCCCCCTTTTTGATGATGATAACTAATTGATGACTAACGGAGTTAACCTTAATCCCCGGAGTTTAACTAAACTCCCCCTATCAATATGCCATTGATAGAACACTTGGATTATCCCAAATCCAAGTAACATTCATCACATGTTATGAAAAACATTTAAACCATCATGCAAATATATATAAAATATTCAATTCAATGTATGAAGTCATCAATATACTTCTCCCCCTATGTCATCAACAAAAAGGAGAAGTAGCTCTAGCTATTTTAAAAGATATGCAAGTTTTTCCAACATAAAGCTAGATTTTCATCACAATATATAAGCACAAAAGCGTAGCAAGATTCTTAAGTTCAATCATGGCAATTCAACACTTGCTTCTTGTGCAAGATTGCACTTTGCTTTTCTTTGCATGTTCTCGCTAGTAAAAGCTTTCACCCCTTTGTTTTTGTCGAAAAGAAGGGAAGAGTACAAGCTAGCCAACATTTACCTTGAGCTAGCAATCTTTCTCCCCCTATGTCATTGCCGAAAAGAAGGAGAGGAACAAATGATTTAGACTTTTACATAAATTATGAATTTGCATCAATCAATATTTCAATCATCACATGATACATACAAGACAAAAATTGCAAAGAAATCATGTCATGAAAGACATCAATTGTTAAACATGATATGATAATAGTCTCAAAAATTTCAATTTGCAATACATTTGATACATTGCAATACTAAAAAATTTAATGCGATGCTTTTAAGGATATCAACCTATTTTTGATACAAAGCATGGCAAGAGCAATTATATTGCAAGTTTTCAAAGTTTTACATTTTTTGCTTCTTTCGAGATAGCAATTCTTTGCTTCTCTATAAGCTAGCAAATTTTACGATATACAAGTTTTACTACATACAAGCTAGCAAATTTAAAGATTTGCACATTAGTATATTTGCTTTTCTTTGCGATGTGCATGATAGCATTTCTTTGTGATGTTCAAGATAAAAAATTGTACATTATGCTCGCTAGCAAATTAAAGATGTTCAAGAAAGCAAGCTCTTTTTTCCCTTTTGAGAAGTGTCATTTTTGCTTCCTTAGCAAAATGCCAAACTAGCAAGGGACCATGTTTTACATGAGGCAAGCAAACAATTTGGCAAGTGTTACATTTGTATCTTTTCTTTAGATGTGTAAGAAAATAAGCAAGTTTTTGTATTTTCTTGACTTGTGCAAGGTAGCTAATTTATCTTTGAGATTACCCTTTACATCAATTCAAGATAACACATTAGCAACTCTTTCTCTCCCTTTGTCATTGGCAAAAAGAAAGGAAGATTCAAGTCATGAATATCAAAATAATAATTTTATCATGAATATTTTATCATTGTGTGCATCATTATTGTATGCATAATACCAAATCATCATATATATTTTCAAAACATATAAACTCATCATTATATACATGATTCCAAATCATCATTCATATCATTTCAATCATTGTTTCAATCATCACTATAACTCATCATGCACAAAATGTAAAATCATCTACATGATACAAACATTTATTTTCAAAATATTTATCACTATTTTCATGTATGATAATAAAGTATTCATGATACACATTATATGCATATATCATCACAATAAAAAGCAATTGCATGCATAATTTTATATCACCACATAAGGAATATCAAGAAGAAAGTAATTGGGTGATGTGATAAACATTTCATGAATACAAGGAATTGTATAAAAATCATATCATGAAAGATTAGAACATATGAATACCAAAAGACATGATTTCTTTCTGAAAAACCTACTCATAAATAATCAAAAGAAAATCTTAGGAGATCGATTAATGAAAAAATCTTGATTCATAATAAATCTTAATTTGTAAATATCACGGAATCAAGATCATGATTTTGAATAAAACTCATTCAAATTCAAATCGTCCAAATCATCAAAATCTCAACATTTCTTTCAAGAGATTCAAAATGACATAAATAATTTTATTGGTCTCTTAGGTAGAAATCAATAAGATAGAGAAAAAGAAAATTTTTAATAAAAAATTCTTTCCTTCTTTTGTTTCAACTTATTGATTGATTCCATACATGCATGTCCCTTTTTTTTTTTTTTTAAAATCCATGCATCATCGTTTAAAATGAAAGATAAAAAATCATAAAAAAAAGTGCAACACATAATTAAAAAAAAAATTGTTTCAACTCATTACTTCAAGTCAAACATGATTTCATTTAATCAAAATTTAATAACTTCAAGACCAATAAATCATCATGTATAACAATCATCAAGTATGATACAAACTTTTCAAAACGTTTATCATGATAAGGCATATAAGCCAAAGAAACTATTAAATATAAAGCATATTCATCAATGATGGTTTCATTGGGCATAAGGCATTTTCAAACAAAATCATTTTGTTATTTGTTGTAGTCATACATTTTTCTTTTTAGGTGAATCTATCTTTTCATGCTTAAATTTTTTAATTTTTCAAAGATGCTAAAAAGAAAAACATGATATAATTTTTGAAAAACAATTTTTTATTTCCTATTCCTACTATCTAAATTAAGCACTCATGAAAAACTTCAAGTAATTTCAAAATAATTCAAGAGAGTTGAGTTACTTACCTTGTAGTCGAAGTCTGTCAAAGCCCAATTTGTCGTTTCACCTTTGGAAGTTCTTGATTCATCCTTGGGTGCCTTCATTTTCTTTGGCCTCTTCCTCCGTTCAAGTTCATTGTTTATTTTAGATTTTTGTTTAATGAACTTATTAAGAGTTAGTGTTCGAAGTTCAAGTTCATCATTGTCCTCATCACTTGAGTCATTGCTCAAATGATTCATTTGTCCGGAGTTCCAAATCCTTCCAATTCTTTGGAAGGTGGTTCAAGTGTTCATTGTGTTCATCATGTGCATTGCGCACCATTTCATATGTCATCAATGAGCCGATAAATTCTTCAAGTGGAAAAATATTTAAATCTTTTGTTTCTTGTATTGCCATTACTTTTGATTCCCAAGCTTTAGAAAGTGATCATAAAACTTTACTAACAAGTTCAAAATTCGAGAAATATTTGCCAAGAGCTTGTAAACCATTGACGACATCCATAAAACGGGTGTACATGTCAACAATGGTTTTCGAAAAAGCTCGAAATCATGCATTAAAATGTTGATTTTCGAATCTTTAACTCTAGAAGTGCCTTCGTGTGTGATTTCAAGAGTGTGCCATATGTCGAAAGCCATTTGGCACAAAAAAACCCGATTGAACTCATTTTTGTCCAAAGCGTAAAATAAGGCATTCATAGCCTTTGCGTTTAAAGGAAACATCTTCTTCTCCAAATCATTCCAATGGTTCATTGGAAGAGAAGACATTTCAAATCCATTTTCGACTATGTGCCATAAATTCAAATCCAAAGAAAGTAAGAAAACTCTCATTCGAGTTTTCCAATAAGTGTAGTCCGTCCCATTGAAAAAGGGAGGACAAATGAGAGAGTAACCCTCTCGAAAGCCGTAAAGAGCCATTTCTATTTGGGTGTTAAACCAAAGTAGAAAAACGTGGCTCTGATACCAATTGTTAGGATCGGAGCAGCACTAAGAGGGGGGGGGGGGGTGAATTAGTGCAGCGGTAAAGTACGATAAACTTTTGACGATTTAAACACTTTCGGAAACTTCGTACGATAAAAGCAACGTTTCGTTTGAAACCGTTTCGATTGCATTTTAACTTGAAGGGATATGTAAGAAGGAGACAAAGAAGTATAGAATCAAAGTGAAGATGGTTTGCAGTAATATAAATGACAATAAGATAAACGCAAACTGATTTATAGTGGTTCGGTCATGCGACCTACATCCACTTGCGAAGCCTTCTTCGATGAGGCTCCCAACTTCCACTAGCAAATCACTTTGAAGGGAAAGGACAAATACCCCTCTTACAACCTTTTACAAGTGGTTCACTCTCCTACAAATTTTCAAAGAGAAAGAAGGAGGTGAACACTCAAGCAATTGAAAATAAAAACTTGCTAAAGACTTTGCTAAGACTTTTATCTCAATCTCTTGCTTCTTAAAGGTTGTTCTCTCAGCTAAGAATTGAGGGGTATTTATAGGCCTCAAAAGGATTCAAATTTGGGCTCCAAAATTTAAATTCTCTTTGGTTCCCGATGCTAGCGGTGCCACCGCCTGTCAGTGTCTAACACTGACAATGCACTGGCGGTGCCATCGTCGGACCTCTCGGGTGCTGGGCGGTGCCACCGCTCAGTCTAGTGGTGCCATCGCTTGGTTCTCGAGTTTTAGGCGCTGCCACCGCCTACACTATTTCAGCTCACTGGTTGGGCTCCAAACTTGGCCCAAACTAGTCCGAACTCGGGCCCAATTGGCCCCTACTTGAGTTATAGGATTAACACCTAATCCTAACCCTAATTAACATGCTAACTATGAATTTAAAGACATTTTCTAAGCTATTACAAAGTTCGCAAGTCAAGACTTTTTCCGGTGAGCTTCCGGCGAACTTCCGACGAACTCTCGGAAACCATTCTACGGACTCCCGGCAAGCTCCTAGACTTCACGATTTGATCTTGGCGAGTTCCAATGAGCTTTTTCAGCAAGCTCCGATCTTTCTTAGCGAGCTCCGTGAACTTTCAACGAACCTTCCAGCAAGTTTTCGAAAAACCCTTCAGTGAGCTCCCTACTCATTCTTGGCTAGTTCCGGCAGCATTCCTGATGAACCTTCGGACTTTCGTCGAACTCTCGAACTCACAACAAATCCTTCGCGCTTGACTTCGATCCTTTGTTTCGCTTTATGTCTTCGTCGTTATCGTAGTTAATCCTGCACACACAAGCCAAAACTCTACTCTGATCTAGACAATTATTACAAAGTGAATTGACATTCTGTTGCCCGGCACGTCATTGGTTGGCGCTTCATCCGATTCTTCGGCGCATCGTCCTCTCTTGCGGCTTGTTGCCCAATCGGCGGTTGACCTCCGCAACCCTGATATCCTTAGCTTAATTTCGCTCTTGGCCTGATGCCCGACGTCCGAAGCCTTCTGCCGTCCAATATCCTGACGTGATCTCCTCCGGCGTAATGTCAATTTCTCCTGCATCAACTGTCTAATCCTGATCGAGTAGACCTGCATCACTCAAAATGCTTTTAAACATCTAAACACAATCAATTAGTTTCATCATCAAAATCCGAGATTCAACATTTTAGAGCTCAAAAGTGTTGTAAAGGCTAAAAGTTCTCTTTCCTCTTTTCTTCCAAGTTCTGATCTTTCAAGAGAGGAGAGAAAATTCTGTAAGGGTTGTCTCCTAAGCCCGTCAAAAGGAGTGAAACTATAAAAGGGTGATTGGCCTTCGCCTATTGAAGGATGGCCTCTAGTGGACGTCGGTGACCTCGTCGGTGGAGGAAGCCAAAAGTAGATGTAGGTCAAGATTGATCGAACTACTCTAAATCTCGGTTTACATTTACTATGAGCATCTTATCTTTACTGCAAACCTCCTTAATAGCTTACTGCCTTCTGCTCATTTACGAACGTGTTTCATAGTTAAGTATTTTTTGAATCGGCATTTAGATGAAAATTGATTTTATCATACGAACATCATATTTCAGTTTACGCTTACATTCTGATTTCCATCATAACTGCAAACTGCCTCTATATATTTGCTTTAACTGCATCTCACTTGATCACAAGTTAAAGTGATTTACGAATCGGCTTTCTTACCGAAATCACTTTTATTGTACGAACGCAGTTTTAATCGTCGAAAGTTTTCCGCTACACTAATTCACCCCCCCCTCTTAGTGCTCTTGAGGCTAACACTCCCATTCTCCTCTCCCCTTCTCCTCCTCAACCAGCAGCCCCTATTTAGGGTGTCTAAAGATTTGGATAGTGATTCAAGTTGTGTCTTTGCGTCCCCTACTGTGTGGATCACCGCAAGGGAGGAGGACAATTGACCTCCTTCATTCTCCCCCACATATCTGTACGAATTCAGGGATATATGATCTCTCTAGATAACACAATTATCTCATATGTGATTTTTAGTTTTGCGGATTTTTACGTATCAGTTTTTGCATAATGGCAAAACCTCTTTTTTGTGGAAATATGAGATTTTTGTTTTTTGTTCTTCCGCTACATATGTGATGTCGCCCCATAGATTTCGCTACTGTGGTATCAGAGCTAGGTTGTTCATATGAAGATTGAATTTTAAACTATGTGTGTTATGTTTTAGAAAGGCTTTGGACGTCAAAATTATTGACGCAAAAGTGAGAAATGGTAGCAACTATTGCTACCCTCACGGATAGCAGCCTTGGACACCATTTGCGTGTAGGCCACCGACAGCCTTCTGGTCATACATAGGTAGCCAACCAAAGGGGCGGTGCTTATGGGCACTACACCCGCAAGCGGAGGCGACGCTTTGCCCCTCTAAATTTTAGAAATTATGAGGTTTGTCCTTTTGTCCATATTACTTAAATACCCTTCATAATTCAAAATTTTTTTTATATATCTCAGATTTAAAAAATATTAGTTATTTAATAGGTTTAATTAATAATTATTATTTATCTAGTAGACCTATATAATGATATATACAAGTGATATATGATGTGGACGAATGATCATGGACCATGTGATATGATGTATGTGTGTGATATGATCATAATAATAATTATTATTATAATTGAGGCTTGCAAGTCTCTATTTCTCATTTATTGTCAGGCTTACGTGTTTGTGATTATGTTGTAATTATACGAGTAGATGCAACGGAAGTATAGAGGCGATAGTAGGACCGACGAGGCCGAGACGGATGATCATGATGCATGGAGATGCGTCGAGATGCTGATGGAACCGATGAGGACAAGATGGATGATTACAGGATATGGAGATGCGCCGATGCACACGTAGATTGTGATGTGAGTGATTGAGCCCACTAGCCTGGGCATGATCATATTATGCTGTAGTCCATGAATTGTTTGAGGAATAGGGAAGGACTCAACAATATTAGATATCCAAGAGTCTCTTCCACACTAGGATAAGTGAGGGGACACTAGTTCTGAACCCTGTCTTAAAGATGATTGAGTAGATAGAGAAACTCGTAGGTCTAGGAATGGTCCTAGAGGATAACCTATGTATAGATCTAGTGCTTTAGTCCCTATAAAATTCCTTTTCTCAGTTTATAATGAATTTTAATATGAACAAGCTTGATGTGACTCTCCTTGAGTTCCTTTATATATTGAGGGAGACTAGGAGCACCATCAAGAAAGAGAAGCTTGTTCTTTATGCTAGTGAGACCAGAAAGAAAAGGAAGGCATAGAAGTCCCTTAAGAAGGGTAAGGGCAAGTGCAAACAGGTTAAGCCAAAGGTTGTCAAGAAGGACCTAACAAAGGACAAAGATCAGTGCTTCTACTATGGCAAAGATGGGCATTAGAATATGAACTACAAGGAATACCTTACAGAAAAGGCAAAATAAAAGCTTGGAGAAGCTTCAAGTACATTCATGATATGTCTTCAATTATCAAATTTTTATGATAGTGCATAGGTATTGAATACCAGTAGTGCTTAGCATATCTGTAATTCGTTGCAAATTCTAGCAAAGCCTAGGAGATTGGCAAGAGGCGAGATGAATCTCAAGATGGGCAATGGAAAAAGAGTTGTTGTTATTGTTGTTAGCGAGGTCACTTTATATTTGCTTAGTAGAGCTATTATTGCATAAGATGTATATTATTTTGTTCCCTCTATTATCAGAAACGTTATTTTCATTTCATGTTTAACATTGAATAGTTATAAAGTTATTTTTATAACAATAGTTCTTCAATTATCAAGGATGATAAGATCATCACTAGAGGGATATTGCATAATGGTTTATTTATGTTAGACACTACTTCACATATCATGAATGTAAGCATATCCAAGAAGAAGCGATATGAGGTAAATAGTGTATACTTGTCGCATTGTAGGCTATGTCATATCCATGAGGGAAGGATTCAAAAGTTGTTGAAGGATGGATATCTAGATCCATTCAACTATGAGTTATATGCAACTTGCAAGTCTTGCCTTCCTAAAAAGTTGACCAACTCTCCATTTAGTGGAACTAGAAAGAGAGCTATTGAGTTGTTGGAACTCATACATAGTGATGTATATGGTCCTATGTCAACTCAGGCCATAGGTGGTTACTCCTACTTCATTACTTTTATTGACATTTTCTCTAGATACGAATATGTTTACTTGATGAAGTAGAAGTCCGAAACTTTCAAGAAATTTAGGGATTATAAGAATGAAGTAGAGAACTAGACTTGAAATAGTATCAAGATTCTTTAATTAGATCGAGGAGGTGAGTACTTGAGTACAAAGTTCATTTAGCTCCTCAAGGACTATGAGATTCTATCATAATGGATACCTCCTTATACACTTCAATTCAATGGTGTATTTGATAGGAGAAAGCACACACTATTAGACATGGTATGGACTATGATGAGTTTCGCCAACCTACTCGTCTCATTCTGGGGATACGTCCTAGAATCCGTAGCTTACCTTTTAAACAGAGTTCTAACTAAGTTGGTAGTATCTACACTATATGAGATATGAAAAGGGAAGACCGATCTTAGGGTTGTTAAGATTTAGGGCTGCCCTACCCATGTTAAGAGACATAATCCCGACAAGTTAAAATCTAGGATGGAGCGATGTAATTCATGGGATACCCCAAGAAAACTTGTGAGTATTATTTCTGTCACCCCAAGGACTGAAAGGTCTTTGTAGTTAAGAGAGTAGTATTCCTTGAGAAGAAACACATTCTTGGTGGAGATAGTGGGAGCATGATAGAATTGAGCAAGGTTGGAGAACCTAGCTCAAGCACCATTCCATAGCTTGAATCTGTTATTCCATGTACTCCAACAAAGTTTAGAACCTAGTTGGTGCACCCGAGGGTATCGTACCCATTGGTTGTAAGTGGATCTTCAAGAAGAAGATCGAAGTAGATGGAAAAGTCAAGACCTATAGAGTGAGGCTAGTGGCTAAGGGGTATCCACCTTTTGGGACTCAGTCTCCCTAGTGTTCTAGGTAGTTGTACTACCAATAGTTAATGCTGCCAGTGGTGGTACCACTAAAGCTCAGTCTCCGAGCTCTATCATGCGATCATACCTGTCACGACCCGAGTTTGATGAGTCAACTAGCCAATAACTCCATTTTGGTCCTTCAACCATGGACCAAAATACTTAAGCGAGAGTTAATGTAGTATACTCATCGGATCCATATAAACCAATCATACACATTGCCCACTTCCGACATGGGACTAATGGGATGTTACAATATCCCCATTTCAATTAGCTTGACATCATCATCAAGGCCCAACATAACCCAGATCGATCCTTAGCATAGTGCATGTGAGGTTTAACTCAATGGTGGCTCCATGTCGTGATGAGTTCTCACTCTATCCACGGGTAGCACTTTCCTACTCGAGCCCTCTCACCCTGCCCAAATGCTAGGTCGGCTTTGATACCAAATGTCATGACCCTCTTGTTATCACTTTTTGATTCATTTTCAATCATATTTTTATTGGTAAATTTATCCTTATCATTCTTGCTCTAATATAAGGTGGCAAAAGAAATCTTTTCACCCCCCCTCTTAGTGCCACTCTTGATCCTAACAATTGGTATCAGAGCAAGATCACTCTCATTTGGTTTAAAATCTAAGAGAGATAGCATTTGCTAGCAACCAAGTGGGTCATTCAATTATATGTCCGCCCATGTTCAATGGGACAGATTACACATATCGGAAGACTAGAATGAGGATCTTCCTAATTACAATGAATTTCAAATTATGGATCATTGTAGAAAATGGGTTTCAAAAGTCTTCTCTTCTAATGAATGATTGTAATGAGTTAGAGAAGATGACTTTCGCTTTAAATGCCAAGGCTATGAATGCCTTGTTTAGTACTTTGGATAACATGAGTTCAATCGAGTATCCATTTGTGAAATAGATTTTGATATTTGGCATACACTCAAAGTTACTCATGAAGGCACTAGTAGAGTAAAGGAGTCAAAAATTAATCTTTTAGTCCATACTTATGAGTTGTTTCGGATGAAACCGAGTGAGACCATTAGAGACATAAACACCCGATTTATGGATATCGTCAATAGTCTAAAAGGACTTGGTAAAAGTTTTTCTAATTTCGAACTTGTTAATAAAATCTTGAAATCACTTCTAAAGAGTTGGGACCCTAAAGTAATGACTATTCAAGAGGCCAAGGATTTAAATAACTTTCCTCTCAAAGAACTTATCGGGTCACTAATAACCTATGAGATAACTTGTAACGCTCAAAAAGAGCTTGAAAACTACCTTCCAAAGAACATGAAGGATATGACACTAAGAACTCAAGAAGATCACTTGAAAAAAAATTCAAGTGATGAGGACTATGATGATGACTTGGCACTTTTGACAAGAAAGTTCAAAAAATTCATAAAAAAGAATAAATTTAAAAATAACTCTAAAAATAAATTTAAACACAAGAAAGAACAAGTCATATGCTATGAATGCAAGAAGCTGAGACATTTCAAAAGCAAATGTCCCCAAGTAAAGAAGAAACAACTAAAGAAGAAGAAGGCTCTTAAAGCAACATGAAATGACTCAAATGCATCCGAAGAAGAGGAGCCAACCAACACTAAGCAAGTTGCTCACTATACATTAATGGCTATCGGAGATGAGATAAGCAATTCATTAGATGCAAATTTATCTTTTGATGAATTATTAAGCGTCTTTTATGATTTGTTTGATGAATGCAAATTAGTTAGTAAAAAATATAAACTGTTGAAAGAGGAGCATGCTTCTCTTGTTAGTGATTTTGATCAACTAAAAATTAAGCATTATAGTTTAGCTCCTTGCACAAAATGTAATAAATTAGAAACACTTAAAAATGATAACTTACTACTTAAAAGAAACTTTAGAAAAGTTTGAGGTTGGTAGCAAGTTCTTGAATATGATCCTTGCTAACAAGGGTCAAGTTCATAGAAAAGGCGAAATTGGATTTCTGAGTAGCTCTTACCAAAATCCAACCACCTTTGTTAAAGGCCCTACCTTGCATGTATCACCCCACACCAAATTCAACTTTTATTGCAAACTTGGATATGTTACCTATAAATGTCCACTTAAGAGATATAGTCCATACAAATTGATTTGGGTTCCTAAAGGAACCGTAAATAACTCCATGCAAAATGAGAAGTTAAGTCAATCGATTTTTGAGGCAACCAAGGTCAAATGGGTACTACCTAAAAATCACCCTTTTTTTTTATAGAAATGATTACTATCACAAGCTAGGACCAAGAGATAGTACCTTGATAGTGGATGCACAAGGCACATGATCGGAGATCCATCTCAATTCTCTAAGCTCACTAGCTTAGACGAAGGGTATGTCATCTTCGGAGATAACAAGGGTAAAATCTTTGGCAAAGGAACCATATGTAATAAATCCAACTTTTTGATTGAAGATGTATTGTTAGTTAATGGCTTAACGCATAATCTTTTGAGTATTAGTCAATTATGTGATAAAGGATACATCATTAGATTCGAATCCAATGCTTGAATTATTGAAAAACCACACAAAAACACATCTATGATTGCCCTAAAACAAAATAATGTATATACTATCGGCATTGATAATCTTCGTAATAAAATATATTTTTTGATTTTGAATGACGATGCTTAGCTTTAGCATAGGAGATTAGGTCATGCTAGCATGAAACTAATACCTCAAATCTCATCTAAAGAACTTATAAGAGGTATTCCTCATATTAAGTTTGTTAAAGACAATGTGTGTGATGCATGTCAATTAGGAAAACAAATAAAATGTAGTTTTAAGCCAAAGAATCAAATTAACACCTCTAGACCATTGTAATTGATCCATATGGATTTGTTTGGACTAATCAATACATCAAGCCTAGGAGGTAGCAAATACACCTTTGTCATTGTAGATGATTATAGTAGATACATTTGGATATACTTCTTGGCACACAAAAGTGATTGCTTTATGTATTTTTTAAAGTTTTGTTAACTTGTTCAAAATGAAAAAGGCTTTATGATTTCATCAATTCGGAGTGATCACAGTGGCAAATTTCAAAATCATGATTTTTAAAATTTTTATGAATCTAACGGATACAACCATAATTTCTCTACTCCAAGAAATCCTTAATAATATGGAGTAGTAGAAAAAACAAATAGAAACATACAAGAAATGACAAGAACCATGTTAAACGAATATAGCCTACCCAAATATTTTTTGGGCTGAAGCCGTTAATATGGTATGCTATATCATGAATAGGGTTCTAGTATGAACATTACTTCCAAAACTCCTTATAAATTTTGAAATAACAAAAAACGCAACGTTTCATATTTTAAAGTTTTCGGTTGTAAATATTTTATCTTGAATGAAAAAGATGCCTTAGGAAAGTTTGACGCAAAATCCGATGAAGAAATTTTTCTTAGCTATTCTTCTATTTCTAAAGTATTTCATATTTTTAACAAAAGAACTTTGGTTATAGAAGAATCTATTTATGTTGTCTTTAATGAAGTTTCCAAATTTAAGAAAAATGAGTTTGATGATGATCTTAATTTTGATGCTTTGAATTTAAATAAACCTTCTCCTTCAACTAGTAATTGGATGCATCTTCTTCCGAAATATCCTTACCTATGGAATGGAAGTATATAGATGCTCATCCTAAGGAGCTAATCATAGGAGACACATCAAAAGGGGTTCAAACTCGTTCTTCTCTTAAAAATTTTTATGCCAACGTCGCTTTTCTTTCTCAAATTGAACCTAAATGCATTGACAAGACCTTGAAAGATAATTCATGGGCTATCGTAATGCAAGAAGAGTTAAGTCAATTTGAGAGAAATGAGATGTGAAAGCTTGTTCCTAGGCCAAATAACCATTTAGTTATTGGTACTAAATGGGTCTTTAGAAATAAGCAAGATGAATTTGGTATCATGGTTAGAAACAAGACTAGATTAGTGGCCAAGGGTTTTAACTAAGAAGAAAATATCGATTATGAAGATACCTTCGCACTTGTGGCATGATTAGAAGCCATAAGGATGCTCTTTGCTTATGCTAGCAGTAATAATTTAAAGTTATTTCAAATGAATGTTAAAAGTACTTTTTTTAATGGTTTATTTCCGAAGAAGTTTATGTTGAACAACCTCCCAGATTTGAGAATGATAATCTTTCTAATCGTGTTTAAATTGACTAAAGCTCTCTATGGATTGAAACAAGCCCCAAGGGCTTGGTATGAGAGACTTAGCTCATTTCTTATCCAAAATAATTTCTCTAAAAGCAAGGTCAATACTATATTATTTATTAAAAATATTAAAAATAATTTTCTTGTTGTTCAAATTTACGTTAATGATATTATTTTTGGTTCTACAGATGAATCTCTATGTGAATCGTTTGCCAAGAGTATGAGCCAAGAGTTTGAAATGAGTTTAATGGGTGAACTAACTTTCTTTTTAGGTTTACAAATTAAACAACTTAGTAATGGTGTTTTTCTTAGTCAAACAAAATATGCTTTAGACTTACTAAAAAAGTTTAATATGGATAGTTAAAAGGCTATCATCACTCCTATGAGTACCTCCACTAAGTTAGACATTGACAAAAGTGGAGAAAGTTTTGATCAGAAAGCTTATAGGGGTATAATAGGTAGTTTACTATACCTCACTACAATGAGACTGGACATTATGTTTAGCATATGACTTTGTACTAGGTTTCAATCTAACCCCAAGCAATCTCATTTAAAATCCATTAAAAGAATTTTTAGATACCTTAAAGGAATTCCTAAATTATGATTATGGTATCCAAAATAAAAAAAACTTTGAATTGCTTGGTTATGCCGATGTTGATTTTGCTGGTTGCCAAATGGATAGAAAGAGCACATCCGGAACATGTCAATTTTTAGGATACGCACTTGTTTCTTGGTCTTCCAAAAAATAAAACTCAATTGCATTATCTATAACCGATGCTAAGTACATAGCAGCAGGTGCATGCTATGCTCAAGTTATATGGATGAAAAATACTTTAGAGGATTATGAGATTCACTTAAAAAATATACATATAAAGTGCGATAATACTAGTGTAATATGCTTTACAAAAAATCCTATTCAACACTCTAGAACTAAACATATTGATATTAGACACAATTTTATACGAGACTATGTTAATAACCATGACATATCTCTAGAATTTAATGATACAAAACATCAATTAGCTGATATTTTTATAAAACCCTTGAATGAGGAACAATTTGATTTTATAAGAAGAGAATTAGGTATGCTAAACTTCTCTGATACATGAGTTCCTTTCTTAAATTTTTTCTCCAAATTTGCTTATTGAATTCTATTTTACAAGATCATTCACTTGAATCATGGTATGCATAATGAGCCATATGAATTTTTTTTTAATGTTTGTGAATGTGTGCACCATATAATCTTGGAAGAAGAAACCACAATGCAAGCTGTGCTCACTGCCTGTTGGCAGTGGCACCGCCCAACTGGCAATAGCACCACTAGTGGTCACAGGTTGTAGGCGGTAGCACTGCCCAACTGGTGGTGCCACTGCCCGTAACCTGCTCTATATAAAGAACAAGCTAGGGCCGGCGGTAGAACCGACCCCAACTCATTCTACACCTTTCCAAACTGCTCCAAACCTCTTGATCCTCTTGCTATCCCTATGGCAACTCAAAAGAATCCCCATTTTTCTGCTAAATCAAGAATCAATCCCTAACCTTCTTGGGGTAATCACAAGAAGGTTAAACCACTAAGGTAATCCCTAAACCATATTGTTTCCTTCTTTGCATTAATTGTTCTTGCCTCTCATTTATTTTTCATAAACGTAGTCTCCATGACTTCTAGAAGTTCCTCAAGGGATAAAGGGAAGAGGAGAGTAGATGAAACCTACGATTCCCTACTTTTTTATTCTTCTCAACATGCCCTTAGATTTCCTATCATAGAGTCTTGAAATGTTCATAAAGGTAAATATATAAACTTGGAGGAATTGAGTGATTTGAAACCTATTCAATGGTTTGCCAACCTAGATATCCTCCCTATCCTACAAATATGTGAACCTATTTATCCAAGACTTGTTAGGCTATTTTACAATAATTTACATGTAGATGAAAACGATGGAGTATCTACTTATCTCCTAGGGCATCACATACCCATTACGGATAGCGTAATTTGCAACCTCATAGGAATTGCTGAGAAAAGTAGAGGTTGTTACTTTAGAGGACAATGGAACGAAGAATCAATTGGGACTGCTTATTCTGATGCCTTAGGGATAATTTTTGGTAATCTAAATTTATTTATCGTTCCAAAAAGCTATGAACATCCACTACCCTTCAACACCAAATTGCTAGTTTTCTCCTTGTCATCGGATAAGCTTGATTCATTCCAAAATTCTTCCCTCTTCGTGCGTTCATAGCAAGTAGTTGCATTCTTTTTGTTCTTTAATTTTTATTTCATGAACTTTTTAAATTTCATAGTGAGGAGTTCAAGGTCACTATCACTTGAGCTTATGCTCGAGCGGTCTTCAATTGTTCTAAGTCTAAAATCCTTCCCGTTCTTTGCAAGGTTGTCCTCAAGTTCGTTTTGTACCAATTTGGTCATTTTGTAGGTCATTAAAGACCTAATTAGTTCTTTGAGTGGAAGCTTGTTTAAGTCTTTTGCCTCTTGTATGACAATTACTTTTGAATCCCAATTCTTATGAAGAGAACATAAAATTTTTTTACAAGTTCAAAATCCGAAAAACTTTTACTAAGTACTTTTAAACCATTGACGACATCAGTAAAATGGGTGTACATGTCTTCAATGGTTTTGCTTGGTTTCATATGAAACAATTCGAAGTCATGCATTAAAATATTAATCTTTGAAACTTTTACTCTACTAGTGCCTTCGTGTGTGGTTTCAAGAATATTCCAAATATAGAAAGTCATTTCGCACATAGAAATTTGATTGAATTTATTTTTTTTCTAATGCACAAAATATAGCATTCATAGCTCTATCATTTAAAAAAAAAATCTTCTTATCCAAATCATTCCATTCGTTCATTAGTTTAGAAGATTTTTGAAAGCCAATTTCAGTAATACTCTATAAATTTAAATCCAAAGAAAGCAAGAAAACTCATTCAAGTTTTCCAATATGTGTAGTCCATCTCATTGAACAAGAGAGGATGAATGAGAGAGTGACCCTCTTGAAAGCCGAAAAGAGTCATTTCTCTTGGGTGTTAAACCAAATGAGAAATTATGATGCTCTGATACCAACTGTTAGGAATGAGTCGACACTAAGAGGGGAGGTGAATTAGTGCAGTGGTAAAAATGTCAGTTTAAGAAAATCCCTTTCATACGATAAAACTGATCTCGGAAATGCTGAACTTTGAAAATAATAAGAAGGTAGCTTATAGTTAAAGTGCTCAAAGGAAATGCAAACCAGATTTTTATAGTGGTTCGGTCGTCGTGACCTACATCCACTCCATCGATTTCTCTTCCGTCGAGGCCACCGGCATTCACTAACGGTCTTCCTTCAATAGGCGAAGACCAACCTCCTTCTTATAACTCTATTCTCTTTTTGCAAGTTTAGGAGAGAACCCTTACAAGGCTCACACTTCTCTTGAATGATCTCAAAACTTAGAAAGGGAGGAGGACTCTAACACTTTTACACCCCAATAACTCAAGATTATATCTATCCTTTTCGTTCTCTTTTATGAAGAAAAGGATGGGGTTTTTATAGGCCCCAATGGCTTTAAAATTACAGCCAAAAAGTGTCACATCCTTAGATTTCGGGGTACTGGTAGTACCACTGTCGTTACTAGGCGGTACTATCACCGTTGGTCGGACACTTGGCGGTACCACCACCTGACAGGTTCGGTACCACCACTGGTAGCATTCATTGCCGGTGGTACCACCGCCCAGTCTAGGCAGTACCACTGCCCAGATAACTGTTAGGACTCTAGCTTGGAGAGTCCTAATTGAGAGGGAAATTCATGTAAAAATATTAGGACTCTAGCTAGGAGAGTCCTAATTGAGAGGGACATTCTGTTAGGACTCTAACTAGGAGAGTCCTAATTGAGAGGGGCATTCATATAGGAGGTTTTTTCTTAGAGAAGAATTAGGAGTTGTAACGGAATAGGAGTCTTGAGTAGGAGTCCTATTAGGAGTTGGTTAAAAGTAAGAGTCTTAAGTAGGAGTCTTATTAGGAGTTAGGGTTTAGAAGCCCTATAAATAGCCATGTATTCCTTCTCTTTTAATAAGCAATAGATGAATATTTTCTACAGCCTTTGAGCAGCAACTTGGAGGGAGGAACCCCTATAGAGTTCCAAGGAGGCCGATCCCCTAAAGAGATCAACCCCAAGTTTAGAATCTACAAGGGTTCTAACACCTGGTATCATAGCAGCGTTCTTGGCATCTCGCTGCCCTTCCATTGCCATCCATCAGCCCTCCACAACTGCCCAAAGCAATTCCCATAATTGCTTAAAAGATCGTCGCCGAATTCCGCCATCATCTCCACCACCGCGGATCATCCTTTGATCTCCCCGCGAATTGCAACAGGTTCTGGTTTCCTACCGTACTGCTGCTGAAATTTAGTTATCCTTATTCGAAAATCCAAAAAAAAAAACTGTTCCTATATTACTGCATAAACCTTTCGTCACAAAGTTTTCATCTCTACGACGAAAGATACATTGCAGAATTCCAGCCGCATAGTACCATCTGTTTGATCTTGCTACTATGCTTTTTCTATCCAAATTTCTATGAAATTTTTATGACATCTTTGACACTTCCTAACAGCAGATTTCCCTTTGGTTTTTTCAAAAAATTCTCAATATAAACATTGATCTTTTGCGTCAAATCTGCTATACTTGAAAATCTGCACTGTAAAATTTCAGCCGCATAGCACTGTTTGTTTGATCTTGATACTATATTGTTTCTATCTAAATCACTACGAAATTTTTATGATAGCTTTGAAACTTCCTAACAGTAGATTTCTCTTTGGTTTCATCAAAAAATTCTTAATATAAACCACTGATCTTTTACGTCCAATCTGCTATACCTAAAAATCTGTGCTGCAGAAAATTTCAGCCGCATATTGTTGCCTTAACCCATCTATTTGCAATCTTTTTTGAATGAAATTTCTTATACACTTTATATATCATCTTGGCTTCCATTTAAGATTGATCTATTAAGAAATTCATCTCTAAAAATGATTTTATGTTGCTGCAAATTTTTGTCATAACCCGCTGAGATTTTTCAACGAGAATTCTGCAATCGCAACTTGCACCAATTTCCTTGCTGTTATACTGCTAAAATTTTCTTGATTAAATTAGATATCCTTGCTGTCATATAAACTATGATTTTACTATCAATTCCCTTATCAATTCTCTCAAGTTTTTGGTGGAAATTACATCGAGAAACCGTTATTTCTTCGACGATAATTCTACTCTTACAAGACAACACATACTTGCTGCAACTTACACTGATTTCTATCAAACCTTTGCTACCATCTACCACAGATCCAAAACATTTATCCATAGCCCTAAAACTCCACTAAACCACACCCTCAAACTGCACCCAAAACAGCCACAAAACAAGCCTAAATCGTAGCCTACATCCATCGATCCACCAATCCTTTTGACCATCACTTCTCTCAACTATACATGCCTTTAACCTGACAACAAAAGAGAGATCTTAACATCATAGATTTTGAGACATATACTATGACATCTAAGGAGGCAATTATGCTAAATTCGAAGCCTTGGAGACGCGAATGGAGGATAAGATTCGTACGCTCTTTACTGAACTCAGATTGGGCCGACCACTAAGCCCAAAAAAATCATATCACGGAGAGAGCTTTGCCCAATCGCACCAGGCTCGAAGAGATGAGTTCCAAGGGAGGGGAGGCTCTATGACTGAACCCAACTATCCATGCATGAGAGTGGACTTCCCTAGATGGGAAGAAGGAGATCCGATTGGTTGGATATTGTGCGCGGAGCGATATTTTCAGTACCACAAAATCGCGGATGCATCTATGGTGAAAATTACAGCTATACATCTTGAAGGGGATGCTATACAGTGGTTTGACTGGTTTGAATATACTTATGGAGTCCTTTCATGGCAATAATTCAAAGAAGGACTACTGATCCGCTTCAGACCAACTGATTACGAGAATATTGATGGACAACTAGCAAAGATCCGACAAACTTCCACCTTTCAGGAGTACCAAACCAGGTTTGAAAGGTTATCTAATCAAACTCATGATTGGTCTAAAAAATAGCTATTGAGGACCTTCATTGAGGGCTTGAAGCCGGAGATCCGAGGAGAAGTTAAAGCGCGACAACCGTATACGCTTATGGCAGCCATCTCTTTCGCACGACATCAAGAGGAGCAATTGAACCATGAAGCTCGGAGGACTAGGGTCGCTCCTCAACCAGTAATATTGAATCCCTCAGCCCCCCCTACTATTGACCAAGTCCCTACACCAAAGAGGTTAATAAGAGAAGAGCTTCGGGAGCGATATGCAAAGGGGTTATATTGGCATTGTGACGAGCCGTGGAGTCATGAGCATCGCTGTAGTAAAGGAGGACTTCTTATGATTGAACCGATAGAAGAAGTGGTTATTGAACATTTAGAAGAGAGCCTTGAACATGAAGAAAAAGATGTAGAAAGAAGAGCCACAACCGACCGAAGTTACGGTACATACACTAGCTGGCTACTCAAACCCGCAAACGATGAAAGTTGGAGGCCTTCTCAAACAACAACCGATCACTATTCTCATCGACACGGGCAGCACTAATAACTTCCTAAACAGTAAGGTTGCTATCCATATGAACTTACCTATTGAGAATTGCAGCAGGTTTGTCGTTAAGATCGCCAACGGACGGATTTTGAAGTGTAATCATAGGTGCCCGTAGGTGAAACTGTTGCTGCAGGACCAAGAGATAATTGCAGATTTCTTCCTCCTCTCTCTTGATGATCATGAGGCCATACTCAGAATTAAATGGTTGATGACATTAGGTGATATTTCTTGGAATTTTATGTAACTATTTATAAAATTTTACAGTAATGAGAAATAGGTGATACTACATGGGAAACGTGAGGGCGACGTAATGATGATTTGCACACAACAAATGGAGAAGGTTTTGCATAAAGCATGCAGGGGCTTTTTGGTACAACTTGAGTAGCAAATTAAAGGAGAGCCAATAGAATTTGAAGTTCCAAACCTATTTCCTTTGCTTGCTGAATTTTTAGATATATTTGACGAGCCGCACAACCTACCTCTTAGTCGTCGGCATGATCATTGTATAATGATTTTTCCATTCAAATCTCCAGTAAATACTCAGCCATATCGGTATCCACATCTCCAGAATGATGAAATAGAAAGGATTTTAAAAGAGATGCTTGAAACAGGAGTTATTCGGCCAAGTTGCAACCTCTACTTTTCACCGGTGCTACTTGTACACAAGAAGGACAGAACGTGGCGAATATGCGTTAATTACCAAGCTCTTAATGGCATAACCATCAAGAACAAATACCTTATTCCAATAGCAAATGAATTGCTAGATGAAAGGGAGCACAAATCTTCACAAAGCTGGACCTTCGATCCGGGTATTATCAAATACGAGTGTATGAAGAAGTCATACCGAGAACCGCCTTTCGAACACACAATGGCCACTACGCATTTTTACTTTCTTCAACAAAAGGTGAAATATCTTGGGCATATCATATCAGAGGAAGGTGTGATGGTGGACCCCTTCAAAATTGAAGCAATACAAAACTGGCCTACCCCGAGGAACATAAAATTGCTACATGGCTTTTTGGGTTTAATAGGCTACTACCGTAAGTTTGTGAAAAACTATGGAAAGATCAGTACACCACTTACTTCCTTACTAGAAAAAGATGTCTTCCAATGGTCAGACAGAGCCTCCACTGCCTTCGACAAACTTAAGGCAACCATAACGACGACGCCGGTGCTAGCGCTACTATATTTCAACCGACCCTTCATCATTAAGGTTGATGCATTTGGAGACAGAATGGGAGACGTTCTCATGCAAGATGGTCGACCACTCACATACATTAGAAAGACATTGTCTCCCCCCTATCAAAACATGTTAACATATGATAAGGAGATGCTCGCCATTGTGCACGCAGCAACGAGGTGGAGATCGTACTTGATCAGGTGATACTTTCAAATCAAGACCGACCATAAAAGCCTAAAATATCTCTTGGAGCAGAAGATATCTTTCCCCGAGTAGCAAAATTGGGTAACAAAACTTCTTGGATTTGATTATGAAATAACTTACACAAGGTGGAAAGAGAATGTTATTTTAGATGCGCTTTCACAGCTACTTGAGTAAGCTGAATTTTCGGTTGTTTTACTTCCAACCAGCGACTTCCTTGAGGATATTAAGATGGAATGGTAGGAAGATTCGGAGACCAGTAAGATACAAAAAAAATTAGAGGAAGCACCAAGCTTCGTGGCTCATTACAATCGGGACTCAAAAGAATTATGCTATAAGGGACGCATTGTGCTTGTGACAAATTCTACTTGCATCTTCAAGAGCAGATTTTGGACAAAGTTATTCCATATGCAGGGTACTAAATTGAAAAGGAGTACGACATATCACCCACAAACCAACAGCCAGCCAGAAGTTTTAAACAGGTGCTTAGAGACAGCCCAAAGTCACCCACCAAATATGACTACCCAAAGAGAACTCCAGACCCAGCCAAGTGCCATTATTGATCGACGGATCGTGACTCGACGACGACGACCCACTAATGAAGTGCTAGTACAGTGAGCGAACCTACCAATAGAAGATGCCACTTGGGAGAACTATGACGACTTGAAGATCAAATTCCCAGAATTCACGAATCATCAGCCTCGAGGACAAGGCTGATTTGAAGAGGGCGGGTCTGTTAGGACTCTAGCTTGGAGAGTCCTAATTGAGAGGGACATTCATGTAAAAATGTTAGGACTCTAGCTAGGAGAGTCCTAATTGAGAGGGACATTCATGTAAAAATGTTAGGACTCTAGCTAGGAGAGTCCTAATTGAGAGGGACATTCTGTTAGGACTCTAGCTAGGAGAGTCCTAATTGAGAGGGGCATTCATATAGGAGGTTTTTCTTAGAAAAGAATTAGGCTTTGTAAGGGAATAGGAGTCTTGAGTAGGAGTCCTATTAGGAGTTGGTTAAAAGTAAGAGTCTTAAGTTGGAGTCCTATTAGGAGTTAGGGTTTAGAAGCCCTATAAATAGCCATGTATTCCTTCTCTTTTAATAAGCAATAGATGAATATTTTCTGCAGCCTTTGAGCAGCAACTTGGAGGGAGGAACCCCTATAGAGTTCCAAGGAGGCCGATCCCCTAAAGAGATCAACCCCAAGTTTAGAATCTGCAAGGGTTCTAACAATAACTCAGGACACTATCTCCCAAGCGGTGCCACCGCCGGCTAGGCTTTCAAGTGCTGAAAGGGCTATTCAATCTGGCCCAATTTAGCCCTCTTAAGGGCCTAGTTGGCCCCTAATTGAGTTAGTGGGATTATCTTCCAATACTAACTCTAATTATGTGTTAACTATGAAATTTAAGACGTATAATAAGCTAAATAAGTATGGTTTCTGTTAGGATCGGAGCGGCACTAAGAGGGGGGGGTGAATTAGTGCAGCGGATTAAAACGTTGATTTCGACAAATCTTTCGTACGATAAAAATCAGAATCGGAAGTGATTAACTTGAAAGCGTATTCTTAAAGTTGTGCAGCAAAGGTAATGATGAAACAAAGCAAGTAAGAAGATTTGCAGTAATGTAAATGACAATAAGAAATGCAAACCAAAGATTACGCCGTTTTTAAAGTGGTTCGGTCAAGTGACCTACATCCACTTGCGAGGCCCCTCTTCGATGAGGCTTCCACCTTCCACTAGCAAATCTCTTGAAAGTGAAGGGTGAATACCCCTCTTACAACTTTTACAAGCGGTTCACTCTCTTACAGATTTTCAACAAGAAAGAAGGAGGTGAACACTAGCAAATTGAAAACAAGACAAGCTAACACTTTTCTAAGGCTTTTCTCTCAAACACTTGCTGCTCAAAAAGTTGTTCTCTCAGCTGAGATTTGAGGGGTATTTATAGGCCTCAAGAGGATTCAAATTTGGGCTTCAAAATTTGAATTCTCTTTGGGTTCCCGCTGCTGGAGGTGCCACCGCCCAGCCAAGCGGTGCCACCGCCCAGCGCTCGGGTGCTGGGCGGTGCCACCGCCCAGCCAGGAGGTGTCACCGCCCAGCTCTCGGGTGTTGGGCGGTGCCACCGCCTACAGTGTTTTCAGCCCGACTACAGTGTTTTCAACCACTAGTTGGGCTTCAATCTTGGCTCTCTAGTTCGCTGGTTTAGCTTAATTTTTAGCCTAAACCAACTCTGACTTTGGGCCCAGTTGGCCCCTAACCAGGATATAGGATTATCTCTTAATCCTAATCCTAATTACAAGTGGACTATATAACCAAAACACATCCTAAGCAAATTTTCAACCGCGAACGTCGAGTCTTGTTCTAGCGAGCTTTCCGACAAACTTTCTGCTGACGGGCTTCTAGCAAACTCCCGAACTTGTGATGACTTTAATGAGTAGCCGAGCCTTCTCGGTGATCTCCGTGAACCTCCGACGATCTCTTCGGCAAACTTCCGAAAATTCCGACAGGTTCCCGATTTCTTCTCGGTTGGTTCTAGCAGCATCTCCGACGATTCTTCGGACTCTTAAACATCCATCGAACTTGACTCCGGTATTCTCGCTTTGTGTTTTCTGGTTATCGTAGTTAATCCTGCACACACAAGCAAACACTCTACTCCGATCTAGACAATTATTATAACGCAAATTGACATTCTGTTGCCCGGCACGTCATTGGTTGGCGCTTCATCCGATTCTTCGGTGCATCGTCCTCTCTTGCGGCTTGTTGCCCAATCGGCGGTTGACCTTCGCAACCCCGATATCCTTGGCGCAATTTCGCTCTCCTTGGCCCGATGCCCGATGCCCGAAGCCTTCTGCCATCCAATATCCTGACGTGATCTCCTCCGACGCAACGTCAATTCCTCCTGCGTTAATTGTCTAATCCTGATCGAGTAGACCTGTATCACTCAAAATATAGTCAAACATTTAAACACAATCAATTTGTTTCATCATCAAAATCCGAGATTCAACAATCTCCCCCTTTTTGATGATGATAACTAATTGATGACTAACGGAGTTAACCTTAACTCCCCGGAGTTTAACTAAACTCCCCCTATCAATATGCCATTGATAGAACACTTGGATTATCCCAAATCCAAGTAACATTCATCACATGTTATGAAAAACATTTAAACTATCATGCAAATATAAAATATTTAATTCAATGCATGAAGTCATCAATATACTTCTCCCCCTATGTCATCAACAAAAAGGAGAAGTAGCTCTAGCTATTTTAAAAGATATGCAAGTTTTTGCAACATAAAGCGAGATTTTCATCACAACATATAAGCACAAAAGTATAGCAAGATTCTTAAGTTCAATCATGGCAATTCAACACTTGCTTCTTGTGCACGATTGCATTTTGCTTTTCTTTGCAATGTGCATGATAGTATTTCTTTGTAATATTCAAAATAGCAAATTGTACATCATGCTAGCTAGCATATTAAAGATGTTCAAGACAGTAAATTTTTCTTCTCTTTTGAGAAGTGTTATTTTTACTTCCTTTACAAAGTGCAAGCTAGCAAAGTATTTGAAAAAGTGAGCAAGTTTTGTAACATACAAGCTAGTAAAAATTTCAAAAGCAAATACAAGATAGCTTTCTTGTTGAAGTGTGTAAGCTATCGATTCTTACTTCCTATTGCAATGTGCAGGTTGCAAGTCTTGCTTCTTGAGATGGGCAAGATAATGATGTTCAAGAAGACAACTTTTGCTTCTTGAAATAAGCAAGTTAGCAATCTTTGCTACTTAAGATAGGCAAGCAAGCAATCAAGTTTTTGCATCTTCTTGACTTGTGCAAGCAAGCTATCTCCCCCTTTGTCATTGTCAAAAAGAAGGGAAGACCCATTACATCAATTATGACAAAGGTAAGTATCAATCTTAATTGTGCATCATCATATTTTCAAATTAGAATATGCACATTTTCAAAAACCTTATATTCATTCATGCATGATATTGAATAAATCGATCAACATTATAAGGATATCATACATGATGCTAAAATTTTTAACTATTTGTCAACATTTTGATCATGATACCAAATATTCATCATTTAGAGTATTCATGATACAAAACATTAAATCAATACTTATAATACATAATTTTAGCGACAACTCATAGTATTTTAAATCATGATTTACATCATATGTAATACATCACATCATAATTAGAAAGCACAAGTATTGCATATATCATTGCAAATCATCAATGTTTCATATCATGATGGTATCAATTTGTCAAATTATATCCTACCAAAAACTTATCCCCATTTGTATTTCATGCATAATTTCACTTCATCACATTAGGAGTATCAAGAGGAATTAATTGGGTGATGAGATTAATATTTCACGAATACATGGAATTGTATAACAAATCATATCATAAGTGTTTCATACATTCATATCATCACATGAAGGAATATAAACAAAAATTAGTGATGAGATCTTACTTCATGAATACAATAAAATTCATATAGCATATCATGGTTTATTAGAATTAGTCTTCCTTTTGGTGAATAGCAAAAAGAGTGGTAGGAGAGCAAGGTCTCAATTCATGCATATCAAATATTCAATCATCAAAATCATGAACCATCTAGAAAATTCTCCTCTTTAAATATTCAAAGAGAGAATCATGATGAACATTCTTGGTTTACATAAAGTTTCAATACATAATTGTCAAGATTATGAATACTAAAAGATTATGAAACATTTCGACAAATCTTCTTTTAAATAGAAAAGAAAATGTTGATTCATAAAGGATTTCATGTTATGAATTTCAAGAGATCAAGATCATGATTTCAATAAAAAAATTATTCAAATTTAAATCATCAAACCAAAATCATTTTCAAGGGATTCATATAAATCAACAAGATAGAGAAAAATAATTTTCAAGAACAATGCTTTTCTCTTTTTAGTTATTTAAATTCATGTCATTTATGCTAGATAAAAATGTGCATCAACATTTAGGATCGAAAAATGAATTTTATCATAAAAACCATCAAGACCAATAAATCATAAAAATCATCATATATAACTTTACAATCTCATGCATAAAATCATCAAATCATAGCATCTAAACTTTCAATGGTTTCATTACAACATCAAGTAAGGTCTTATTGAACATAATTTTGAATGATTCTTATAGATATTTAAAATTTCTTTAGTTTTACTTTATATGATTGACTTTATATTAGCATGCTTCAAATTTTTGTTCTTATGTCAAAACTATACATCATGTTTGAAAACCAAAGATAAGGTTAAAAAAAAAATCATCAAGCCTTCCATTCAAAAGTCATGCATCGTCATTGAAAATCAATATGGAAATCGTCAAAATACAAATTCTTGCTTCTCAAGCACATATATAAGATTAATCTTACTAGGTGTATAAGCATTAGATTTATATTTAACATTTTACTGCATTAACATAACACATGCAATTTTCAAGAAAATTAATCCTAAACTAAATTAAAAATAACTCAAGAAAGTATTATGTAATATCGAAATAAATTAGTGGGATTTTGATTACCTCATTGTTGAAAGAGGGTGAGGCATAGTTTGCCACCTCGCCTTTCTTGATTTTCTCCTCGTCTTCGGAAGAGCTCAATTCATCCCAACTTTTGTTCTTCTTGCGTTCAAAGCAAGTAGTTCCATTCTTTTTGCTTTTTAATTTTTGTTTCATTAGTAGTTTAAGTTCACCATCACTTGAGCTTATGCTCGAGTGGTCTTCATGTGTTCTATGTCCCAAATCCTTCCTATCATTTGGAAGGTTGTTCTCGAGTTTCTTTTTTATCACATTGTTCATTTCGTAGGTCATTAGAGACCCAATAAGTTCTTCGAGAGGGAATGTTTTAAGGTCCTTGGCCTCTTGAATGGCCGTAACTTTTGGATCCCAACTTTTTGGAAGGGATCTTAAGATTTTAGTGACTAGTTCAAAATTAGAAAAACTTTTACCAAGAGCTTTGAGTCCATTGATGACATCCGTGAACCGGGTGTACATGTCTCCGATGGACTCACTTGGTTTCATCCGGAAAAGTTCGTAAGAATGCACAAGAATATTGATTTTGGACTCTTTCACTCGGCTAGTGCCTTCATGAGTGACCTCTAGAGTTCTCCAAATATCAAAAGCCGAGTCACACATCGAAACGCGATTAAATTCACTTTTGTCAAGTGCACAATATAAGGCATTCATAGCCTTTGCATTTAAAGAAAACATCTTCTTCTCCAAATTATTCCAATGGTTCATTGGGAGAGAAGACATTTCAAATCCATTTTCGACTATGTCCCATAAATTCAAATCCAAAGAAAGTAAGAAAACTCTCATTCGAGTTTTCCAACAAGTGTAGTCCGTCCCATTGAAAAAGGGAGGACGAATGAGAGAGTGACCCTCTTGAAAGCCATAAGGAGTCATTTCTATTTGGGTGTTAAACCAAAGTAGAAAACCGTGGCTCTGATACCAATTGTTAGGATCGGAGCGGCACTAAGAGGGGGGGGTGAATTAGTGCAGCGGATTAAAACGTTGATTTCGACAAATCTTTCGTACGATAAAAATCAGAATCGGAAGTGATTAACTTGAAAGCGTATTCTTAAAGTTGCGCAGCAAAGGTAATGATGAAACAAAGCAAGTAAGAAGATTTGCAGTAATGTAAATGACAATAAGAAATGCAAACCAGAGATTACGCCGTTTTTAAAGTGGTTCGGTCAAGTGACCTACATCCACTTGCGAGGCCCCTCTTCGATGAGGCTTCCACCTTCCACTAGCAAATCTCTTGAAAGTAAAGGGTGAATACCCCTCTTACAACTTTTACAAGCGGTTCACTCTCTTACAGATTTTCAACAAGAAAGAAGGAGGTGAACACTAGCAAATTGAAAACAAGACAAGCTAACACTTTTCTAAGGCTTTTCTCTCAAACACTTGCTGCTCAAAAAGTTGTTCTCTCAGCTGAGATTTGAGGGGTATTTATAGGCCTCAAGAGGATTCAAATTTGGGCTTCAAAATTTGAATTCTCTTTGGGTTCCCGCTGCTGGAGGTGCCACCGCCCAGCCAAGCGGTGCCACCGCCCAGCGCTCGGGTGCTGGGCGGTGCCACCGCCCAGCCAGGAGGTGTCACCGCCCAGCTCTCGGGTGTTGGGCGGTGCCACCGCCCAGCTAGGTGGTGCCATCGCCTATAGTGTTTTCAGCCCAACTACAGTGTTTTCAGCCACTAGTTGGGCTTCAATCTTGGCTCTCTAGTTCGCTGGTTTAGCTTAATTTTTAGCCTAAACCAACTCTGACTTTGGGCCCAGTTGGCCCCTAACCAGGATATAGGATTATCTCTTAATCCTAATCCTAATTACAAGTGGACTATATAACCAAAACACATCCTAAGCAAATTTTCAACCGCGAACGTCGAGTCTTGTTCTAGCGAGCTTTCCGACGAACTTTCTGCTGACGGGCTTCTAGCAAACTCCCGAACTTGTGATGACTTTAATGAGTAGCCGAGCCTTCTCGGTGATCTCCGTGAACCTCCGACGATCTCTTCGGCAAACTTCCGAAAATTCCGACAGGTTCCCGATTTCTTCTCGGTTGGTTCTAGCAGCATCTCCGACGATTCTTCGGACTCTTAAACATCCATCGAACTTGACTCCGGTATTCTCGCTTTGTGTTTTCTGGTTATCGTAGTTAATCCTGCACACACAAGCAAACACTCTACTCCGATCTAGACAATTATTATAACGCAAATTGACATTCTGTTGCCCGGCACGTCATTGGTTGGCGCTTCATCCGATTCTTCGGTGCATCGTCCTCTCTTGCGGCTTGTTGCCCAATCGGCGGTTGACCTTCGCAACCCCGATATCCTTGGCGCAATTTCGCTCTCCTTGGCCTGATGCCCGACGCCCGAAGCCTTCTGCCATCCAATATCCTGACGTGATCTCCTCCGACGCAACGTCAATTCCTCCTGCGTTAATTGTTTAATCCTGATCGAGTAGACCTGTATCACTCAAAATGTAGTCAAACATTTAAACACAATCAATTAGTTTCATCATCAAAATCTGAGATTCAACAGTTTCTTCTAGTGAGCTTCCGGCAATCTTCTAGCGAACTTCCGACGATCTCTCGGCAATGTTCCGACAGACTCTCGGCAAGTTCCTGGACTTCACGATGATCTCCTTGGTGAGTTCCGATGAGCTTATTTGGCAAGCTCCAGGACTTCTTGGTCAATTTCGATAAAACTTTCGATGAACGTCCAGACTTCCGATGAACTCTTAAACTCCCAACGAAATCATGTTCTTGACTCCAGAACTTCATTTTGTCTTATGCCTTGTTATTATATTTAATCCTGCATACATAAAACACACTTCAATCTATACAATTATTACTAAGCATGAATCATATTGTCCGGCATGTCATTGGTCCATCGACGCTTCATCCGATTCTTCGACGCATCGTCCTCTCTTGCAGGCTATTGTCCAATCGGCCAATTGACCTCTGCAACTCTAATATCCTTAGCACAATATCAGCTCTTCTTGGCCCGATGCCCAAAACCATGGCCCGAAGCCTTCTGTCAATACATCGTCCGATCCTCCAACACGACGTCCAATCTTCTGATATGTTTTTCTCCGACCCAACATGATTCTTCCTGCTTTAATTGTCTCTCCTTGATCGAAGCTTCCTGCGTCACTCAAAACGCAAATCAAATCATAAACACTTATCAATTGGTTTCATCATCAAAATCCGAGATTCAACATGAACCTCTATTCATCGTATCACCTACTATATGTATTGTTAGGATCGGAGCGGCACTAAGAGGGGGGGGGTGAATTAGTGCAGCGGTAAAGTACGATAAACTTTTGATGATTTAAACACTTTCGGAAACTTCATATGATAAAAGCAACGTTTCATTTGAAACCATTTCGATTGCATTTTAACTTGAAGGGATACGTAAGAAGGAGACAAAGAAGTAGAGCATCAAAGTGAAGATGGTTTGCAGTAATATAAATGATAATAAGATAAACGCAAACCGATTTATAGTGGTTCGGTCATGCGACCTACATCTACTTGCGAAGCCTTCTTCGATGAGGCTCCCAACTTCCACTAGCAAATCACTTTGAAGGGGAAGGACAAATACCCATCTTACAACCTTTTACAAGTGGTTCACTCTCTTACAAATTTTCAAAGAGAAAGAAGGAGGTGAACACTCAAGCAATTGAAAATAAAAACTTGCTAAAGACTTTGCTAAGACTTTTATCTCAATCTCTTGCTTCTCAAAGGTTGTATTCTCTGCTGTGAATTGAGGGGTATTTATAGGCCCCAAGAGGATTCAAATTTGGGCTCCAAATTTGGGCGCCGGACCTCTCGGGTGCTGGGTGGTGCCACCGCTCAGTCCGGTGGTGCCACCGCTCAGTCCAGCAGTGCCACCGCTTGGTTCTCGGGTTCTAGGCGGTGCCACCGCCTACACTATTTCAGCTCACTGGTTGGGCTCCAAACTTGGCCCAAACCAGTCCGAACTCGGGCCCAATTGGCCCCTACTTGAGTTATAGGATTAACACCTAATCTTAACCCTAATTAACGTGCTAACTATGAATTTAAAGATATTTTCTAAGCTATTACAATGTTCGCAAGTCAAGACTTTTTTTGGCGAGCTTCCGGCGAACTTCCGACGGTCTTCCGACGAACTCTCGCAAACCATTCTACGGACTCTCGGCAAGCTTCTAGACTTCACGATTTGATCTTGGCGAGTTCCAATGAGCTTCTTCGGCAAGCTCCGATCTTTCTCGGTGAGCTCCGCGAACTTCCAATGAACATTCCGGCGAGCTTCCGAAAAACCCTTCGGCAAGCTCCCTACTCATTCTCGGCTAGTTCCGGCAGCATTCCCGATGAACCTTCGGACTTCCGTCGAACTCTCGAACTCGCAACAAATCCTTCGCGCTTGACTCCGACACTTTGTTTCGCTTTATGTCTTCATCGTTTTTTGTGCACTTGATAAAAACGAGTTTAATCGTGTTTCGATTTGTGAAACCGTATTTGATATTTGGCACACACTCGAAGTGACTCATGAAGGCACAAGTAGAGTGAAAGAGTCAAAAATCAATCTTTTGCTACACTCTTTTGAACTTTTCCGGATGAAACCGAGTGAGACTATTGGCGACATGTTTACCCGTTTCACGGATGTCGTCAACGGTCTAAAAGGACTCGGAAAAAGTTTTTCGGATTTTGAGCTCGTAAATAAGATTCTAAGATCCCTTCCTAAAAGTTGGGATCCTAAAGTCACTGTTATTCAAGAGGCGAAAGATCTAAACAACTTCCCTCTTGAAGAACTAATTGGGTCATTAATGACCTACGAGATGACTTACAAAGCTCATGAAGAGCAAGAAGACATCCTTCCAAAGAACAAGAAGGATATGACACTTAGAACTTCAGAAGACCACTTGAGAGAAAACTCAAGTGATGAGGACTGTGACGATGACTTAGCACTTCTAACAAGAAAATTTCAAAAATTCATTAAAAGAAACAAGTTTAAAAATGACACAAAAAACAAACTTGAACCAACAAAGGACTAAGTCATTTGCTATGAGTGCAAAAAGCCGGGACACTACAAGAGTGATTGTCCCCAAATCGAAAAGAGAACACCAAAGAAGAAGGCGCTCAAAGCAACATGGGATGATTCGAGCGCATCCGAAGAAGATGAGTCCAACAACGAGCAAGTTGCTCATTACGCCCTAATGGCCATCGGAGAGGAGGAAATGAATTTAATAGATGCAGATTTATCTTTCGATGAATTATTAAATGCCTTCCATGACTTATTTGATGAATGCAAGATTATCAATAGAAAATATAAATTGCTAAAAAAGGAGCATGATAGTTTACTTGTGATTTTGATAAGTTAAAAACTGAATATCATGATAGTTTAAATTCATGCATCAAATACCATGATCTAGAAACTCTCCAAAAAGAAAACTTGCTACTTAAGGACACCTTGAAGAAATTCGAGGTTGGTAGCAAGTCATTAAACATGATCCTTGCAAACAAGGGTCACGTTCCCAAAAGAAGTGTAATTGGATTTGTGAGAAGTTCTCACCAAAATCCAACCACCTTCATGAAAGGCTCTATCCTACATGTTCGACACCAAAACAAATGCAACTTTTGTTGCAAATTTGGACACAAGACGAATTATTGTCCATTCAACAAAATTAGTCCAAACAAATTGATTTGGGTTCTGATAAATTCTATGTAACATGATAGACAATGTAGATCTATTTGTGAGGCACCCAAAAGCAAATGGGTACCTAAAAATTATCCCTTCCTGTAAAAACATTAAAAACATAAAAATTTTAGGCTGGAGCAAGAAATAATATTCTGCTCCTTGATTCTCGATATTCATAACCCAAGATCCAAAAAGGAACTCGCAATGCTCTCTAGCCTAAATTACAGACGGAGATTATAAATTTAAAATCCCAAATGCGACTTAAATACAACCTTATTTGACTTTTCAGAATTAGAAACGTATGATTCCCAAATTCACATATCCCCTGGATTTTTGAACCCATCAATTTCATCCGTTCATAACCTTCGAATCTAACTCTATATCATGAAGTGACTAAGTCTGTCATGAACTTGCAAGACTTACCAACTTGAAGAAACTATCACAAACATGTGTACGACATTGAGAGTATGCACGTTAAAAATCTATCTTGATCGTGCAAAAGTCCTTGTCTTAAAATAAAAATTCTTACGTAATTACGTAAGTAAAGTTGATTGCTCTGAATGAAAATTCTCCTCAAGACAGAAAAACTCTCAGATCAGATCACACTAATCGGAACAAGTACTCACCGCCTGCAGGCGGTGGCACCGCCCCAACTAGAGGTAGCACCTCCAGCTGTCACGTGTTGCAAGCGGTTGCACCGCTCCAGCTAGAGGTGCAACCATCCGCAACTCTGCCCCTTTTTAACCCAAGCTAGGGCCGACGGTGAAACCGACCCCAACTCACTCCCTTCCCTCCTTTGCTCTTCCAAGCCTCCTCCATCCCCATTTCTCCCATCTTAGCATCCCAAATACCCCTCATTTCGAAGCAAAGCATCAACAATCCTTCCCTCTCTTGAAGATCTCACTAAGGTACTCTCTAAGAAGCCCTTAAACTCTATTTTTTGATTCATTTACTCTTGCTCATCACTATTGTTCAAAACAGCAGTAGTTATGGGATCTAGAAGATCCTCAAGGGACAAAGGAAAGAGGAGATTAGTAGAAGATTTTGATCTCACCCTTTTCGATTCAAAATACCATGCTGAAAAATTTTCCTCTTTCGAACTTAGGAGTGTCAATAAGGGTAAATACGTAGACTTAAATGAACTAAGAGACTTAGAGACAATCCAATGGTTTACAAACTTAGATCTACTTCCAATTTTGCAAATTAACGAACCCATCTATCCAAAACATGTTAGATTGTTTTACAACAACATACAAGTAGATGAAGAAGAAAGAATGTCCACCTATCTTTTAGGACAACACATCTCAATTACGGATAGATTCATTTGCGACATGATAGGCATTCCCATAAAAAGTAGAGGACTTTACTTTAGAGGATCATGGGATGATGAAACTGTTGGAACAACATACGTTGAAGCCCTAGGAACAATTTTTGCCAATCCCAACTTAGCATTTGTTCCTAAAAGTTGTGAACATCTACTGCCTCTAAACACTAAGGTACTTCATCATATCCTAACTAGCATCATTCTCCCTAAACAATACCATCATGATGAAGTAAGCCAATTAGAATTAGGAACTATATATTTGATCATGAAAGGACATGACATCTGTCTTGATTATCTTATCCAGCAAAACATGTTAGAACTATCTAAGAAAGACATGATGCTCCCATATAGTGGTATAATAACTAGAATAATGAAAGCCTACGATATTCTAATACCACCGGAAGAAGAAGTAATAAAAGTAGATAGATTTAGCATAATTAATAAAAATCTACTTCACCGATTAAGATGTTTTTATAGAAACGGTAACTGGGTTAGAATGCCAAGAAGAACTAATCCCCCTCAACCTGAACCAGAACCGGAAACACCAGTATTTAGGGGTACCCAATCTCCTCCGATCTGTCCCTTTGAGGAAACACATCCATTTGAGCAAACTTATACATCATCTATCGAAGATATTGGGATTCGAATGGACCGATTCGAACAAAGACAAGAACGGCTTGAGCAACGACAAGATCAAATCCTATCTGAGCTGCAGCAAATTCATCATCAATTTGACTCCTTGTTTAAGCACTTTAATTTTCCACCTCATGAATGAGCTTATATGAACACAATCATTTGTTGTTATTGTAAACTCCTTATGTTACTCACCATGATGTGCTTTGACTTGATCCTTGATATGGTTACCTGATATATTTTGAGCATATGTAGAGTTATAAATATCTATCGTGGTAAATATATGCCATGTGCCTTGTGGTAAATATAAACTAAATGGTTATCTCGGATTTTATATTGAAACTAAAAGTTTTGAAAACCTTGTGCTTTGATTTCCATGATAAATATAGTTTGAAAAAGTGATATACCAATGCAGTTGATAAGTCATTGTCATTGATACTAAAATCAACTAGCCGATATTTTTACAAAACCTCTAAGTGAAGAACAATTTGATTTTATAAGAAGAGAATTAGGAATGTTGATGTGTCCGAATACTTAAACTAGTTAAAATTACTTTTCGGACTTTATGAATGATCAAATCACTTGATTGCCATATGTTGAAATGTTTTAATTTTTGAAAAACTGTAGCATAATCTTGTCCGAATGCATGAAAGAATTCGTCTCATTTTCAGACTCGCTTAACAGCTAGAATGACAAAAATCAAACACATTCTTTTGAAAAATATTTATTTTTCGAAATGGATTTGATAAAATGACTTTCCTCCTTCATGCACAAAGAATTATAACATACAAGGAGAAGAAGTATTCAAAGCATTATACTTATCATGCCTTCCTTTATATGCTTGATAACTTGCTTATATTGTTCTCCTGGTATCACATCTACCATGCTTTTTGTTGATGACAAAGGGGGAGAAATATATGAATTGATTTGATGCTATAAACACTGATGCTATGATTATGCCATGCCTGCATCATCAAGAGATATATGAAAAGATGCCTTGCAACACTTGCTAAAATGTGTGTATCATGTAATGATATCAAAATCTTACTTCACAGCTTTACATGTTGATATCTTACAATATGATGAATTGCTACTATTACCATAATTCAAACTTGTAATGTAAAATTTGAAAATGAATGTCAAGCTTGACATCATCTTCAAAGAGATACATCATGATAGGAATCATGATGGGAATATTGATAAGTTTAAATGATTTTAACTTTTCAATATGTCTCTTGAATTTATAAGGTTTTAAATTCAAGAATGACTTATCTCAAGTATGGCATATAGACAGGGGGAGTTAAGGTTAACTCCATTATCAATTGATTGCCATCATCAAAAAGGGGGAGATTGTTGAATCTCGGATTTTGATGATGAAGTCAATTGTCATTTGTTGTCTAATCTATGTGTTAAGATAAGTGTGCAGGATTAACTACGATGAAAGTAAGACATGCAGCAGGAGTTGCGCCGGAGTCATGACAATGATCACGTTGGGAGTTCGAGAGCTCGACGGAAGTTCGGACAGTCGTCGGAGGTTTTGCGGGAACAAATCCGAGAAGTCCAGAAGCTTGCCAAAGAAGCTCGTCGGAACTCGCCAAGTGGATCGTCACAAGTCCAGGAGTTTGCCGGAAGTCCGCAGGAGCATCACCGAGGGTTCATCGGATGATTGACGGAAGTTCGCTGGAAACTCGCCGAAAGAAGCGATTGACGCACCGGAGCAAGCTGCAGAAATTGTCTTAGGATTTATCGTAGTTAGCACTAATGATTAAGTTGAAAATGGGAGGTGATCCCATTAGCTTAATCTTGGGCAATTGGGCCCGTGAAAAACCCAAATTGGGCCGAATGGATCAACCCATTCGGACCCTGGTTGCTGTGGGAGGTGCAACCGCCCAAGCCAGGAGGTAGCACCGCCTGGGCTAAGTCTCCCAGGGAGACTAGGCGGTGCAACCGCCCCAGCCATGAGGTGCAACCGCCTGGGCTCAGTCTCCGAGCGAGATTGGGCGGTGCAACCGCCCCAGCCAGGAGGTGCAACCGCCTGGGCTCAGTCTCCGAGCGAGACTGGCCGGTGCAACCTCTCCTGACAAGAGGTGGCACCGCCTGAGCTCAAGTTTCAAGCTCTGCCAAGCGGTGCAACCGCCTGAGCTCAGTCTTCGAGCTCTAGCAAAGAGGTGCAACCGCCCTTGACAGACGTGGCACCGCCCAGAGGCTCAGTCTTCGAGCTCTGCCAGGCGGTGCAACCGCCCCAGTCAGGAGGTGCAACCGCCTGATCCCGGAATTTCGGGAATTGACAGTTTTGAGCTCCAAATTTAAACTGGGTTGGGGCCTATAAATACCCCACCCATTCAGCACTAAAAGGAAGCAACTTACACTCGAAATCTTGATATCTTTCTGTGATTCTTAGAGCTCAAAACTGTTGTAAAGGCCAAAAGTTCTTCTCCTTCTTTTCTTCAAAGGTTGAGTTGTAAAGAGAGGAGAGAAAACTTCTGTAAGGGTTGTCTCCTAAGCCCGTCAAAAGGAGTAAATCTGTAAAAGGGTGGTTAGCCTTCGCCTATTGAAGGAAGGCCTTTAGTTGACGTCGGTGACCTCGTCGGTGGAGGAAGCCAAAAGTGGAGTAGGTCTAGATTGACCAAACCACTCTAAATCTCAGTTTGCATTTCCTTTGAGCATTTTACCTTCACTGCAAACTTCTCAATAGCTTACTGCCTTCTACGATTTTATGAACAAGTTTCTAAGTTCAGAACTTTCCGAATCTGTGTTTAGACGTAAATCGTTTTTCTGTACGATCATCATATTTCAGTTTACGTTTACGTTTTGATTTCAATCATAACTGTTTACTGCCTTCTGCGATCTTACGAACAAGTTTCTAAGTTCAGAACTTTCCAAATCTGCGTTTAGATGTAAATCGGCTTTTATCGTACGAACGTCGCATTTTAGTTTGCGCTTGTATTTTGCTTTCCATCATAAACTGCAAACTGCCTTCGTAGATCTACTTTAACGTCTTCTCGCTTAATCTCAAGTTAAAGTAATCTTAGAATCGGCTTTCACATCGAAATCGTTTTTATCGAACGAACGCAGCTTTCGTTTTAATCGCTGAAAAATTTCCGCTACACTAATTCACCCCCCCCCCCCTCTTAGTGGTCTTGATCCTTATAATCTTGACATATTTCTGTGATTCTTAGAACTCAAAATTGTTGTAAAGGCCAAAAGTTCTCCTCCCTCTGTTCTTCAAAGTTTTGAGTTGTAAAGGGAGGAGAGAAAATTTCTGTAAGGGTTGTCTCCTAAGCCCGTCAAAAGGAGTGAAACTGTAAAAGGGTGGTTGGCCTTCGCCTATTGAAGGAAGGCCTCTAGTTGACGTCGGTGACCTCATCGGTGGAGGAAGCCAAAAGTGGAGTAGGTCAAGATTGACCGAACCACTCTAAATCTCGGTTTGCATTTACTTTGAGCATTTTATCTTTACTGCAAACCTCCTAAATAGCTTCTACCTTCTGCGCTTTTACGAACAAGTTTCTAAGTTCAAAACTTTTCGAATCTGCGTTTAGATGTAAATCGGCTTTTTCGTACGATCATTACATTTTAGTTTACGTTTACATTTTGATTTCAATCATAACTGCAAACTGCCTTCTGCGCATTTATAAAACGTATCTCAAAGTTCAGTATCCTCAAAATTGGCATTTAGACGTAAACCGGTTTTATCGTACGAACGTCGCATTTCAATTTGCGCTTGCATTCTGATTTTTATCATAAACTGCAAACTGCCTTTGCAGATTTACTTTAACGTCATCTCGCTTAATCTTAAGTTAATGTAATCTTAGAATCCGCTTTTACATCGAAATCGTTTTTATCAAATGAACGCAGCTTTCGATTTTAATAGTGAAAGATTTCCGCTGCACTAATTCACCCCCCCCCCCCCCTCTTAGTGCTCTTGATCCTAACAATAATTGTGTGTCTAAATCGAGTTAGTTTAGGTCTAATTGAGTTGATTTTAGAGTGAAATAATGCCAACTCAATTAAGGGTCAATTAAGCTCAAGTTGGGACTGTTTTGGGCCAAGTGGAAGGCCCATTCGGTCACCCATAAAAGGACTAAGCAATGGCACCAAAAGAATGGGTGGTGGTACCACCCAGACACAATCTCACAAACTATGTCATGTAGTGGTATCACCAGACTGAGTGGTGGTACCACCCAATGTCAATGTGAAACTAGGTGGTGGTACCGCACAGTGTCAGACTAACAGATGATGGTACCGCTAGTTGTCATTCTGGCAGACAGTGGTATTGCCCAATACTAACGGTGGTACTGCAAGTACCTTGAAAACCCGGAGATTTAAATTTTGGCTTCAATTTTTGAAGTCATTTAGGGTTTATAAATACCCCACAAATTCCTACTTAGGCACAATAAGAAAGTAAAACAAAAACTCTAGGCGTCCAAGGTTTTAAACTCTTTTAAAGTTTAAAGTCCCTCCTCCTAAAGCTTAGAGATAGTCCTAAAAAAGATGTATGAGAGAATACCTATAAAAGAGAGGTGTAAAGGTTCTTTCCCAAACCTGTGAAAAGGAGAAAGTGTTGTAAGGGTACTTGATCTTCGCCCATTAAAAGAAGATCGGTAGTGAAAGACAGTGGCCTCAAGTGAAGAGGAATTATGAGTGGACATAGGTTATGACGACCGAACCACTATAAAACTTGATTTATATTTCTGTTCTACTTTTCATTGTCATTAATATTGCTTTAATTGCTTATTCCACTTATTCTAAGTAAAGCACACTTTCAACATTTCTGATATAGTATTTCATCGAACGAAAGTTTTTAAATCGTTGAAGTTTTTACAAAAGCACTAATTCACTTGCCACCCCCCCCCCCCCCTCTCTCTCTTAGTGTTGAAACGGTCCTAACAAGTTGGTTGAATCCCTCGAGGCCATAGTAGTTTGGAGGCCAAACAGGATAAGAATCACAAAGAGTTGTGATTAGTAGGAGTTGCCTACTTTTACGGGCTTAGCATGATTGGTTGAGTCCCTCAAGGTTAGGTTAAGATGTTGATTGGATCCCGATCCCCACTAGAGATCCGTTAGGAGTCTCCAATTCACATACTAGAGAGAGTTATGTGTTTCACGAGAAAATAGTGGGCGTAGATTAAAATAGAAGACCATCTTAATTGTTTGATTTTTGTAAAGTTTACATGTTACTTATTTCTACTACATCTTTATTTTTAAAAAATATTACTTTCAAATCCCTTACATAGCATACTTGATGTCGACTACCTCAGTGGTCTAAATTACACCAATTGGCTCTGTAACTTGAGAATCATTCTCAAAGTGGAGAAAATCATAAATATCCTTGGTATAATGATGCATACGCTTGAGGAAAGGGCAAGGGGGGATGAGATCACTCGCTACATGAAGTACATAGATGATTCCACTTTTGCTTAGTGTTACATGTTGGGTTCTATGGCTCTTGAGTTATAGAGACAGAATGAAAAAATGGATGCCAGATCCATTCTTCTATATCTCCATAAATTGTTTGAGGAACAGGAAATAACTCAACGATATAAGATATCCAATAGTCTCTTTTGCGCTAGGATAACTGAGGGGACACCGGTTTAAAACTATGTACTTAAGATGATTGAGTTAATAGAGAAACTCACAAGTCTATGAATGGTCCTAAAAGATAGCCTATGTGTGGATTTTGTGCTTCAGTCCCTACTAGATTCCTTTTCTTAACTTGAGGTGACTCTCCTTGAATTCTTCAATATATTGAGGGAGGTTGAGAGCACTATCAAGAAAAAGAAGCCAATTTCTCTATGTTGGTGAGACTAGAAAGAACAGAAAGATAAAAAAGTCCCTTAAGAAGGGAAAGGGCAAGGGCAGACTAGGTAAAGCAAAAGTTGCTAAGAAAGATCTGACAAAGGACAAAGGCTAGTACTTCCACTAGGACAAAGATTGGCACTATAAGAGGAACTGCAAAGAGTACCTTGCAGAGAAGGCAATACAAAAGCTTGGAGAAGCTTTAGGTACATTCTTGATTAGTTTCTAATTGTCAAATTTTTATGATAATACATAGGTATTGGATACTGGTACTACTTATCACATCTGCAATTCATTGTAGATTCTAGCAAAACCTAGGAGATTAGCGAAAAGCAAGATTGATCTCAAGATGGGCAATGGAGCAAGAGTTGCTACTGTTGTTATCAGCGAGGTCACTTTACATCTATTTAGTGGAGCTATTATTGCATTCGATGTATGTTATTTTATTTCCTCTATTATCAAATATGTTATTTCCATTCTATGTTTGACATTGAATAGTTATAAAGTAGATTTTGAGAACAATAGTTGTTCAATTATTAAGGATGATAATATCATCAATAGAGGGACATCACATAATAGTTTATATATGCTAGATACTACTCCACATATCATAAATATAAGTGTATCGAAGAGAAAACAAGATGAGATTAATAGTGCATACTTATGGCATTGTAGGCTAGGTCATATCCATCATGGAAGGATTCGAAAATTACTGAAGGATGGATACCTAGATTCATTTGACTGTGAGTCATATATAATTTTCCAACCTTGCCTTCGTGGAAAGTTGACCAACTCTCCATTTAGTGGAAGTGGAGAGAGAGCCACCGAGTTACTAGAACTCATACATAGTGATGTATGTGGTCACATGTCAACTCAGGACATAGGCAGTTACTTCTACTTTATTACTTTTATTAATGGTCTCTCTAGATACTAACAAATGTACTTGATGAAGTATAAGTCCAAAGCTTTCGATCAGATCGAGAATGTGAGTACTTTAGTACAGAATTCACCCAGTTCCTCAAGGACCATGGGATTCTATCCCAATGGACACCTCCTTATACACCTCGACTCAATGGTGTATATAAAAGGAGGAATCACATGCTATTATATATGGTGTAGTCCATGATGAGTTTTGTCGACCTACCCATCTCATTCTAGAGATACACTTTAGAGTCCGTAGATCACCTTCTAAATAGAGATCCAACTAAGTCGATAATATCTATACTACATGAGATATGGAAAGGGAAGAAGTCAATATTGGGCCTAGAGGGTCACAAACATATGGTAGGTATTACGATGAGTAAATATTCGGATATGAGATATCTGCTAGAGCCCCTATCTTATTGGATATCATATAAGCCCCTGAATTATTGAATCATATGGATGAGATCTAATAAGAGCCAATGAGAGATTATTGGATAAAGATCTAATAATCTAAGTGGCTTAGGTAGTTGGATAGAGATCTAGTACTCAATAGGATAGGATCCATTAGGGTTAATTTGATAGGGGGGTCTCTATAAATAGGAGAGAACCAAAGGGTCATAGGCTATGCCTTCTTGGTTGCCACCTATTCTCCTCTCCCCTTCTTCTCCTCAAATAGCAAGTGTGGAGATTTGGGCAACTATTTGAGGAGCATCTTTGTAGCCCCTATCGTATGGATCACTAATAGAGTGGAGGATGCATAACCTCCTTCATCCTCTCCCATAGATCTATAGGATTTCAGAGATATACATGTTGAATCTCAAATTTTGGTGATGAAACTAATTGATAAAGTTATAATCTAATGTGCATTTAAGTGACGGAAGAAAGACTAGCTTCGATCAAGTAAGATAAATCACTTAAAGTAAAAGAATCAAAAGCTGGGTCGGAATGGAACATGATAGAATATTGGACGTTGGACCGAAGGGAGGTTGACGTGTCGACAAAAGGCTTTGTGCCATGAATTTAGGCATTAGGCCAGAAGGATTGGACATTGCGCCAAGGAGATCGAGTATTGTAGAGGTCAACATGCTGATTAGGCAAAATGCCGCAAGAGAGAACGATGCACCGAAGGTTCGGATGAAGTGATAAATAAACCAATGACATGTCAGATAACTTAGTATTCATGCTTGTAATAATTTGTATATGTTAGGATCGAATCGGCACTAAGAGGGGGGGTGAATTAGTACTTATGATAAAAATCATGTCGGTTCTGAAAATCTTTGTTTCGATAAAAAGCGATATCAAAAAGATAAGTTTAACTTGAAAGCTCATTCATAAGCATAGTGAAAACAGTAAGCAAGTAAGGCAGTTTACAGTAAAGGCAAATAGCAAGAATAGAAATGCAAACCAAGTTTTATAGTGGTTCAGTCATCGTGATCTACATCCACTCCCGATTCCTCTTCACTCGAGGCCATCAGCTTCCACTATCGATCTTCTTTCAATGGGCAATAATCAACTACCCTTACAACTTGATTCTCCTTTTGACAAGTTTAGGAGAGAACCTTTACACCCCCACTACCTCCTCTCCTAAACTTCATTAACACTTAGAGCTTGAGAGAAGTTCTCACAAGATTACAATAGCATTTTTCTTTTATTTTTCTCTTAGTTCTTGTGTAATCTGAGCAGGGATGAGAGAGGTATTTATAAGCCCCAAATGGATTCAAACTTAGAGCCTAAAAGTGTCTCATCCTTGAATTTTTGGGTACTAGCGGTACCACCGCCTAGTTTAGCGATACCACCACTTGACATAGTTTGGAAGATTGAGTCCAGGTGATACCACCACTAGACCCTGGGTGGTACCACCGCCTAATCTGGTGGCACTATCATCTGACATAGTCTTGGAGATTGTCTCAGAGATTGAGCCACTAGTAGTGCCAACGCTTGACCCAACTTTTGGGTCACTAAATGGGCATTTCTCTTGGCCCAAAACAACTCCACATTGGGCCCAATTGGCCCCTAATTGAGTTTGCTTAATTACATTCTAAACCAACCTAATTATGACCTAAACTAACTTGATTTGGACAAATTATTACAAGGCATGAATCATTTATTATCTAGCATGTCATTGGCGTTGAATCTCGGATTTTGATGATGAAATCAATTATAAATTATTTGATTTAATCTATATGTTGAGAAAAGTGTGCTAGATTAACTACAATAGCAGTAAGACACAAAGCTAGTGTTGTGCCAGAGTCTTGATCGCGACTTCGTCGGGAGTTCAAGAGTTCGTCGGAAGTCCGGACGTTCATTGGAAGTTCTGTCGAAACTGACTGAGAAGTCCAGGAGCTTATCAAAGAAGCTTATTGGAAGTTGCCAAGAAGTTCATCGTAAAGCCCAGGAGCTTGCTGGGAGTCCGTCGGAACATTGCCAAGAGATCGTTGGAAGTTCGTTAGAAGCTCACCGGAAGAATAATTGATGTACCAGAATAAGAATGCTTTGTTAAATGTCTTAATCATTGTACTTAGTCCTTAAGTTGAGTTAGGATTGGGAGGTAATCCTACTAACTCAGTTAGGGGTCAACTAGGCCCTTAACAGGGTAGAATTGAGATAATTTAAAGAGCTCATTCACCACTTGAAGTCACTGTTGGTGGGCACCGCCTGGTGACCCAGTCTCCTAGGTAGTTTAGGCGGTGGTATCGCCCAGATTGCACAGTGGTACCACTGGCAGTTAATGCTGCCAATGGTGGTACCGCCCCTGTCAAGCAGTGGTACCGCCAGAGCTCAGTCTCCGAGCTTTATCAGGCGATCGTACCGCCTAGACTAGGTGGTGGTACCGCACAATGTCAGGTGTTAGGCAGTGGTACCGCTAGTACCCCAAAAATCTGGGATGTGATACTTTTTGGCTCTAATGCTAAAGCCATTGGGGCCTATAAATACCCCACCCTTTTCTACATGGAAGGGTAAAAAAAAAATGCAATCAAAAGTGTGGAAAAATCTTAAGTGTTCGGATATTAAAAGTGTTGTAAAAGTGAGAAGAATGCTCCTCCTCCCTCTCTTAGCTTTGTAATCATCCAAGAAAGAGGAGTGAGACTTGTAAGGGTTATCTCCTAAACCCATGAAAAGGAAAAAGCACTATAAAGAGGTGGTTGGTCTTCACCTATTAAAGGAGGACCATTAGTGGATGCTGATGACCTCGACGGAGGAGGAATCGGAAGTGGATGTAGGTTACAATGACCGAACCACTATAAATTTTGGTGTGTTCTTTCCTTACTGCAAATTTTCTTTACTACATTCAACTTTACTACTTTGCAAACTGCCCAACCTTTTCCTCTCTACTTATTCAAAGTGAAACAAACAATTTGAGTCGAAACCATTTTTTATCGAACGATAGATTTCAAATCGACGTAATTTTTTTGATGTACTAATTCACCCCCCTCCCCTCTTAGTGCCGCTCTTGATCCTAATAATTGATATCAGAGCAAGGTCGCTCTAATTTGGTTTGAAACCCAAGAGAGATGGTATTTGCTGGTAACTAAGAGGGTTATTCAATCATGCATCCTCTAATGTTCAATGGGACGGATTATACATATTGGAAGACTAGAATGAGGATCTTTATGATTTCTATGGATTTTGAGCTATGGAACATTGTCGAAAATGGTTTTCAAAAGTCTTCTCTTCTAATAAACAATTTGAATGAGTTGGAGAAGAAGACTTTTGCTTTAAATGCCAAGGCTATGAATGCCTTGTTCTATACCTTAGATAAAAACGAGTTCAATCGAGTGTCTATTTATGAAACGACTTTTGATATTTAGCACACTCTCGAAATAACTCACGAAGGAACTAGTAGAGTAAAGGAGTCAAAGATAAATCTTTTAGTTCATACTTATAAATTGTTTCGGATGAAGCCAAGTGAGACTATTGTCGACATGTACACCTGTTTTACGGATGTCATCAATAGTCTAAGAGCTCTTACTAAATGTTTTTCAAATTTTAAACTTTTTAATAAAATCTTAAGATCCCTTCTAAATAGTTGGGACCCTAAAGTAACAAGCATTCAAGAGGCAAAGGATTTAAATAACTTTCCTCTCAAAGAACTAATCGGGTCACTAATAACCTATGAGATGACTTGCAATGCTCATGAAGAGCTTGAGAACAACATTCCAAAGAACATGAAGGATATAGCACTAAGAACTCATAAAGATCACTTGAAAGAAAATTCAAGTGATAAGGACTATGATGATGACTTGGCACTCTTGACAAGAAAGTTTAAAATATTTATAAAATGAGATAAATTTAAAAATGACACTAAAAATAAAATTGAACCCAAGAAAGAACAAATTATATACTACGAATGCAAGAAGTTGGGATATTTCAAAAGTGAATGTTCCCAAGCAAAGAAGAAGCAACTAAAGAAGAAGAAGGCTCTTAAAGCAACTTGGATGATTTAAGTGCATCTGAAGAAGAGGAGCCAACCAACACCGAACAAGTTGCTCACTATGCACTAATGGTTATCGGAGATGAGGTAAGCAGTTCATTAGATGTAAATTTATCTTTTGATGAACTACTAAGTGATTTTCATGATTTATTTGATGAATGTAAATTAGTTGGTAAAAAATATAAATTATTGAAAAAGGAGCATGCTTCTCTTGTTAGCGATTTTGATAAACTAAAAATTGAGCATGATAATAGTTTAGCTCCTTACACAAAATGTAATGAATTAGAAACGCTTAAAAAGGAAAACTTGTTAGTTAAAGAAACACTAGAAAAGTTTGAGGTTGGCAGCAAGTCTTTGAATATGATCCTTACCAATAAGGGTCACATTCATAGAAGAGGCGGAATCAGATTTGTGAGTAGCTCACAAAAATTCAATCACCTTTGTTAAAGGCCCCACCTTGTATGTATCACCTCACACTAAATGCAACTTTTGTTGCAAACTTGGACATGTTGCCTATAAATGTCCACTTAAGAGATATAGCCCATACAAATTGATTTGAGTTCCTAAGAAAACCATAAAGAACTCTATACAAAATGATAAGTTGAGTAGATCGATTCTTGAGGTACCCAAGGTTAAGTGGCTACCTAAAAATCACCCTCTTTTGTAGAAATGTTTGCCATCACAAGCTAGGAGCAAGAGATAGTATCTTAATAGTGGATGCTCAAGGCACATGACTAGAGATTTATCTCAATTCTTTAAGCTCACTAGCCTAGACGAATAGTATATCACCTTCGGAGATAACAACAAGGGTAAAATCATTGGTAAATGAACTATAGGTAACAAATCTAACTTTTTAATTGAAGATGTATTGTTGGTTGATGGCTTAAAACATAATATTTTGAGCATTAGTCAATTGTGTGATAAAGGATATATCATTAGATTTGAATCCAATGCTTGCATCATTGAAAAACCACACAAAAACACATCCATGATTGCCTAAAACAAAATAATGTATACATTATTGACATTGATGATCTTTGTAATAAAATATATTTTTCGATTTTGAATAACGATGCTTGGCTTTGGCATAGGAGATTAGGTCATGCTAGCATGAAACTAATATCCAAATCTCATCCAAAGAACTTATAAAAGGAATTCCTAACTTTAAGTTTATTATATATAGTGTATGTGATGCATGTCAACTAGGAAAACAAATAAAAGATAGTTTCAAACCAAAGAATCAAATAAGAACCTCTAGACTATTGCAATTGATCTATATGAATTTGTTTGGACCAATTGATACATCAAGCCTAGGAGATAGCAAAAATGCCTTTGTCATTGTAGACGATTATAGTAGTTACACTTGGACATACTTCTTGGTAAACAAAAATATTGCTTTAAGTATTTTTTAAAGTTTTGTAAGCTTGTTCAAAATGAAAAAAGCTTTATGATTTCATCAATTCGGAGTGATTATGGTGGCGAATTTTAAAACTATGATTTCCAAATTTTTTGTGAATCTAATGGATACAATCATAATTTCTCTACTCCGAGAAATCCTCAACAAAATTGTGTAGTAGAAAGAAAAAATAGAAATTTACAAGAAATGGCAAGAACCATCTTGAACGAACATAACCTACCTAAATATTTTTGGGTCAAAGTCGTTAATACGGCATGCTATGTCATGAATAGGATTCTAGTAAGACCACTACTTTCCAAAACTCTGTATGAATTGTGGAATAACAAAAAACCCAACTTTTCATATTTTTAAGTTTTTTGTTGTAAATGTTTTATCTTGAATGAAAAAGATGCCTTAGGAAAGTTTGATACAAAATCCGATGAAAGAATTTTTCTTAGGTATTCATCTATTTCTAAAGCCTTTCATATCTTTAAAAAAGAACTTTAGTTATAGAAGAATCTATTCATGTTGTCTTTAATGAAGTTTTTGAATTTAAGAAAAATAAGTTTGATGATGATCTTAATTTTGATGCTTTGAATTTAAATGAACCCTCTCCTCCAACTAGCAATTGTTGAATCTCGAATTTTGATGATGAAATCAATTGATGGGTTAATTAATCTAATCCATATTATTGAGCTATGTGTGCAAGATTAACTATGATAGCCTGAAAACATAAAGCAAGTCTACCAAAGTCAAGTTTGATGGGTGTTCGAGAGTCCGAAGATTTGTCGAAGATATTGCCGGAACCAACCGAGAAGAAATCGGGGACTTGTCATAGTTTTCGGAAGTCCGCCGAAGAGATTGTTGGAGGTTCGCGGAGATCACCAAAAAGGCTTAGCTTCTCGTAGAACTCGCCACAAGATCGAGAGCCTGTTGGGAGTCTATTGGAAGAAATCCGAAGGTGTATCGGAAGTCCGCCGGAAGATCGCCGGAAAGCTCGCCGGAAGGAGACTCGACGTTTGCCGGTTAAAAACTTGCTTAGGACTATGTTTTTAGTTATGTAGTTTGCATGTAATTAGGGTTAGGATTAAGGGATAATCCTATATCCTAGTTAGGGGCCAACTAGACCCAATATTACCTGGTTTGGGCTAGATTTGAAGCCCATCTAATGACCCGTAGGGTCGGGTGGTGGAACTACCGGACTGGGCAGTGGTACCGCCGGACTGGACAGTGGCACCGCCTAGAACCCAAAAGATTGAGTTGTGGAACCGCCGGACTCAGCGGTGGCACCGCCCAGCACAGCCACTTGTTGAATCTCGTATTTTGATGATGAAACCACTTGATATATGTTTATGTTTAACTACATTTTGAGTTATGCAGGTCTACTCGATCAGGATTAGACAATTAAGGTAGGAGGAATTGACGTTGTGCCGAAGGAGATCACGTTAGGATATTGGATGGCAGAAGGCTTCGGACGTTGGGCATCGGGCCAAGAGCGGAATTGCGCCAAGGATATCGGCGTTGCGGAGGTCAACCGTCGATTGGGCAATAAGCCGCAAGAGAGGACGATGCGCCGAAGAATCGGACGAAGCGCCAACCAATGACGTGCCGGGCAACAGAATGTCAATTCACTTTATAATAATTGTCTAGATCGGAGTAGAGTTTTTGCTTGTATGTGCAGGATTAACTACGATAACGATGAAGACATAAAGCAAAACAAAGTGTCGGAGTCAAGCACGAAGGATTCATTGCGAGTTCAAGAGTTCGACGGAAGTCCAAAGGTTCGTCGGGAATGCTGCCGGAACTAGCCGAGAATGAGTAGGGAGCTTGCCGAAGGGTTTTTCGGAAGCTCGCCAAAAGGTTCGTTGGAAGTTCGCGGAGCTCGCCGAGAAAGATCGGAGCTTGCCGAAGAAGCTCGTTAGAACTCGCCAAGATTAAATCGTGAAGTCTAGGAGCTTGCCGGGAGTCCGCAGAATGGTTTCCGAGAGTTTATCGGAAGACCGTCGGAAGTTCGTCGGAAGCTCGCAGGAAGAAGTCTTGACTTACGAACTTTGTAATAGCTTAGAAAATGTCTTTAAATTCATAGTTAGCATGTTAATTAGGGTTAGGATTAGGTGTTAATCCTATAAACCAAGTAGGGGCCAATTAGGCCCGAGTTCGGACTGGTTTGGGCCAAGTTTGGAGCCCAACCAGTGAGCTGATTTGGCCTAGGCGGTGGCACCACCTAGGCTGGGCGGTGGCACCGCCCAGCATCCGAGAGCTGGGCGGTGACACCTCCTGGGCTGGGCGGTTGCACCGCCCAGCACCCGAGCGATGGGCGGTGGCACCGCTAGCATTGGGAACATAAGAGAATTCAAATTTTTGGAGCCCAAATTTGAATCCACTTGAGGCCTATAAATACCCCTCAAGTCTTAGCTGAGAAGACAACTTTTTGAGCAGCAAGTGTTTGAGAGAAAGGTCTTAGAAAAGTCCTAGCTAATCTTATTTTCATTTTGCTAGTGTTCACCTCCTTCTTTCTTGCTGAAAATTTGTAAGAGAGTGAACCGCTTGTAAAGAGTTGTAAGAGGGGTATTTATCCTTTCCTTTCAAGAGATTTGCTAGTGGAAGGTGGGAGCCTCATCGAAGAGGAGCCTCGCAAGTGGATGTAGGTCATTTGACCGAACCACTTTAAAATCGGCGTAATCTCCGGTTTGCGTTTATGTTTATGCATTTATCTTTCTGCAAACCTTTACTTTGCTAAGTTCACTACCCTCATCTTATTACGTACACTTTCAACGCAATTGAAACGGTTTCAAATGAAACATTATTTTTATCGTACGAAAGATTTTCTAAAACCGAAGTTTTAATCCGCTGCACTAATTCACCCCCCCCTCTTAGTGCCGCTCCGATCCTAACACCACTGACAGGCGGTAGCACCGCTAGTAAACGGTCAATGTGATATTGACAGGCGGTGGCACCGCTAGCTTCGGGAATCCAAGAGAATTCAAATTTGGAGCTCAAATTTGAATCCTCTTGGGACCTATAAATACCCCTCAATTCTCAGTTGAGAATATAACTTTTTGAGAAGCATTAGATTGAGACAAAAGCCTTTATAAAGTTTTTGGCAAGCCTTATTTTTAATTGCTTGAGTGTTCACCTCCTTCCTTTTCGTTGAAGATTTGTAAGAGTATGAACCATTTGTAAAAAGTTGTAAGAGGGGTATTTGTCCTTCCCCTTCAAAGTGATTTGCTGGTGAAAGTTGGGAGCCTTATCGAAGAAGGCTTCACAAGTGGATGTAGCTCATTTGACCGAACCACTTTAAATTTGTGTGTTCCTTGAATGTGTGAGTACTTACCTTTTTGAAATTGTTATTTACACTGCAGCAAGCTTTCATTTTCATCGTCTCACTTTGCTCAATTTACTGTCGAATCGAAATCTTCTCGTATTTATGAATTCGGTTTCAAACTTACAAGTTTTAACCCGCTACACTAATTCACACCCCCCCCCCCCTCTTAGTGCCGCTCCAATCCTAACAATTGTTATCAAAGCTAGGTTCGCTCTCATATTTGGTTTAATACCCAAGAGAGATGGCTTACTTCGACATGCATGAGGGTCATTCTATTACACGTCCACCCATGTTTAATGGGTCGGATTACACGTATTGGAAAACTCATATGAGGATCTTCCTTATTGTCATGGATTTCGAGCTTTGGACTATTATCGAAAATGGATTTCAAAAATCTTCTCTTCCGATGAGCGAATGGGATGAATCAGAGAAGAAGGTTTTTGCTTTAAACGCAAAGGCTATGAATGCCCTATTTTATGTATTAGACAAAAATGAATTCAATCGCGTTTCAATTTGTGATTCGGCTTTTGATATTTGGAGAACTCCTGAGGTCACTCATGAAGGCACTAGCCGAGTGAAAAAATCCAAAATCAATATTCTTGTGCACTCTTACGAACTTTTCCGAATGAAACTAAGTGAGTCTATCGGAGACATGTACACCCATTTCACGGATGTCATCAATGGACTCAAAGCTCTTGGTAAAGATTTTTCTAACTTTGAATTTGTAACTAAAATCTTAAGATCCTTTCCTAAAAGTTGTGATCCAAAAGTTACGACCATTCAAGAGGCCAAGGACCTTCAAACATTTCCTCTTGAAGAACTTATTGGGTCTCTAATAACTTATGAAATGACGTGTCATGCTCATGAAGAGCTCGAGAACCCCCTTCTAAAGAACAGGAAGGATATGATGCTCACATCACAAGAAGACCACTTGAAAGGAACATCAAGTGATGAGAAAAGTGACAATGACATTGCACTTTTAACTCAAAAATTTTAAAAATTTATAAGAAAGAACAAATTTAAAAATAATACTAAAAACAGACTTGAACATAAAAAGGACCAAGTGATATGCTACGAATGTAAGAAGCCGGGGCACTTCAAAAATGAATGCCCCTAAGCCAGCAACCAAAGAAGAAGAAAGCTCTAAAAGCGACTTGGGATGATTCAAGTGATTCCGAAAGTGAAGAAGCTAGCAACAAAGAGGAGGCAAACTTCATATTAATGGCTTTGGGAGAAGAGGTATGTGATTTAATTAATGAAGATTTATCTTTCGATGAACTTTCTATCGCTTTTCACGAATTATTTGATGAGTATAGAACTATTAGTAAGAAGCTTAATATCTTAAAGAAAGAGCATGTCTTACTACAAAATAAGCTTGATAGTCTTCAAACTCCTCCATGCTCTAAGTGTGAACATTTAGAAGCAATAAAAAAATAAAAAATTGCTACTTAAAGAGACCTTAAACAAGTTTAAAGTCGGTAGCAAGGGATTGGACATGATCCTTGCAAACAAGGGTCACATCGCAAATAAAAATAGAATTGGTTTTGTGAGAGGATCTCACCAAAATCCTACCACTTTCATTAAAGGACCCACATTACATGTTTCACCTTGTTTGAAATATAACTTTTGTTGTAAATCCGGACATGTTGCTTACAAATGCCCATTTAGGAAAATTAGTCCACATAAATTAATATGGGTTCCTAAAGGAATTATAAATAGTTCAATAATGAATAACCAAATTGGTAGATCAATTTTTGAGGCACCCAAAATCAAATGGGTACCTAAAAACCATCCTCTTTTGTAGACAAACCCATAAGCTAGGAGCAAGAAATGGTATCTCGATAGTCGATGCTCAAGACACATGATTGGAGATCCATCTCATTTCTCTATACTCACTAGCAAAGAAGAATGGTACGTCACCTTCGGTTTTAACAACAAAAGCAAAATCATTGACAAGGAAACCATAGGTAACAAATTAAGTTTTTCTATTGATGATGTGTTACTAGTTGATGGATTAAAACATAATCTTTTAAGTATTAGTCAATTATGCGATAAGGGTTATATCGTTAGATTTGAATCTAATGTGTGTATTATTGAAAAACCAAACAATAACATGTCAATGATTGCTTTGAAACAAAATAATATCTACACCATCAACCTTGATGAACTAAGTAATGAAAGGTGCCTCTCCGCTTTAAATGATGATGCTTGGCTTTAGCATAGGAGATTAGGCTATGCAAGTATGAAACTAATATCTAAGATCTCATCTAGAGAATTAGTACGAGGGATTCCCAATATGAAGTTTGTCAAGGACAAAGTATGCGATACGTGTCAACTAGGTAAACAAATAAAAACTAGTTTCAAACCAAAAAATCAAATTAGCACCACTAGACCATTACAATTAATCCACTTATACTTATTTGGACTAATGGACACGACAAGTTTAGGAGAAAGCAAATATGTCTTTGTAATTATAGATGACTATACTAGATATACTTGGACCTATTTCTTGGCTCACAAAAGTGATTGTTTCAAATGTTTCTCTAAATTTTGTAAACTCACTCAAAACGAAAAAGACTTCATGATTTCTTCAATTCGGAGTGATCACGGTGGCGAATTTCAAAACTGTGACTTCCAAAGTTTTTGTGAATCTAATGGATATAACCACAACTTCTCTACTCTAAGAAATCCTCAACAAAATGGAGTAGTTGAAAGAAAAAACAGAAACCTACAAGAAATGGCAAGAACTATGTTGAATGAACATAGTTTACCCAAGTATTTTTGGGTTGAAGCCGTTAATACGACTTGCTACGTCATGAATAGGGTTCTAATAAGACCGTCTTTGTCAAAAACTCCCTATGAATTATGAAATAATAAAAAACCAAATGTTTCTTATTTTAAAGTTTTCGATTGCAAATGCTTTATTTTGAATGAAAAGGATGCTTTAGGAAAATTTGATGCCAAATCTGATGAAGCCACCTTTCTTGGTTACTCTTCCGTTTCTAAGGCTTTTCGTGTTTTTAACAAAAGAACCTTAGTTATAGAAGAGTCTATTCATGTAGTTTTCAATGCAATTTCTGAGTTAAATAAAAATGATTTTGATGATGACCTTGGTTTTGAAAATTTGAATTTAAATGAACTCCCTCCTCAAAATAGCAACTTGGATGCATCTTCTTCCTTACCTAAGGAATGAAAGTATGTGGATGCTCATCCAAAGGAGCTAATTCTAGGCGATACATCAAAAGGGGTTCAAACTCGTTCTTCCTTCAAGAATTTTTATGCTAACGCCACCTTCCTTTCTCAAATCGAACCTAAATGCATTGACGAGGCCTTGAAAGATGATTCTTGGGTCATTGAAATGCAAGAGGAATTGAACCAATTTAAGAGGAATGAGGTATGAAAACTTATTCCTAGACCTAGTGACCAGTTAGTCATTGGTACTAAATTGGTCTTTAGAAACAAGCAAGACGAATACGGTATCGTGGTTAGAAACAAGGCTAGACTAGTGGCCAAAGGTTTCAACCAAGAAGAAGGTATTGACTATGAAGAAACTTTCGCTCCTATGGCAAGATTAGAAGCCAATAGGATGCTCCTTGCCTATGCTAGTAGTAATGCTTTTAAACTATTTCAAATGGATGTCAAAAATGCCTTCTTGAATGGTTTTATTTCCGAAGAAGTATATGTCGAACAACCTCCCGGATTTGAAAATTCTCTTCTTCCTAATCATGTATTCAAGTTGACTAAGGCTCTCTATAGCTTGAAACAAGCTCCTAGAGCTTAGTATGAAAGGCTTAGTTTCTTTCTTATTTCAAATAATTTTACCAAAGGCAAGGTTGATACTACATTATTTATCAAACACATTGAAAATAATTTTCTTATTATGCAAATTTATGTTGACGATATTATTTTTGGTTCTTCCGATGAGTCACTATGTGAATCATTTGCCAAGTGTATGAGTCATGAATTTGAAATGAGTTTAATGGGTGAATCAACCTTCTTTTTAGGATTGTAAATTAAACAACTTAGTGATGGTATATTTCTTAATCAATCTAAATATACATTAGAATTGTTAAAACGATTTAACATGGATGGTTCAAAAACGATAAACACTCCTATGAGTACTTTGACTAAGTTAGATATGGATGAAAAGGGTGAAAAGTTTGATAGGTAGTCTACTTTATCTCACCATGACTAGACCGGATGTCATGTTTAGTATAGGACTTTACACTAGGTTTCAATCTAATCCTAAATTATCTCATCTTAAGAGTGTTAAAAGAATTTTCAGATATCTTAAAGGAACTCCCAATTTAGGATTGTGGTATTTGAAATCCAATAAATTCGATTTAATAGCTTATGCAGATGCCGATTTTGGCGAATGTTTGGCGGTGGCATCGCCCGAGAATTCCCTTATAAGGGGTTAGGGCTGGCGGTGGAACCACCCCCTGTTAGGATCAAGAGCACTAAGAGGGGGGGGGGGGGGTGAATTAGTGCAGCGGAAATTTTTCAGCGATTAAAACGAAAGCTGCGTTCGTTCGATAAAAACGATTTCGATGTGAAAGCCGATTCTAAGATTACTTTAACTTGAGATTAAGCGAGAAGACGTTAAAGTAGATCTATGAAGGCAGTTTGCAGTTTATGATGGAAAGCAGAATACAAGCGCAAACTAAAATGCGACATTCGTACGATAAAAGCCGATTTACGTCTAAACACATATTTGGAAAGTTCTGAACTTAGAAACTTGTTCGTAAGATTGCAGAAGGCAGTAAATAGTTATGATTGAAATCAAAACGTACACGTAAACTGAAATATGATAATCGTACGAGAAAAGTCGATTTACGTCTAAACGCAGATTCGGAAAGTTCTGAACTTAGAAACTTGTTCGTAAGATCGCAGAAGGCAGTAAACAGTTATGATTGAAATCAAAACGTAAACGTAAACTGAAATATAATGATCATACAAGAAAAGCTAATTTACGTCTAAACGCAGATTCGGAAAGTTATGAACTTAGAAACTCGTTCGTAAAATCGTAGAAGGCAGTAAGCTATTGAGAAGTTTGCAGTGAAGGTAAAATGCTCAAAGGAAATGCAAACCGAGATTTAGAGTGGTTCGGTCAATCTTGACCTACTCCACTTTTGGCTTCCTCCACCGACGAGGTCACCGACGTCAACTAGAGGCCTTCCTTCAATAGGCGAAGGCCAACCACCCTCTTACAGATTCACTCCTTTTGACGGGCTTAGGAGACAACCCTTACAGAAGTTTTCTCTCCTCTCTTTACAACTCAAACTTTGAAGAACAGAAGGAGGAGAACTTTTGGTCTTTACAATAGTTTTGAGCTCTAAGAATCACAAAAAGATATCAAGATTTCGAGTGTAAGTTGCTACCTTTCAGTGCTGAATGGGTGGGGTATTTATAGGCCCCAACCCAGTTCAAATTTGGAGCTCAAAACTATCAATTCCCGGAATTCTGGGATCAGGCGGTTGCACCTCCTGACTGGGGCGGTTGCACCGCCTGGCAGAGCTCGAAACTTGAGCTTAGGCGGTGCCACCTCTTATCAGGAGAGGTTGCACCGCCCAGTCTCGCTCGGAGACTGAGCCCAGGCGGTTGCACCTCCTGGCTGGGGCGGTTGCACCGCCCAGTCTCCCTGGGAGACTTAGCCCAGGCGGTGCTACCTCCTGGCTTGGGCGGTTGCACCTCCCACAGCAACCAGGGTCCGAATGGGTTGATCCATTCGGCCCAATTTGGGTTTTTCAAGGGCCCAATTGCCCCAAGATTAAGCTAATGGGATCACCTCCCATTTTCAACTTAATCATTAGTGCTAACTACGATAAATCCTAAGACAATTTCTGCAGCTTGCTCCGGTGCGTCAATCGCTTCTTCTGGCGAGTTTCCGACAAACTTCCATCGATCATCCGATGAACCCTCGGTGATACTCTAGCGGACTTCCGGCAAACTCCTGGACTTGCGACGATCCACTTGGAAAGTTCTGACGAGCTTCTTTGGTAAGCTTCTGGACTTCTCGGATTTGTTCCCGCAGAACCTCCGACGACTGTCCAAACTTCCGTCGAGCTCTCGAACTCCCAACGTGATCATTGTCATGACTTCGGCGCAACTCCTGCTGCATGTCTTACTTTCATCGTAGTTAATCCTGCACACTTATCTCAACACATAGATTAGATATCAAATGACAATTGACTTCATCATCAAAATCCGAGATTTAACAATCTCCCCCTTTTTGATGATGACAATCAATTGATAATGGAGTTAACCTTAACTCCCCTTGTCTATATGCCATACTTGAGATAAGTCATTCTTGAATTTAAAACCCTTATAAATTCAAGAGACATATTTCCATCATGATTCCTTTCATGATGTATCTCTTTGAAGATGATGTCAAGGCTTGACATTCATTTTCAAATTTTACATTACAAGTTTGAATTATGGTAATAGTAGCAATTCATCATATTGTAAGATATCAACATGTAAAGCTGTGAAGTAAGATTTTGATATCATCACATGATACACATATTTTAGCAAGTGTTGCATGACATCTTTTCATATATCTCTTGATGATGCAAGCATGGCATAATCATAGTAATCATAGCATCAGTGTTTATAGCATCAAATCAATTCATATATTTCTCCCCCTTTGTCATCAACAAAAAGAATGGTAGATGTGATACCAGGAGAACAATATAAGCAAGTTATCAAGCATATAAGGAAGGCATGATAAGTATAATGCTTTAAATACTTCTTCTCCTTGTATGTTATAATTCTTTATGCATGAAGGAGAAAAGTCATTTTATCAAATCCATTTCGAAAGAATGTTTTTCATAAGAGTGTGTTTGATTTTTGTCATTCCAGTTGTTAAGCGAGTCCGAAAATGAGATGAATTCTTTCGTGCATTCGGACAAGATTATGCTACAAAAATCAAAACATTTCAACACATCGCAATCAATAAAGTCTGAAAAGTAATTTTAACTAGTTTAAGTATTCGGACACATCAACATTCCTAATTCTCTTCTTATAAAATCAAATTGTTCTTCACTTAGAGGTTTTGTAAAAATATCGGCTAGTTGATGTTTAGTATCAATGAACTCTATAATTACATCATGATTAGTAACATGATCTCATATAAAATGATGTCTAATATCAATATGTTTTGTTCTTGAGTGTTGTATAGGGTTCTTTGTTAAGCATATTGCACTTGTGTTATCACATTTAATGGGAATATTTTTAAGATGAACTTTATAATCTTCTAATGTATTTTTCATCCTTACAACTTGTGCACAGCATGCACTTGCTGCAATATATTCAGCTTCGGTTGTCGATAGTGCAACCGAGTTTTGTTTCTTAGATGACCAGGAAACAAGGGCATGTCCTAAGAATTGACATGTTCCTGATGTGCTTTTTCTATCTAATCTACAGCCAGCAAAGTCCGCATCAGCATAAGCAATTAACTCAAGATTCTCTGATTTTGGGTACCATAATCCTAGATTTGTGATACCATTAAGATATCTGAGTATTATTTTAACTACTTTGAGATTAGATATCTTAGGGTTTGATTGAAATCTAGCACAAAGTCCTACACTGAACATGATGTCTGGTCTAGTTGCAGTGAGGTAAAGTAAACTTCCTATCATACCCCTATAAGTTTTTTGATCGAAGCTTTCTCCACTTTCATCAATTTCTAACTTAGTGGAGGTGCTCATAGGAGTGTTAAAAGCTTTTGAGTTATTCATATTAAACTTCTTTAGTAAATTCATAGCATATTTAGTTTGACTAATAAAGATGTCATTACTTAGTTGTTTGATTTGTAAACCTAAGAAGAATGTTAACTCTCCCATTAAACTCATTTCGAATTCAAGACTCATAGTTTTAGCAAAAGAATCACAGAGATATTCATTCGTAGAACCAAAGATAATATCATCAACATAAATTTGAACAATGAGAAAATTATTTTCAAAGTTCTTAATGAATAATGTAGTATCAACCTTGCCTTTTATGAAATTATTTTCAATAAGAAAAGAACTAAGTCTCTCATACCAAGCCCTTGGAGCTTGTTTTAAACCATAGAGAGCTTTAGTTAATCTAAACACATGATTAGGGAGACTATTATTTTCAAATCCAGGAGGTTGTTCAACATAGACTTCTTTGGAAATAAAGCCATTAAGAAAAGCGCTTTTAACATCCATTTAAAACAACTTAAAATTATTACTACTAGCGTAGGCAAGGAGCATCCTTATGGCTTCTAATCGAGCCACAGGAGCGAAGGTTTCTTCGTAATCGATACCTTCTTCTTGGTTGAAACCTTTGGCCACTAATCTAACCTTGTTTCTAACCACGATACCATTTTCATCTTGCTTGTTTCTAAAGACCCATTTAGTACCAATAACTAAATGGTCATTTGGCCTAGGAACAAGCGTCCACACCTCATTTCTCTCAAATTGATTCAATTCATCTTGCATTGCGATAATCCATGAATCATCTTTCATGGCTTCATCAACACATTTGGGTTCAATTTGGGAGAGAAAAGCGACGTTGGCACAAAAATTTTTAAGAGAAGATCGTGTTTGAACCCCCTTTGATGTGTCTCCTAAGATTAGCTCCTTAGGATGAGCATCTACATACTTCCAATCCTTGGGTAAGGAAATCTGGGAAGTGGATGCATCCAACTTGCTAGTTGGAGATGGGGTTTCATTTAAATTCAAAGAATCAAAATTAACATCATCATCAAGATCATTTTTCCTAATTTCGGAAATCTCATTGAAAACAACATGAATGGATTCTTCAATAATTAAAGTTCTTTTATTGAAGATACGAAAAGCTTTAGAAACCGAAGAATAACCAAGAAAGATTCCTTCATCGGATTTAGCATCAAATTTTCCTAAGTTATCATTTTCATTCAAGATAAAACACTTACACCCAAAGACTTTAAAATATGAAACATTGGGTTTTTTGTTATTCCATAACTCATAAGGAGTTTTGGTGAGTAAGGGTCTTACTAGAACTCTATTCAAAACAGAGCATGCAGTGTTTACGGCTTCGGCCCAAAAGTATTTGGGTAGGCTATGTTCATTCAACATGGTTCTTGTCATTTCTTATAAATTTTGATTTTTTCTTTCTACTACCCCATTTTGTTGAGGATTTCTTGGAGTAGAGAAATTATGGTTGTATCCATTGAGTTCACAGAATTCTTGGAAATCATGGTTTTGAAATTCTCCACCATGATCACTTCTAATTGACGAAATCATAGAACCCTTCTCATTTTGAACAAGTTTATAAAACTTGGTAAAATATCTAAAGCATTCATTCTTCTGTTTTAAGAAGTAGGTCCATGTATATCTGCTATAGTCATCAACAATGACAAAGGCGTATTTGCTACCTCCTAGACTCGATGTAGAGATTGGTCCGAACAAGTCCATATGGATCAATTGTAAGGGCCTAGAGGTGCTTATTTGATTCTTAGTTTTGAAACTACCCTTAATTTGTTTACCTAATTGGCAAGCATCACATACATTATCTTTGATGAACTTGATATGAGGAATTCCTCTTACAAGTTCTTTAGATGATATTTGAGTGATTAGTTTCATGCTAGCATGACCTAATCTTCTATGTCATAGCCAAGCATCCTCATTCAAAACCGAAAAACACATTTCATTACACAAATCATTGATGTCAATAGTGTATACGTTATTTTATTTTAATGCAATCATAGACATGTTTTTATGTGGTTTTTCAATAATGCAAGCATTAGATTCGAATTTGATAGTGTATCCTTTATCACATAATTGACTAATGCTCAAGAGGTTATGTTTTAAACCATCAACTAACAAAACATCTTCAATAAAGAAGTTGGATTTGTTACCTATGGTTCCTTTGCTAATGATTTTACCCTTGTTGTTGTCTCTGAAGGTGACATAGCCTTCGTCTATGCTAGTGAGCTTAGAGAATTGAGATGGATCTCTGGTCATATGCCTTGAGCATCCACTATCAAGGTACCATCTCTTGCTCCTAGCTTGCGATGGTGTGGGTTTCTACAAGAAAGGATGATTTTTCGATACCCATTTGCTTTTGGGCGCCTCAAAGATAGATCTACATTGTCTATCATGTTGCATAGAATTTATCATGGTTCTTTTAGGAACCCAAATCAATTTATTTGGACTAATTTTCTTGAATGGACAATAGTGCGTATTGTGTCCAAGTTTGCAACAAAAGTTGCATTTGGTTTGGTGTTGAACATGTAAGATGAGGCCTTTTATGAAGGTGGTTGGATTTTGGTGAGAACTTCTCACAAATCCAATTCCACTCCTTTTTGGAACGTGACCCTTGTTTGCAAGGATCATGTTTAATGACTTGCTACCAACCTCGAATTTCTTCAAGGTGTCTTTAAGTAGCAAGTTTTCTTTTTGGAGAGTTTTTAGATCATGGTATTTGATGCATGGATCTAAACTATCATGATATTCAGTTTTTAACTTATCAAAATCACAAGTAAGACTATCATGCCCCTTTTTTAGTAATTTATATTTTCTATTGATAATCTTGCATTCATCAAATAAGTCATGGAAGGCATTTAATAATTCATCGAAAGATAAATCTGCATCTAATAAATTCGTTGCCTCCTCTCCGATGGCCATTAAGGCATAATGAGCAACTTGCTCGGTGTTGGACTCCTCTTCTTCGGACGCGCTCGAATCATCCCATGTTGCTTTGAGCGCCTTCTTCTTTGTTGTTCTCTTTTTGGCTTGGGGACAATCACTCTTGTAGTGTCCCGGCTTTTTGCACTCATAGCAAATAACTTGGTCCTTCTTGGGTTCAAGTTTATTTTTAGTGTCATTCTTAATCTTGTTTCTTTTAATGAATTTTTTAAATTTTCTTGTTAGAAGTGCCAAGTCATCATCACAGTCCTCATCACTTGAGTTTTCTTTCAAGTGGTCTTCCAAAGTTCTAAGTGCCATATCCTTCCTGTTCTTTGGAAGAATGTCTTCTTGCTCTTCATGAACTTTGCAAGTCATCTCGTAGGTCATTAATGACCCAATTAGTTCTTCAAGAGGGAAGTTGTTTAGATCTTTCGCCTCTTGAATAGTAGTGACTTTAGGATCCCAACTCTTAGGAAGGGATCTTAGAATCTTATTTACGAGCTCAAAATCTGAAAAACTTTTTCCGAGTCCTTTTAGGCCGTTGACGACATCCGTGAAACGGGTAAACATGTCGCCAATAGTCTCACTCGGTTTCATCCGGAAAAGTTCGAAAGAGTGTAACAAAAGATTGATTTTTGACTCTTTCACTCTACTTGTGCCTTCATGAGTCACTTTGAGTGTGTGTCAAATATCAAATGCGGTTTCACAAATCGAAACACGATTAAACTCGTTTTTATCAAGTGCACAAAATAAGGCATTCATAGCCTTTGCATTAAGAGTGAAAGCCTTCTTCTCCAAATCATTCCAATTGATCATTGGAAGAGAAGACTTCGAAAAACCATTCTCGACAAGATTCCAAAGTTCAAAGTCCATAAAAATAAGAAAGATCCTCATTCGGGTCTTCCAATAGGTGTAGTCCGTCCCATTAAACATGGGTGGACGTGTAATATAATGACCCTCTTGGTTTTCGGCGTAAGCCATCTCTCTTGGGTTTTAATCCGTTTGAGAGTTAACCGGGCTCTAATACCAATTGTTAGGATCAAGAGCACTAAGAGGGGGGGGGGGTGAATTAGTGCAGCAGAAATTTTTCAGCGATTAAAACGAAAGCTGCGTTCGTTCGATAAAAACGATTTCGATGTGAAAGCCGATTCTAAGATTACTTTAACTTGAGATTAAGCGAGAAGACGATAAAGTAGATCTATGAAGGCAGTTTGCAGTTTATGATGGAAAGCAGAATACAAGCGCAAACTGAAATGCGACGTTCGTACGATAAAAGCCGATTTACGTCTAAACGCAGATTTGCAAAGTTCTGAACTTCGAAACTTGTTCGTAAGATCGCAGAAGGCAGTAAATAGTTATGATTGAAATCAAAACGTAAATGTAAACTGAAATATAATGATCGTACGAGAAAAGCTGATTTACGTCTAAACGCAGATTTGGAAAGTTCTGAACTTAGAAACTTGTTCGTAAGATCGCAGAAGGCAGTAAACAGTTATGATTGAAATCAAAATGTAAACGTAAACTGAAATATGATGATCGTACGAGAAAAGCCGATTTACGTCTAAACGTAGATTCGGAAAGTTATGAACTTAGAAACTCGTTCGTAAAATCGCAGAAGGCAGTAAGCTATTGAGAAGTTTGCAGTGAAGGTAAAATGCTCAAAGGAAATGCAAACCGAGATTTAGAGTGGTTCGGTCAATCTTGACTTACTCCACTTTTGGCTTCCTCCACCGATGAGGTCACCGACGTCAACTAGAGGCCTTTCTTCAATAGGCGAAGGCCAACCACCCTCTTACAGATTCACTCCTTTTGACGGGCTCAGGAGACAACCCTTACAGAAGTTTTCTCTCCTCTATTTACAACTCAAACTTTGAAGAACAGAAGGAGGAGAACTTTTGGTCTTTACAACAGTTTTGAGCTCTAAGAATCACAGAAAGATATCAAGATTTCGAGTGTAAGTTGCTACCTTTCAGTGCTGAATGGGTGGGGTATTTATAGGCCCCAACCCAGTTCAAATTTGGAGCTCAAAACTATCAATTCCAAGAATTCCGGGATCAGGCGGTTGCACCTCCTGACTGGGGCGGTTGCACTGCCTGGCAAAGCTCGAAAACTGAGCCTCTGGGCAGTGCCACCTCTGTCAGGGGCAGTTGCACCTCTCTGCCAGAGCTCGAAGACCGAGGTCAGGCGGTTGCACCTCCTGACTAGGGCGGTTGCACCGCCTGGCAGAGCTCGAAACTTGAGCTCAAGCGGTGCCACCTCTTGTCAGGAGAGGTTACACCGCCCAATCTCGCTCGGAGACTAAGCCCAGGCGGTTGCACCTCCTGGCTGGGGCGGTTGCACCGCCCAGTCTCCCTGGGAGACTTAGCCCAGGCGGTGCTACCTCCTGGCTTGGGCGGTTGCACCTCCCAGAACAACCAGGGTCCAAATGGGTTGATCCATTCGGCCCAATTTGGGTTTTTCAGGGGCCCAATTGCCCCAAGATTAAGCTAATGGGATCACCTCCCATTTTCAACTTAATCATTAGTGCTAACTACGATAAATCCTAAGACAATTTCTACAGCTTGCTCCAGTGCGTAAGTCGCTTCTTCCGGCGAGTTTCCGACGAACTTCTGTCGTTCATCCGATGAACCCTCGGTGATACTCCTGCGGACTTCCGGCAAACTCCTGGACTTGCGACGATCCACTTGGCAAGTTCCGACGAGCTTCTTTGGTAAGCTTCTGGACTTCTCGGATTTGTTCCTGCAGAACCTCCGACGATTGTCCGAACTTCCATCGAGCTCTCGAACTCCCAACGTGATCATTGTCATGACTCCGGCGCAACTCCTGCTGCATGTCTTACTTTCATCGTAGTTAATCCTACACACTTATCTCAACACATAGATTAGACATCAAATGACAATTGACTTCATCATCAAAATATGAGATTTAACACCCCCAACCCGTGAGACCCCTCCCTAGAACTCCCACAACACTCTCTAACCCCCATTCTAACCTTTAGAAGCCTAAGAGAGGGATTCTCATTGGTTCAAGCTCTCTATCTTCCAAGGAATTCTCCATAAGGTAAAATCTGAAATCTTTCCTTCCTCTTCTCATTATTTTGCCTACTCTTCACAGTTTCATATACTTGATCTATCATCTTGTTTAGATAATGGCACCTAAGAGATCAACAAGAACAAAAGGAAAGATGATGGAAGGAGATTCATATGACCAAAACTTTTTTAGATCTAATGAAGCAGCTCTTAGATTTCCAAATTTCGAAACAAGAACTATACATAAGGGCAAACATGTTAATCTAGATGAACTTTGAAACCTAGAACCTATTAGATGGTTTGCACATTTAGATGTCTTACCTCTCCTACAAATCAATGAACTAATTTATCGTAGGTTAGTTAGGCTATTTTATGCAAACTTATGTGTGGACAACGATAAACTAAGTACCTACCTTTTAGGAACACAAATTCAAATCTTTGATAGTACTATTTGTGAACTAATTGGAATTACTGAAAAGGATAAGGGCTATTACTTTAAAAATAAATAGGATGTCAATGCAATCGGAACAACTTACTCCGAAGCCTTAGAAACTATTTTTGAAAATCCGAACCTAGGCATGATACCCAAAAGTTGCGAGCACTTACTACCCTTTAACTCTAAAATTCTTCATCACATCATGACTAGCATACTACTTCCCAAGCAATTTCATCGTGATGAAATGAGTCAAATAGAGCTAAGCACCATGTATTGGATTATGATCGGACAATATAATTGTTTTGGATACTTAATCCAACAACACATGCAGGATATAATAGTTAAAGATACTATGTTACCATATGGGGGGTTAATAACTCGATTAATACTTGCCCATGACATTTGTGTCTCGCTAGATGAAGAAATAATTCAAGTTGATCGATTTAACACCATCGATAGAAATATACTGAAAAGACTAAGGTGCACATTTAGCAATAGTATAAGGGTTAGGTAACCTAGAAGGATTGATCCAATTCCCCCACTAGTAGAAAACCTCGAAATACCAATTTTTAGGAGAAATGAATCTCCTCCTCCTAGTCCCTTTGGTGCAGCAACTTCAGCTCCTACTTCATCTTCTGAAGAACTCATTATGGCAAAATTACATCTGATCAAATCACAACAAGAACAACTCAAATCACAGCAAGAGCAAATTCAAATTTAGCAAATTAAAATTTTGAAGGAACTACAACAAATGAATCAAAAAATAGATGTCATGTATAAGAACTATGGATTTCCTCGTAAGGATTAATCTGTTAGGATCAAGAGCACTAAGAGGGGGGGGGGGGGGGGGTGAATTAGTGTAGCAGAAAACTTTCAACGTTTAAACGTGCATTCGTACGATGAAATCGTTTCTGACGTAAAACCATTTTCGGAAACTTAACTTGAAAGCGAGTTCGTAAAGGAGTGCAGCAAAAGTAAAGAGGAAGTAAAGCACATATGGAGGTTTGCAGTAAGGTAAGCAACAAGAATAAATGCAAACCAGAAAGCACCGTAATTGTAGAGTGGTTCGGTCAATCTTGACCTACATCCACTTCTGGCTTCCTCCTCCGATGAGGTCACCGACGTCCACTAGAGGCCTTCCTTCAATAGGCGAAGGCCAACCACCCTTTATAGTTTCACTCCTTTTGACGGGCTTAAGAGACAACCTTTATAGAATTTCTCTCCTCTCTTGAAAGCTTAAAACTTGGAAGAAAAGAGGGAGGAGAACTTCTAACTCATGCAACACTTTTGAGCTCTAAAAGTCACAGAGTAAGATTGGATTTTCAGTGCTTTTGGTTGCCCTTTCATTGCTGAAAGGGTGGGGCATTTATAAGCCCCAAACCAGTTTGAATTCCGAGCTCAAAACTGTCATCTCCCAGAATTTCGGGGTCTGGCGGTTGCACCACCTGACTGGGGCGGTTGCACCGCCTGGCAGAGCTCGGAGATTGAGCCTTTGGGTGGTGCCACCGCCTGACAGGGGCGGTTGCACCGCTTGGCAGGGCTCGGAGACTGAGCCTTTGGCCGATGCCACTGCCTGACTAGGGCGGGTGCACCGCCCAGCTTTCCTGGGAGACCATCTCCTGGGCGGTGCCACCGTCGACCCTGGCGGTGCCACCGCTTGGCAGGAATTCTGGTCCGAATAGATTGATCCATTCAGCCCAATTTGGGTCTATCAAGGGCCCAATTGCCCCTAGATTACGTTAGGAATGGGAGCACCTCCCATTCCTAACTTAATCTACATGCTAACTATGATATTTCTTAAGACATTTACTGTAACTTGCTCTGGTACATCAATCACTTCTTCCGGCGAGCTTCCGGCGAACATCCGACGAACCTTCGACGATATTCCGATAGACTTCCGGCAAACTCCTAGACTTGTGATGATCCACTTGGCAAGTTCCGACGAGCTTCTTTGGCAAGCTCTTGGACTTCTTAGATTTGTTCCCGTAGAACCTCCGACGACCATCCGGACTTCCGTTGAACTCTCGAACTCCCAACGTGATCATAGTCTTGACTCCGGTGCAACTCCTGCTACATGTCTTACTTCCATCATAGTTAATCCTACACATGTAAAACAAAACTTCGATCTTAACAATTAATCCTAAGTAATTAACTAAGTTGTCCGGCATGTCATTGGTCCCTCAATGCTTTGTCCGATTCTTCGGCGCATCATCCTCTCCAACGACCAATTGCCCAATCGGCCAGTTGACTCTGCAACTCCGATATCCTTGGCATAATACCCACTCTTCTTGGCCCGATGCCCGAGTCTACGACCCGAAGCCTTCTGTCGATACGTCAACCGATCCACCGGCCCGACATCCAATCTTCTGACATGTTCCTCCGGCACAACATGATTTTTCCTGCTTTAATTGTCTCATCCTGCGTCACTCAAAATGCAGATTAAATCATAAACATATATCAAGTGGTTTCATCATCAAAATACGAGATTCAACAATCTCCCTCTTTTTGATTATGACAACCACTTGATGACGGAGTTAACCTTAACTCCCGGAGTTTAAACAAACTCCCCCTATCAATATGCCATATTGATAGAACCGTGAATTCAAACTGAATTCAAGTCATTGCAATATTTATCATGAATACTTGCAACACGTCATCATGAACTCGCAATTTTGCTTTCATTGCAAAGTACAAGTTTAGCATGTTTAGCATCTTGAGATAAGCAAGATAGAACATTTTTGCATTTTCTTGAGATTTCAAGCTAGCAATTATCGGTGATGTTCAAGATAGCAATTTCTTCTCTTTTGAGAAGTCGAATTTTTGCTTTCATCTTGAATTGTGCAAGCTAGCTAGTTTGCCTCTTTTCATGATGTCCACGCTAGAAATTCTTGCTCTCCCTTTGTCATTGTCAAAAAGAAGGGAAGACCCTTATATCAATTTTCAGATTATGACAAAGGTGAGTAATCATTCCTATTTCAAAATTCCATAATTGAAATAAACCTTGAATTCAAATTAAGGCAATTTTAATCATGATTCACATCATATGCAATACATCACATACATCATAATAAAAGGCACAAGTATTGCATGCATCATTTTAGCAACAAATCATAGCATTTCATCACATGGCAAGATATCACAAGTAAAATTATGATGCAAGTTCTTGATATCTTAACATAATTCAAATTCAAATATGGCACTTATAGTATCAATTCATATATTTCTCCCCCTTCGTTATCAATAAAAATAAGAACAATATAAACAAATTTTAAATGTAAGTGCGGTAATGATTCATGCCATAATTAGGTTTATGTCATTTTTCAACAATGAGTGATAGGATATCAATTATACAAACATCTCAAGAAAAACATGACATGGAGATAGCTTTCATTACTTCTTCCTCTTTATTTGTTATTATCTTTTTGCATGGAGGAAAGTTACTTGTGAGCTTACTCGAATGAAGTTAAAATTGATAAGATATTAAAGCACACTTCATTTTTACAAGGATCAAGATATGTGTGTGAATCAAATCCTTGCACGTAAAACTATTTCTCTAAAGATATAAGAAGGAATCATCAAATCCATTTCTCGAAAGATATTTTTCACATGATAAGTCTATGAGAGATGCATTTGCTAGTTGATTCCATATTTCAAAAATCAATGATATGAATCAAACTCGATATGACATTTGTTTATTAAGTCCGAAAGAGAATAATGTATCGAGAAAATCCGATTGTTAGGATCAAGAAGATCCGAAAATGAAATTTAACACTTTCATGCATTCGGACAAGGTTTTACTATAGATTTTTAAGTTCAATCATGAAGATAAAAATGCCCATGATCATGAAAATTTTTGTATCCAAAACACATAATTTCCAACATGTTATTAAGGCATGTAATAGTGTAAAATCATCATGGCAATTAAGTGATTTGATCATTGAATCAAGAAAGTCCAGAAAATAATCTTAACAAGTTCATGCATTCGGGCACTTTTTTACCATAGTTTTTTAAATATATTTATGAAAATAACACATGCTTATCATCATGTATAACTTAAAATCTCATGCATAAAATTGTCAATCAAAATATTTAATATTACATCATTATGCATTTCTTCAAATCAAACATGATTTTATTTTATCAAAATCGAGAAATAACAATGGAAATCAACGTGATACACATAATTCCTTCTTAACCACATATAGCATGATATTAAACTTCTTAATATTTTCATTAAGACATCAAGCATGGTTTTAATCAAAATCGGAAATAATTAAGATACACATTTTTTCTTCTTAAGAAAAACATACATATGATCATTAGATTTAAATCTAACATTTTATTCCATTAACATAAAACATGTTATTTTCATTATTATTTTCAAAATTACGAGCATGATCATATTCTTGCATTTTCATTTTTTTTAATATGTAATTTTCAAGAAAAATAATTATTCTAAAAAGGAAAATGCATCATGGAAAACATCAAGTAATTTCAAAATAAATTAAACGAGTTTCGATTACCTCATCGTTGAATGTCGTTAAGGCGTAGTTTGCCACCTCGCCTTTCTTGATTTTCTCCTCGTCTTCGGAGGAGCTCGATTCATCCCACTTTGTGTTCTTCTTCTTGTGTTCAAAGCAAGTAGTTCCGTTCTTTTTGTTCTTAAATTTTTATTTTTTTAATTTTTTAAATTTCATTTGTAGTTCTTGTTCACCATCACTTGAGCTTATGCTCGAGTGGTCTTCAAATGTTCTATGTCCCAAATCCTTCCTATTCTTTAGAAGGTTGTTTTGTTCATCATGTGCATTGTGTACTATTTCATATGTCATCAACGAACCAATTAGTTCTACAAGGGAAAAAATATTTAAATCTTTTGTTTCTTATATTACCATTACTTTTGATTCCCAAGCATTAGAAAGTGATCGTAAAACTTTACTAACAAGTTCAAAATTTGAGAAACATTTGCTAAGAGCTTTTAAACCATTAAGAACATCCGTAAAACGGGTATACATGTCAACAATGGTTTCGCTCGGCTTCATTCGAAAAAGCTAAAAATCATGCAATAAAATGTTAACTTTCGAGTCTTTGACTCTACTAGTTCCCTCGTTCGTGATTTCAAGTGTTCACCAAATATCAAAAGCCATTTCGCACGTAGAAATCCGATTGAACTCATTTTTGTCCAAAGCACAAAATAAGGCATTCATAGCCTTTGCTTTGAAAGAAAAATACTTCTCCAAATCCGACCATTCGTTCATCAGTTTAGAGGGAAGTTGAAAACCGTTTTCAACAATATTCCATAAATCCAAATTCATACAAATTGAGAAAGCTCTCATTCGAGTTTTCCAATAAGTGTAGTCCAATCCGTTAAACAACGGTGGACGAATAACCGATAAGCCCTCTCAAAAGACATGAAGAGTCATTTCTCTCAGGTGTAAATCCGAAATGAGAAATATTGGGCTCTGATACCAATTGTTAGGATCAAGAGCACTAAGAGGGAGGGGGGTGAATTAGTGCAGCGGAAAACTTTTGACGTTTAAAACTACGTTCGTACGATAAAATCGTTTATGACGTAAAACTATTTTCGGAAACTTAACTTGAAAGCGAGTTCATAAAGGAGTGCAGCAAAAGTAAAGAGGAAGTAAATCACATATGGAGGTATACAGTAAGGTAAGTAGCAAAAATAAATGCAAACCAGAAAGCACCTTAATTTTAGAGTGGTTCAGTCAATCTTGACCTACATCCACTTCTGGCTTCCTCCTCCGATGAGGTCACTGACATCCACTAGAGGCCTTCCTTTAATAGGCGAAGGCCAACCACCCTTTTACAGTTTCACTCCTTTTAACGGGCTTAGGGGACAACCCTTACAGAATTTCTCTCCTCTCTTGAAAGCTCAAAACTTGGAAGAAAAGAGGGAGGAGAACTTCTAACTCATACAACACGTTTGAGCTCTAAAAATCACATAGTAAGATTGGATTTTCGGTGCTTTTGGTTGCCCTTTCATTGCTGAAAGGGTGGGGTATTTATAGGCCCCAAACCAATTTGAATTCCGAGCTGAAAACTGTCATCTCCCGGAATTCCGAGGTCTCGCGGTTGCACCGCCTGACTAGGGCGGATGCACCGCTTGGCAGAGCTCGAAGTTTGAGCCTCTAGGCGGTGTCATCGCTTGACAGGGGAAGTTGCACCGCTTGGCAGAGCTCGGAGACCGAGCTCAAGCGGTTCCACCGCTTGTCAGGGGTGGTTGCACCACTTAGTCTCGCTCAAAGACTGAGCCCAAGCGGTGCCACTGCTTGACTGAGGCAGTTGCACCACCCAGCTTTCCTAGGAGACCATCTCCTGGGCGGTGACACTGCTTGGGAGGAATTCTAGTTTGAATAGGTTGATCCATTTAACCCAATTTGGGTCTATCAAGGGCCCAATTGCCCCCAGATTAAGTTAATGGGATCACCTCCCATTCCTAACTTAATCGACATGCTAACTACAATATTTCTGAAGATATTTACTACAACTTGCTCCGGTGCGTCAATCGCTTCTTCCGGCGAGCTTCCGACGAACTTCCGGCGAACATCCGACGAACCTTCGACGATGCTCCGGTGGACTTCCAGAAAACTCCTGGACTTGCGACGATCCACTTGGCGAGTTCCGATGAGCTTCTTTAGCAAGCTCCTGGACTTCTCGGATTTGTTCCCCCAGAACCTCCGATGACCGTCCGGACTTCCGTTGAACTCTCGAACTCCCAACATGATCATAGTCTTGACTCCGGTGCAACTCCTACTGCATGTCTTACTTCCATCGTAGTTAATCCTGCACATGTAAAACAAATCTTCGATTGAGACAATTAATCCTAAGCAATTAACCAAGTTGTCCGACATGTCATTGGTCCCTCGACGCTTTGTCCGATTCTTCGGCGCATCATCCTCTCCAGCGGCCTATTGCCTAATCGGCCAGTTGACTCCGCAACTCCGATATCCTTGGCGCAATACCCGCTCTTCTTAGCCCAATGCTCGAGTCCATGGCCCGAAGCCTTCTGTCGATATGTCGACCGATCCACCAGCCCGACGTCCAATCTTCTGACATGTTCCTCCGACACAACATGATTTTTCCTGCTTTAATTGTCTCATCTTGATCGAAGCATCCTGCGTCACTCAAAATACAGATTAAATCATAAATATATATCAATTGGTTTCATCATCAAAATATGAGATTCAACATAATCGATATGCCTTCTTATTCTGTTACCTTGACATATGATCCTTGTATGATTACTCTTAATGCCAAGTTAAACTTTTACCATCTTCTTTCTTTTGTATGAAAGCCATGCTGTTTTAAACGAATGTTGAATCTTTTAAATATGATGAATTTCGAATGAATGCTAATTTCTTTCTACTAAGATGAATTTTGGATTCTTTTTATTAAGCTGAATTTTGTATAATCTTATTAATGTCGAATGATCAATCTTCATGCTGAATTTTCAATCACAAATTATATACTTAAGAGTCTCATCTCCTTTTTGTTGATGACAAAGGGGGAAAAGAATAAGTAAAAGACTGATGAATTGTATGCCAATGTGATAGCATGACTTATATGACTTATAAAAGCTTGTGTTAATGCAAATGTCTTGTATCCATCAATAGCATGACTTATATCAATTGCAAGAGCCTGCATTAATATGAGAAGAATGAAGTAAAAGATTGATGAATTGTATACCAATGTGAAAGCATGACTTATATAAATAGCAAAAGCTTGTGTATTGCAAAGGACTTATATGAATCGATAGCATGACTTATCTGAATTGCAAGAACCTGTGTAAATGTCCTAAACACATCACAAAACTACTTGAGAATATTGCAAGCTTTTAGATTGTTTAATCTTGCCTTACATTTATATCATGAGATTCATGTTGAAAGTTCATATCTCTTGTTGAAATGAAAATTATCTTTTATCATTCGACTTGAAAATAATCTTCATAGCCTGAAATTATGAGAAATACGAAGTTTCGTATTTGCTCATGCTTATTGAGAATAATGATAAGTTCAACCATTAGAACTTATCGGCTTAGGCTTGAATTCAAAGAGATTGAATTCAAGTGTTTTTATCTTCTCATAATATGGCATATAGATAGAGGGAGTTATGTTTAACTCCGTCATCAATTGATTGTCATCATCAAAAAGGGGGAGATTGTTGAATCTCGGATTTTGATGATTAAATCAATTAATGGGTTAATTGATCTAATCCATATTATTGAGTTAAGTGTGCAAGATTAACAATGATAGCCTGAAAACAAAAAGCAAGTCTACCAGAGTCAAGCTCGATGGGTGTTCGAGAGTCCGAAGATTTGTCGGAGATTCTGTCGGAACCAACTGAGAAGAAATCGGGGACTTGTCATAGTTTTTGAAAGTCCGCCGAAGAGATCATCGGAGGTTCACGGAGATCACCAAGAAGGCTCGGCTACTCGCAGAACTCACCACAAGATCGGGAGCCTATTGGGAGTCCACCGGAAGAAATCCGAAGATGTATCGAAAGTCCGCCGGAAGATCGCCGGAAGGAGACTCGACGTTTGTCGGTTAAAAACTTGCTTAGGACTAAGTTTTTAGTTACGTGGTTTGTATGTAATTAGGGTTAGGATTAAGGGATAATCCTATATCCTAGTTAGGGGCCAATTAGGCCCGATATTACTTGGTTTGGGATAGATTTGAAGCCCATCTAATGACCCATAGGGTCGGGCGATGGAACCGTCGAACCGGGTAGTGGAACTGCCAGAGTGGGCATTGGTACTGTCGGACTGGGTGGTGGCATTGCCCAGAACCCGAAAGATTAAGTGGTGGAACCACCGGACTCAGCGGTGGCACCGCCCAGCACCCGAGAGGTCGGGCGGTGGCACCGCTAGTAAACAGTCAATGTGATATTGACAAGCGGTGGCACCGCCAGCTTCAGGAATCCAAGAGAATTTAAATTTGGAGCTCAAATTTGAATCCTCTTGGTGCCTATAAATACCCCTCAATTCTCAGTTGAGAATACAACTTTTTGAGAAGCATTAGATTGAGACAAAAGCCTTTATAAAGTTTTTGGCAAGTCTTGTTTTCAATTGCTTGAGTGTTCACCTCCTTTTCGTTGAAGATTTGTAAGAGTGTGAACCATTTGTAAAAAGTTGTAAGAGGGGTATTTGTCCTTCCCCTTCAAAGTGATTTGCTAGTGGAAGTTAGGAGCCTCATCGAAGAAGGCTTCACAAGTGGATGTAGGTTATTTGATCGAACCACTTTAAATTGGTGTGTTCCTTGAATGTATGAGTACTTACCTTTTTGAAATTGTTATTTACACTATAGCAAGCTTTCATTTTCATCTTCTTACTTTACTCAAGTTACTGTCGAATCGAAATCTCCTCGCATTTATGAATTCAGTTTCAAACTTACAAGTTTTAATCCGCTGCACTAATTCACCCCCCCCCCCCCCTTAGTGCCGCTCCGATCCTAACAGTAACTTGAATGCATCTTCTTCCAAAACATCCTTACCTAAGAAATGGAAGTATGTAGATGCTCATTCTAAGGAGCTAATCATAGAAGACACATCAAAAGGGGTTCAAACTTGTTCTTCTCTTAAAATTTTTTATGCCAATGTCGCTTTTCTTTCTCAAATTGAACCTAAATGCATTGATGAGGCCTGAAAGATAATTCATGGGTTATCGCAATACAAGAAGCGTTGAACCAATTTGAGAGAAATTAGGTGTGGAAGCTTATTCCGAGGCCAAATGACCATCTAGTTAATGCTACTCAATGAGTCTTTAGAAACAAGTAAGATGAATTTGGTATCAAGGTTAGAAACAAGGCTAGATTAGTGGCCAAGGGTTTCAACCAAGAAGAAGGTATCGATTATAAAGAAACCTTCGCTCATGTGGAATAATTAGAAGCCAAAAGGATGCTCCTTGCCTATGCTAATAGTAATAATTTTAAGTTATTTCAAATGGATGTCAAAAATACTTTTCTTAATGGCTTTATTTCCGAAGAAGTTTATGTTGAACAACCTCCCGGATTTGAGAATGATAATTTTTCTAATCATGTGTTTAAATTGACTAAAGCTCTCTATGGATTGAAACAAGCCCCAAGAGCTTGGTACGAGAGACTTAGCTCATTTCTTATCTAAAATAATTTCTCTAAAGGCAAGGTCGATACTATATTGTTTATTAAAAATTTTGAAAATAATTTTCTTGTTGTTCAAATTTACGTTGATGATATTATTTTTAGTTCTACAAATGAATCTCTATGTGAATCGTTTGCCAAGAGTATGAGCCAAGAGTTTGAAATGTGCTTAATGGGTGAACTAACTTTCTTTTTAGGCTTACAAATCAAACAACTTAATGATGATATTTTTCTTAGTCAAACAAAATATGCATTAGATTTGCTAAAACGATTTAATATGGATAGTTCAAAAGCTATTAATACTCCTATGAATACCTCCACTAAGTTAGACATTGACGAAAGTGGAGAAAGCTTTGATCAAAAAGCTTATAAGGGTATAATAGGTAGTTTACTATACCTCACCGTAACTACACTGGATATCATGTTTAGCATAGGACTTTATGCTAGGTTTGAATCTAATCCTAAGATATCTCATCTTAAAGCAGTTAAAAGAATTCTTAGATATATTAAAGGAACCACTAATCTAGGATTATGGAATCTAAAATCTAAAAATTTTGAATTAATTACTTATGCTGATGCAAATTTTGCTAGATATATAATAGACAGAAAAAGCACATCCGGAACATGCCAACTCTTAGGGCATGCACTTGTCTCTTAGTCTTCCAAGAAACAAAACTCGGTTTCACTATCTACGACCGAGACCGAATACATAGTAGCTAATGCATATTGTGCACAAGTTATATGGATGAAAAATATGTTGGAAGATTATAGAATTTATCTTAAGAATATTCCCATAAAATGTGATAATACTAGTGCAATATGTTTAACAAAAAATCCTATTCAACACTATATAACTAAACATATTGACATTAGGCATCACTTTATATGAGATTATGTCAATAATCATGATGTAATCTTAGAGTTTATTGATACGAAACATCAACTAGCCAATATCTTTATAAAACCTTTAAGTGAAGAATAATTTGATTTTATTAGAAGGGAGTTAGGAATGTTAATTTGTTCAAATGCATAAATTTGATATATATCTTTTTCAGACTATCTTTCTCTTAATGTATTTCATGAATGGAGCTTTCATGAATTTATTATCTTTCTTGGTATCAAGTTTACTTCATATCCTTACTTCATCATTTAATGAATTTTGATATACTTAGTCCCTTCACCCATGGAATTCATTGACAAATGCATCTCTCACGGATTTCACTCTTGTAAACTTTTAACGGATTTGATTTTGAAGTTTTATCCAAAGATTTTTAATCCTTCATGTGATGCTTCTTCCTTACTCTTCTCATGAAAGAAGAATTTTTATGAATTTTTAGTATGTGATGATCACTTGCAAGAATGGGGATTTGATTTCACATTAATATCTTGATCCTTTTCATGAATCCCTTCTTTTTGTTAAAATTGAAGCATGATTTAATGAAACTCATTTATCATTTTTGACTTGATTCAAATCATTTCACAAATTTGGTTCTTAATGGATTCCTTCCTTACCTTCCTTCCTCTTCTTCATGCAAAGTTTTGATGACAAATTGGGAGAAGTCGATGGAATATCTCTTTAATGTTGATATTTTTACGTTGAGAACTTTTTAATGTTACCATGCAACGATGCAATATCGATTGGATAAATTAGTATGAAACTTGCTTAAATTTTTACCATACTTACATTGTTGGATTGTTCTTTTTGTTGATGATGAAAGGGGAGAAATGATAACAAATTATGACAAATAGATGACAAATAGGCATTATGAATGTCTTAGTTAAATACATAAAATGTATTGTATAATAAATGCCTGAATGTCTTGCGAATGCTTGAAATATGATTGATATCGTCAAATATAAATATCAAATGTTGGCTTGAAATGTATCATAATGTGGCATGATTAATTGTAAATGTTTTATTCCTAGTATCATGCTTGATTTCATATCAAAATGTCTTTCATTATGATAAGATATCATGAGCTCAACTTGCTATTTTACCATAGAATGATGAATTACTATCTTGCTATATTTGAAATTCGTATCATACTTAAAAATGATGATTGTCTATCATCATTGGACTTGAAAATGGATATCAACACTTGACATCATTTTTATAAATATGTGGCATCGTATTTTGAATTGGTAAAATATCAACCCTTGACATCATTTTTATAACTTAACTTATTGGTTTGATACTTGAATTTAAAGGCCTTGAATTCAAGAATATCTTTTCTCAAGTATAGTAGATAGAAGGAGTTAAGGTTAACTCCGTCATCAATTAATTGTCATCATAAAAAAAGGAGAGATTATTGAATCTTGGATTTTGATGATGAAATCAATTATAAATTGTTTGATCTAATCTATATGTTGAGAAAAGTGTACAGAATTAACTATGATAGTAGTAAGACATAAAGTAAGTGTTGTGCCGGTATCTTGATCGGGACTTCGTTGGGAGTTTGAGAGTTCATCGGAAATCTGGATGTTCGTCGGAAGTTATGCTGGAACTGACCGAGAAGTCCAGGAGCTTGCTAAAGAAGCTCGTCGGAACTTGCCAAGAAGTTCATCGTAAAGTCCAGAAGCTTGCTAGGAGTCCGTTGGAATATTGTCGAGAGATCATCAAAAGTTCATCAGAAGAATAATTGATGTACCGGAACAAGAATGCTTTGTTAAATGTCTTAATCATTGTAGTTAGTCCTTAAGTTGAGTTAAGATTATGAGGTAATCCCACTAACTCAGTTAGGCGTCAACTAAGCCTTTAATAGGGCTGAATTGGGCTTGTTGAAAGAACCCATTCAGCACCTAAAGTCACTGCCAACGGTGGCACCACCTAGTGACCTAGTCTCCCAAGTGGTCTGGGCGGTGGTACCGTAGATCATTAATGCTACCAACAGTGGTATCGCCCTTGTCAGGTGGTGGTACCGCTAGAGCTCGGTCTCTGAGCTCTATTAGGCAGTCATATTGCCCACATTGGGTGGTGGTACAACCCAGTGTCAGGCGGTGGTACCGCTAGTACCCCAAAAATTCATGATGTGACACTTTTTGGCTCCAATTTTGAAGCCATTCAGGTTTATAAATAACCCACACCCTTTTCTGGATGGAAGGGTAAAAAAAAGTGCAATCAAAAGTGTGGAAAAATCTTAAGTGTTGGGGTATTAAAAATGTTGTAAAATGAGAAAAGTCCTCCTCCTCCCTCTCAGCTTTGTAATCATCCAAGAAAGAGGAGTGAGGCCTATAAGGGTTATCTCCTAAACCCGTGAAAATGAGAAAGCACTGTAAAGAGGTGATTGGTCTTCACCTATTGAAGAAGGACCATTAGTGGGCGCCGATGATCTCAAAGGAGGAGGAATCGAAAGTGGATGTATTGCACAACGACCGAACCACTATAAATTTTGGTGTGTTCTTTCCTTACTGTAAATTCTCTTTACTGCATTCAACTTTACTACTTTGCAAACTACCCAACTTTTTCTTCTCTACTTATTCAAAGTGAAACAAACGATTTGAGTTGAAATTATTTTTTATCAAATGAAGGATTTCGAATCGACATAATTTTTCCATTGCACTAATTCACCACCCCCCCCCCCTCCCTCTTAGTGCTGCTCTTGATCCTAACAACTGGTTCTTTTAGTGCTTCGTCTTATCCTTCGGTGCATCATCCTCTCCTTCGGTGTATTATCCAATCGGCATGTTGATACCCGTAACTTCTGATCTCCTTGGCGCAATGTCTGATCCTTCAGCTCGATGCCTAAATTTATGGCACGAAGCCTTCTGTTGACACGTCGACTGATCCTCCGACCCAACGTCCAATCTTCGGACATGTTCAACTCTGGCCCAACATCCGATTCCTTCTACTTTAATTAATTTGCCTCTCTTGATCGAAGCTAGTTCTACGTCACTCAAAACATAAATTAAATCATAACATTATCAATTAGTTTCATCATCAAAATTTGAGATTCAACAATCTCCCCCTTTTTTATGCTGACAACCAATTGATGACGAAGTTAACCTTAACTCCCTCTATCAATATATCATATTAATAGAACATTAAATTCAAGTCAAAACAAATTTAATCATGAATATTATTAGGATCAGAGTGGCACTAAGAGGGGGGGGGTGAATTAGTGCAGCGGATTAAAACGTCGATTTTGGAAAATCTTTCGTATGTTAAAAATCGAACTTGACAAGCTTAACTTGAACGCGTGTTCGTAAAGTTGTGAAGCAAAAGTAATGAGGAAATAAAGCACGTAAGAAGGTTTGCAGTAATGTAAATAGCAATAAGAAAATGCAAACCAGAGATCACGCCAATTTTAAAGTGGTTCGGTCAAATGACCTACATCCACTTGCGAGGCCCTCTTCGATGAGGCTCTCACATTCCACTAGCAAATCTCTTGAAGGGGAAGGACAAATACCCCTCTTACAACCTTTGACAAGTGGTTCACACTCTTACAAATTTTCAGCAAGAAAGAAGGAGGTGAACACTCTTAATAAATTGAAAACAAGACTTACTAAGACTTTTCTAATACCTTTTTCTCAATCTATTGCTTCTAAAAAAGTTGTTATCTCAGCTGAGAATTGAGGGGTATTTATAGGTCTTAAGAGGATTCAAATTTGGGCTCCAAAATTTGAATTCTCTTTGGTTCCCGATGCTGGCGGTGCCACCACCTATTAGTGACGATGCCACCGCCTGTCAATGTTTGACACTGATAGTGTACTGGCGGTGCCACCGTCGGACCTCTCGGATGCTAGGCGGTGCCACCGCTCAGTCCAACGGTGCCACCGCTTATTCCAGCGGTGCCACCGCTCAGTCCAGCGGTGCCACCACTTGGTTCTCGGGTTCTAGGTGGTGCCACTGCCTAATCTGGCGGTGCCACTGCCTAATCTGGCGGTTTCACCGCCTACACTATTTCAGCTCACTAGTTGGGCTCCAAACTTGGCCCAAACTAGTCCGAACTCGGGCCCAATTGGCCCCTACTTGAGTTATAGGATTAACACCTAATCCTAACCCTAATTAACATACTAACTACGAATTTAAAGATATTTTCTAAGCTATTACAAAGTCCACAAGTCAAGACTTTTTCCGACGAGCTTCCGGCGAACTTCTGACGGTCTTCCGACGAACTCTCGGAAACCATTCTACAGACTCCTGGCAAGCTCCTAGACTTCACGATTTGATCTTGGCAAGTTCCAATGAGCTTCTTTGGCAAGCTTCGATCTTTCTCGGCGAGCTCCGCGAACTTCCAATGAACCTTCCAGCGAGCTTTCGAAAAACCCTTCGGCAAGCTCCCCACTCATTCTCGGCTAGTCCCGGCAGCATTCCCGACGAACCTTCGGACTTTCGTCGAACTCTCAAACTCACAACAAATCCTTCGCGCTTGACTCCGACACTTTGTTTCGCTTTATGTCTTCGTTGTTATCGTAGTTAATCCTGCACACACAAGCCAAAACTCTACTCCGATCTAGACAATTATTACAAAGCAAATTGACATTCTGTTGCCCGGCACGTCATTGGTTGGCGCTTCGTCCGATTCTTTGGCACATCATCCTCTCTTATGGCTTGTTGCCCAATCGACGGTTGACCTCCGCAACCCTGATATCCTTGGCGTAATTCCGCTCTTGGCCTGATGCCCGACGTCCGAAGCCTTCTGCCATCCAATATCCTAACGTGATCTCCTCCAACGCAACGTCAATTCCTCCTGCGTTAACTGTCTAATCCTGATCGAGTAGACCTGTATCACTCAAAATGTAGTTAAACATCTAAACACAATCAATTAGTTTCATCATCAAAATCTGAGATTCAACAAATATTTCATCATTGCATGTATCATTATCATAAGTTGAAATATTATATGCATAATATCAAATCATCATGTATATTGTCAAAATATAAAATCATCATTATATACATGATTCCAAATCATCATACATAATTTTAAATCATCATTTTATGCATAATTGTCATCATAATTTCTCCCACTTTGTCATCAACAAAAAGGAGAAGTGCAACTTTTAAGATTTAGAGATATGCAAGCTTAACGATTTAGCAAAATTTTCATCACTTTGGAATATGCAAGCTAGTGAGTTCTTCCTTCTCTTTTGAGAAATTTAAGCTAGCAATTTTTTATTCCTTTACAATGTTCAAGCTAGCAAATTTAGCAAGTTTTATATCATTTTCGAACATGCAAGCTAGTGAATTTTTTATTATTTTAGAACATACAAGCTAGCATTTTTTCTTTTCTTTGTGATGTTTAAACTAGCAAATTTTCTTCTCTTTGAAATGTGCAAGCTAACAAATTTTAGCTTCTTCTTAAATTATGCAAGCTAGCAAATTTTATCTCCCCCTTTGTCATTGTCAAAAAGAAGGGAAGAATATAATTTTATAATTATTTTCCCTTCACATCAATTTTCACATTATGATAAAGATAAATTTAAATCAAATATGATGAGGTATACAATTTATGAATACAAGAGAGTATCATAAATAAATCATGATATGAAAGATATAATATCAAAGATTATTTGAATACCAAAAGACATGATTCATATAGAAAATTTTCTCTTAAACAAAATGCAAGAATCATATGAGAATATGAGAATAAAGAGGAAGAGATCTTGATTCATAAAAGAAAATCTCAAGTTAAGAAATCGAGAGAAGGTTCATGATTTGATTGACAAAATCTCATTTAGATTCAAATCATCAAAATCAGTTTCAAGAGATTCAAAATGACATAAATAAATTTTTCAATCTTTTAAGATGCTAGCAATTTTCTTTCTGCATTTTTTTTTATTCTAAACAACAAAAAAGAAGATGAGAATTTTATAATGGTGCAATTCATTTCTTTCTTATATCAATGCTCTAAGCATCACATAAATGTTAGGATCAAGAGCACTAAGAGGGGGGGGGGGGGGGTGAATTAGTGTAGTGGAAAAAGTAATTTCGTACAGATAATAACTTAGAAAGCTTACGGAAACATATTTGAAATAAAGTAAGGAAGGCAGTTTGCAGTTAAGATAGAAATCAGAATGTAAGCGCAAACTGAAATATGATGTTCGTACGATAAAATTGATTTCCGTCTTAACGCTGATTCAGAAAATACTTAACCAAGAAACATATTTGTAAATGAGCAGAAGGTAGTAAGCTACTGAGGAGGTTTGTAGTAAAGATAAGATGCTCAAAGTAAATGCAAACCAGAGAAGACGAGAGTTTATAGTGGTTTGGTCAATCGTGACCTACATCCACTCCTCCGATTCCTCTTTCGTCGAGGCCATCGGCATCCACTAACGATCTTCCTTTACTAGGCGAAGATCAATCTCCTTCTTACACCCCTCTTCTCCTTTTACCGGGTTTAGGAGACAACCCTTACAAGCACTCACTCTCCTCTCTTAAATAGAATTCTAACACTTAAGCTAGAGGAGGGAAATTCTAGAGATTGTAGCAGCGTTTTCTCCCTTTTAATCTCTCTGTGCTTGTCTGTTTTACCCAGGGACGGGAAGGGTATTTATAGGCTCCAAACTAGTTTGAATTATGAGCTCAAAACTGTCATCTCCCGGAATTCCAAGGTCTAGCGGTTGCACCACCTAGCAGAGCTCGGAGATTGAGCCTCTGGGTGGTGCCACCGCTTGTTAGGGGCGGTTGCACTGTTTGGCAGAGCTCGGAGACTGAGCCTCTGGGCAGTGCCACCGCCTGACAAGGGCGGTTGCACCGCTCAGTCTCGCTCGAAGACTGAACCCTAGTGGTGCCACCGCTTGTTAGGGGCGGTTGCATCGTCCAGCTTTCCTAGGAGACCCTCTCCTAGGCGGTGCCACCGCCTAGTAGGAATTCTGGTCCGAATGGGTTGATCCATTCGACCCAATTTGGGTCTGTCAAGGGCCCAGTTGCCCCCAAATTAAGTTAATGGGATCACCTCCCATTCCTAACTTAATCTACATACTAACTATGATAATTCTTAAGACATTTACTATAGCTTGCTCTGGTGTGTCAATGGCTTCTTCCGACGAGCTTCCAGCGAACTTCCGGCCAACATCCGATGAACCTCCGGCGATGCTCCGACGAACTTCCAGCAATCTCCTGGACTTGCGATGATCCACTTGGCAAGTTCCGACGAGCTTCTTTTGGCAAGCTCCTGGACTTCTCGGATTTGTTCCCGCAGAACCTCCGACGACCGTCCGGACTTCCGTCGAGCTCTCGAACTCCCAACGTGATCATAGTCTTGACTCCAACGCAACTCCTACTGCATGTCTTTCTTTCATCGTAGTTAATCCTACACACTTAAAACAAAACTTCGATCGAGACAATTAATCCTAAGCAATTAACTAAGTTGTCCGGCATGTCGTTGGTCCCTCGACGCTTCGTCTGATTCTTCGACGCATCGTCCTCTCCTGCGGCCTATTGCCCAATCGGCCAGTTGACTCCACAACTCCGATATCCTTGGCGCAATACCCGCTTCTTCTTGGCCCGATGCCCATGTCTACGGCCCAAAGCCTTCTATCGATACGTCGACCGATCCATCGACCCGATGTCCAATATTCTGACATGTTCCTCCGGCACAACATGATTTTTCCTGCTTTAATTGTCTCATCCTGATCGAAGCATCCTACGTCACTCAAAACGTAGATTAAAACATAAACACATATCAAGTGGTTTCATCATCAAAATATGAGATTCAACAATCTCCCCCTTTTTTATGATGACAACCACTTGATGACGAAGTTAACCTTAACTCCCAAAGTTTAAAAAACTCCCCCTATCAATATGTCATATTGATAGAACCTTGAATTTAAACTGAATTCACGTCATTGCAATATTCATCATGAATACTTGCAACACATCATCATGAACTTATGCATAGACTTATGCATTAACATGTCATGTCATCAACATACTTCTCCCCCTTTGTCATCAACAAAAAGGAGAAGTACAACTATTCTTGTGTTTGTAATATAAGTTTAACTCATTGCATGAAAAACATAATATTAAATTTTTATCATCATGCAATCTAGCAATTTTATAACATTTTAGAACTTACAAAATAGCAATTTAGAGATGTTCAAGAAAGAAACTCTTGCTTCTTGAAATATGCAAGTTTTACAAGCTAGCAAATTCAAAGATATGCAAGTTGGCATATTTACTTTTCTTGAGATAGGCACAATAGCACATTTTTGCATTTTCTTGATGTTTCAAGTTAGCAATTCTCGGTGATGTTCAAGATAGCAATTTCTTCTCTTTTGAGAAGTGCAATTTTTGTTTTCTTCTTGAATTGTGCACGCTAGTTATCTCCCCCTTAGTCATTGTCAAAAAGAAGGGAAGACCCTTTCTAAAGAAGGGAAGACCCTATATGTCAATTTCTAAATCATGACATAGGTGAGTAATCATTCTTATTTCAAAATTCCATAATTGAGATAAACCTTGAATTCAAATTAAGGCAATTTTAATCATGATTCATATTATATGCAATACATTACATAAAAAGCATAAGTATTGCATGCATCATTTTAGCAGCAAATCATAACATTTCATCACATGGCAAGATATCATCAAGTAAAATTACGATGCAAGTTCTTGATATCTTAACATGATGCAAACATGGCATATGGCAATCATAGCATTTCGATTATCAATTTACCATATATTTCGATACAAGCTTCTTTTGATATCTTAACATAATTCAAATTTAAATATGGCACTTATAGCATTAATTCATATATTTCTCATTCAAATATGGCACTCATAGTATCAATTCATATATTTCTCCCCCTTTGTTATCAACAAAAGGAGAAGTAGCTCTAGCTATTTTAAAAGATATGCAAGTTTTTGTAACATGAAGCTAGATTTTCATCACAACATATAAACACAAAAGCATAGCAAGATTCTTAAGTTCAATCATGGCAATTCAACACTTGCTTCTTGTGCAAGATTGCACTTTGCTTTTTTTTTGCATGTTCTAACTAGCAAAAGCTTTCTTCCCTTTGTTTTGTCGAAAAGAAGGGAAGAGTACAAGCTAGCCAACATTTGCCTTGAGCTAGCAATCTTTCTCCCCCTATGTCATTACCGAAAAGAAGGGAGAAATCAATGGCCAAAAAATTTTAATCATTATACGGGCCATATTACAAAATCATGTCATGATCTCAAGAAAATTCAAGAAGGACATGATTCATTCAACAAATCCTTTTAATAGAACAAAAGAATTATACAACCAAGGATTATGATTAAAATATATTAATATCATAGATCAAGTCATGATTCGTGATTTATCATAAAGCAAATTAATTTTCAGTCATCACATAAGGTATTTAAAGAATTTTTGAAACATATGAGAATGATTAATTTAAGCATGTAATGTTTCAATCAAATTCAAGTCATGAATACCAATACTTTCATATTGTGAGTATCAATTCATGAATACCAAAAGATATTATTTGTGATTCCAATTTTGCAAGATCAAGATTATGATTTAGATAAAACTCATTCAAATCAAATCGTTAACTTGAAACTCATAATCAAGTCATCAAAATCAATTTCAAGATTCACAAAATATCATGAAATTATTAATCTCAATCAGATGGGAAAAGCATTTTTTAAGTGATTCTTTTTCATCTAAGCATGTCTTAGTCTTTATATGCCAAATCAAGATAAGCATGAAAGTTTAAGATGTAAAGGCAAAATCTTATAAAACAACTCATCAAGCAAGATTTTAAACATCCATTTTCAAGTCATATAAAGAGTAAGTCAAGGATTCAATTATCTCATGTCATGAATTCCAATAGGCATCTCAAAATATCAACATCACATTAAAAAGATATTTCAAAAAGATATAGCAATAAGTGATTCATTTGTATCATTTTATTCATTCGAAAGATTCTCCTCTTTGGTAAATAAATATAGGAAAACAAAATGAATTATGGAAATGAAACATGATTGAAGCATTGAACATGATTCATATTTAAAATGTGTCTTATGTCATAAGTATGAATCAAGCATTTGTAAAATCCAAAATCATCCTCAAAGTCACATTCAATAAATTCATATATGACAAGCATAGATTTATTAAAAAGACGATAAGATAGAGGATCACATTTCGTTTTTATAAATTTCTATTCATGTGATTTGCTTCTTATAAGCATGCTTTTACCTTTAATAAAACAAGTGTCAACATTTAAGACGGAAAGGTAAAAAACAAATCATCAAGCATGATTCCATGATAACATCCTTTTAATATCTTGATATTCATCATCAAGTATGATTTCAAAAAGTATATTAAAGAGAAATCATTAAAACCAAATGCATGATACACTTATTTATTTTCAAAATATTCATCATGTTTACTTTCATGAGATTCACAAGATTGATAAAATAAATTCATTAATCTCAATAGGATAGAAAATTATTTTCATTTCATACAATTGATTTCATGTGAAGGTATTCAAGTCATTTGTGAAAACATGTATCATCATTTAAAATCGAAACATAAGTTTCGTCATGAAGCCGTCAAAACACATCATGATATCACATCTATCATCACAAGACTATCAAGAAATTCTTAAATAGATGTACATGCACTATGTCATCTTAATATGTCATGAGAATGTCATCTTAATTCGTCATAGAAACGATTAGACCAAAAATATATTAATCTAAAATGAGAGTTTCAAATCAACATTTACTTCAAAAACTCATGCATGACATAAAATCATCAAGATACACATGCATGGATTAATCCTAAGCATTATCACATATCATATATCATCCCTAATGTTAAATACATCATTCAACATTTCCATAACATGCATGAAACCTTAGCAATATACTTTTCATGATCAAATTTTTAATTTTTCAAAGATGCTAAAAATAAAAACATGATATAATTTTTGAAAAATAATTTATTTATTTCCTATTCCTACTATCTAAATTAAGCACTCATGAAGGACTTCAAGTAATTTCAAAATAATTCAAGAGAGTTGAGTTACTTACCTTGTAGTCGAAGCCAGTCAAAGCCCAATTCGCCGTTTCACCTTTAGAAGTTCTTGATTCATCCTTGGTTGCCTTCCTCTTCTTTGGCCTCTTCCTCCGTTCAAGTTCATTGTTTATTTTAGATTTTTGTTTAATAAACTTATTAAGATTTAGTGTTCGAAGTTCAAATTCATTATTGTCCTCACCACTTGAGTTATCGCTCAAGTGGTATTCATTTGTCCGGGATTCCAAATCCTTCCTATTCTTTGGAAGGTTGTTTTGTTCATCATGTTCATCATATGCAATGTGAACCATTTCATATGTCATCAATGAACTAATTAGTTCTTCAAGTGATAAGTTATTTAGGTTTTTAACTTCTTATATTGCAGTTACTTTTGAATCCCACTTCTTGGAAAGAGAACGTAAAATCTTATTTACGAGTTCAAAATCCGAAAAATATTTGCCAAGAGCTTTTAGATTATTGACGACATCCGTGAAACGGGTGTACATGTCGCCTATAGTCTCGCTTGGTTGCATTCAAAAAAGCTGAAAATCATGCAATAAAATGTTAACTTTTGAGTCTTTGACTCTACTAGTTTCCTCGTGCGTGATTTCAAGTATTCGTCAAATATCAAATGTCATTTCGCATATAGAAATCCGATTGAACTCATTTTTGTCCAAAGAGTAAAATAAGGCATTCATAGCCTTTGTGTTTAAAGAAAAATACTTCTTCTCCAAATCTGACAATTCGTTCATCAGTTTAGAGGGAAGCTGACAACCATTTTCAACAATATTCCATAGATCCAAATTCATAGAAATCAAGAAATCTCTCATTCAAGTTTTTCAATAACACGTCCAATCCGTTAAACAACGGTGGACGAACAACCGAAAAACCCTCTTGAAAGCCATGAAGAGCCATTTCTCTCGAGTGTAAATCCGAAATGAGAAATACCGGGCTCTGATACCAATTGTTAGGATCAAGAGTACTAAAAGAGGGGGGGGGGGGAGGGGTGAATTAGTGCAGCGGAAAACTTTTGACGATTAAAACTGCGTTCGTACGTTGAAATCCGATTCCGACGTAAAAGTCATTTCGTGCAGATAATAACTTTGAAATCTTACGGAAACATATTTGAAGTAAAGTAAGGAAGGCAGTTTGCAGTTAAGATAGAAATCAGAATGTAAGCGCAAACTGAAATATGATGTTCGTAAGATAAAACCGATTTTCGTCTTAATGTCGATTCAGAAAATACTTAACTAAGAAACACATTTGTAAATGAGCAGAAGGCAGTAAGCTACTGAGGAGGTTTGCAGTAAAGATAAGATGCTCAAAGTAAATGCAAACCAGAGAAGACGAGAGTTTATAGTGGTTCGGTCAATCGTGACCTACATCCACTCCTCCGATTCCTATTCCGTCAAGGCCACCGGCATCCACTAACGATCTTCCTTTACTAGGCAAAGATCAATCTCCTTCTTACACCCCTCTTCTCCTTTTACCGGGTTTAGGAGACAACCCTTACAAGCACTCACTCTCCTCTCTTAAACAGAATTCTAACACTTAAGCTAGAGGAGGGAAATTCTAGAGATTGCAGCAGTGTTTTCTCTCTTTTAATCTCTCTGTGCTTGTCTGTTTTACCCAGGGATGGGAGGGGTATTTATAGGCTCCAAACCAGTTTGAATTCCGAGCTCAAAACTATCATCTTCCAGAATTCTGGGGTCTGGCGGTTGCACCGCCTAGTAGAGCTCGGAGACTGAGCCTCTGGGCAGTGCCACCGCTTGTCAGGGGCGGTTGCACCACTTGGCAGAGCTCGGAGACTGAGCCTCTGGACGGTTCCACCCCCTGACAGGGGCGGTTGCACCACCCAGTCTCACTCGGAGACTGAGCCCTGGCGGTGCCAACGCCTGTCAAGGGCGGTTGCACCGCCCATTCTTGCTCGGAGACTGAGCCTAGGGGATGCCACCACCTGCCTGGGGCGGTTGCACCGCCCAGCTTTCCTGGGAGACCCTCTCCTGGGCGGTGCCACCACCGACCCTAGCGGTGCCACCGCCTAGTAGGAATTCTGGTCCGAATGGATTGATCCATTCGGCCCAATTTGGGTCTGTCAAGGGCCCAATTGCCCCCAGATTAAGTTAATGGGATCACCTCTCATTCCTAACTTAATCTACATGCTAACTACGACAATTCTTAAGACATTTACTACAGCTTGCTCCGGTGCGTCAATCGCTTCTTCCGACAAGCTTCCGGCGAACTTCCGACGAACATCCGACGAACCTCCGGCGATGCCCCGACGGAGTTCCGGCAAACTCCTGGACTTGTGATGATCCACTTGGCGAGTTTCGACGAGCTTCTTTTGGCAAGCTCTTGGACTTCTCGGATTTGTTCCCGCAAAACCTCCGACGACCGTCCGGACTTCCGTCGAACTCTCAAACTCCGGCGCAACTCCTATTGCATGTTTTACTTCCATCGTAGTTAATCCTACACATGTAAAATAAAACTTTGATTGAGACAATTAATCCTAAGCAATTAACTAAGTTGTCCGGCATGTCATTGGTCCCTCGACGCTTCGTCCGATTCTTCGGCGCATCGTCCTCTCCTACGGCTTATTGCCCAATCGGCCAGTTGACTCTGTAACTCCGATATCCTTGGCGCAATACCTGCTACTTCTTGGCCCGATGCCCAAGTCCACGGCCCGAAGCCTTCTGTCGATACGTAGACCGATCCATCGGCCCTTCGTCCAATCTTCTAACATGTTCCTCCGGCACAACATGATTTTTCCTGCTTTAATTGTCTCATCCTGATCGAAGCATCCTGCGTCACTCAAAATGCAGATTAAAACATAAACATATATCAAGTGGTTTCATCATCAAAATACGAGATTCAACAATAAATACAAAGGTGTCATATGAAAATCATGATATGAAATATATTAATATAAAATATCAAGAAAGATCAATTTGTGAATGATTCATCTTGACAAATATCCTTTTAAATAATAAAAAAGAAATCTTAGGAGATTAAATAGTAAGAAAAATCTTAAGTCATGAATTCTAAAAATGATATTATCTTTAGTAAATAATGAATAGAATAATAAAAGATCAAATAAAAGATCTTGATTCACATAAAATAAACCTCAATTCATTAATGTCGAGAATCAAGATTCATTTAGATAAATCACCTCTTAGAAGATAGAATCATACGAAAACAAAATGATTCATATAAAATACATCTCATGTGATAAACACGAATAAATCAAGCATTTGCATAAACATGAAAATAAATTATCAAATCCAAAATCATAATTAAAATCACTTTTCTTTCATTCAGAAAATTTATTGAAAGTGACGTAAATTGATTCCTACAAGATTAAAAGTAGCTAAAATTCTTTTAGTTCTGAATTTTGTGATTGATTTCATATTCTAGTCTTCCATACAAAAGCTATGCATCATCATTTAAAATAAAAAAATGATATGGAAATCATCAAAGACACTTTATTGCTTCTTAAAACATACATAGGATTAATCTTATTATGAGTACAAGCATTAGATTTAAATCTAACATTTTATCCCTTTATTATAAAGAAATGCAATTGTCATGATCAATTTTTTAATTTTTCAAAAACACTAGAAAGGAAAGCATGATCCCCTTTTATTTATTTATTTATTTATATTTTATATACTAATTTAAAAATAATTATGAAATACATCATGTAATTTCATAATAAACAAAGGGATTTTGGTTATCTCGTCATCGAAAGTCATTTAGGTGTAGTTCACCACCTAGTCTTTGTTGGTTTGCTTCTCATCTTCGAATGAGCTCGATTCATCCCAAGCCGCCTTAAATACGTTCTTCTTCTTTGACAACTTCTTCTTTTTAAGTTCATTTTTATTCTTAGTCTCATGTTTTATAAATTTTATAAATTTACATATGAGGAGTTTTATGTCATCATCACTTGAGCTTTCGCTCGAGTGATCTTCTTTTGTTCTAAGTGCTAAGTCCTTCCTGTTCTTTGGAATGTTGTTCTCAAGTTCATCATATGTCTTGCATGTTATTTCATAGGTCATCAAAGACCCAATAAGTTCTTCAGTCGGAAAATAGTTTAAGTTCTTTGCCTCTTGTATGATAGTTACTTTTGAATCCTAGTTTTTAGGAAGAGAACATAAAACTTTATTCATAAGTTCAAGATTTAAAAATCTTTTACTAAGAGCTTTTAAACTATTGATGACATCCATAAAACGAGTATACATGTCAATAATAGTTTCACTTGGCTTCATACGAAATATTTCAAAATCATGTATTAAAAGATTAATCATCGAATCTTTAACTCTACTAGTGCCTTCGTGTATGATTTCAAATGTGTGACAAATCTCATAAGCTATTTCGCAAATAGAAACTCGATTGAATTCATTTATATCTAAAGTACAAAACAAAGCATTCATAGCTTTGGCATTCAAAGAGAAAGTCTTCTTCTTCAAATAATTTCAATCGTTCATTAGTAGAGAAGACTTTTGAATTTCGTTTTCAATAATATTTCATAAATCGATATTCAACGAAAGCAAAAAAAACTCTTATCCGAGTTTTTCAATAAGTATAGTATGTCCCATTGAATATAGGAGGACGAATGATAGAGTAACCCTCTTAAAAGTCGGAAAGAGTCATTTCTCTTTGTTGTTAAACCAAATGAGAAAAAATGTGGCTCTGATACCAATTGTTAGGATCAAGTCAGTACTAAGAGGGTGGGTGAATTAGTGCTTACGATAAAAATTACGTTAGTTTTGAAAATCTTTATTTGATAAAAATCGATATCAGAAAGATAAGTATAATTTCACTATTTGGGCCTTTCACTGAGCCCAACATAGCCCAAACTTGAGCTCAATTGACCCCTAATTGAGTTGGCCCAATTCTAACCCAATTATGTGCTAATTAAGAATTTTAAGGCATACACTAAGCTAAATAAGTCTAGTAAGTCTAGGTTTCTTCTAGCGAACTTCCGATGATCTCTCGACAATGTTCCAGCAGACTCCTAGCAAGCTCTTGGACTTTATGACGATCTTTTTGATGAGTTCCGATGAGCTTCTTCGCGGTTAATTCTAGCAGGATTTCCGATGAACCTCCGGACTTTCTACGAACTCTCAAACTTCCAACAAAATCTCGATCTTGACTCCGGCATTTTGTTTTTCTTCATGCATTGATCACCATCGTAGTTAATCTTGCACACTTTTCTCAACATATAGATTTGATTAAATAATTTACCAATTGATTTCACCAACAAGTGGAATTGTTATGACATAATCTCCGAGATTATGTCAAGCGATGGTATCGTCGGTTTGGGCGATGGTATCACCTAGTGATAAGGTGTCAAGCGGTGATACCACCCAGTACCAGTGCTGTAGGTGGTGGTACTGCCTAGCATAGGCGGTCATATTGCCCAACATAGGTGGTCGTACCGCCAAGATCCAAAAAACCTGAGATAAGGCTTTTTTTTGCTACATTTTTTAAGCAAATTAGGGTTAATAAATACCGCAGCTATTCCTGTATGGAATATAAAGAAAGTTGAGTGATTTTAAAGTTGTAAACCCTATTAAAAAGTTGAGTTCCCTCTTCCTAAAGCTTAGAGAGAGTTCTAAGGATGGTGTGTGAGGGATACCTTGTAAAAGAGAATTATAAAATGTTATATCCTAAACCTATGAAAAGGAGAAGAGGGATGTAAAAGGGTAGTTGATCTTCGCCTATTGAAGGAAGATCGATAGTGGATGTCAGTGTTCTCGACGGAAGAGGAATCGGTGGAGTGGATGTAAGTCATAACGACCGAACCACTATAAATTCTGGTATACTCATTTCCATTCTGCTTTTCATTATTGCCATTGCTTTCTAAGTTAATTGCTAGTTCATTTACTCTAAAGTCAAGCACTTTCTGAGATTGGTTTTCAATGAACAAAGATTTTTCAAAACTGACGTGTTTTATCCGCTGCACTAATTCACCCCCCCCCCCCCTCTTAGTGCCGACTCGATCATAACAGCCACCTCCTATTCTCCTCTCCCATTCTCCTCCTAAGATAGTAGGTCTAGAGATTTGAGGAGCATTATCATAGCCCTATTGTGTGGATTACTACTAGAGAGAATGATGTTTGACCTCCTTCATCCTCTCCTACAGATATACAAGGATTATGGAATATACGATCTCCCTAGGTAATACAACTATCTCACGCGTGATTTTCAGTTTTGCGGATTTTTTTCACCAATCTTCGCATGGTGACAAACACATCTTTAAAAAATTTGGGGATTTTATTTTTTCTGTTCTTTCACTGCACATGTGATGTCGCCTCTAGAATTCCCTACACATAGTCGATAAGTTGAGTGAATTATTATGAATATAACAATTCACTAAAACAGAAGGAGTTCTAACTGATGCAACTCACGACCAACTCGACATTAGACCTAGAAAGTCACACACATATGATAGATGTTACGACAAATAGAGGATTTGATTTGTGATATCTAATTAAGCCATTGTTTTATTGGATCCGTTGGGTGAAACCCAATAAAAAGCTTAGCGTGAATATTTGGATAGAGATCCAATTTTTATTAAGCTAGGGATAATTGGATGGAGATCCAATATCCAATATGCCAAAGTAATTGGATAAAGATCCAATGCCCAATAGGACAAGATCCATTATGGTTAAGTTGAGAGGGCTTTGTATAAATAGAAAGAGGGCAAAAGGTTCATGGGCTAGACTCCTTTGGCTGCCCACCTCCTATTCTCCTCCCTCTCTTTTCCTCTCTGCCATCAGTCTTATTTGGGGCATTAGAACAGCAAGAAGGGTCAACCCCTTCTTGTGTTTTCTACATTATAGTGGTGTACAAAGGTAAGGAAAGAACGTGTTGTGAGAGAAGGTGCATCGTTGTTTTATCCATCATATAAATCACTACTAGAGAGGAGTTTGTAAGAGCTCCTTCATCCATCAACTAGGATTTGCAGATTGGAGATATACGATCTCCTCTTAGTGAAAATGCCTCAACACATCTTATATAGTTTTCAATTTTACAAGTTTTACGCTCATGATCTTCGCATGATGATTCGATAAATCTGTTTTGGGAAATAAGTTTTTGTTTTATTTTTTCGTTGTTCATGTGATGCTCTCTGTAGTTTCCCAACAGTTCCTTCGATGTTCAAATTAATAATATAAAATCTTTAAATATGAGTTTAAGTAGTTCAAAAAAAAATCTCTTATATTGGGTTTAAGATGTCTTTTTATATCCTAGATATTAAGAAGAGAGTTTATAATTGACTTCCTCGTCATAATGAATGAAAAAAAATTTATTATTGTGTGATGAGAAAGAAAATTATGATTATGAGAAGTAAACTTATATTTATTGATATTATATTCTCTATTGACTTATCAAATTCTACGTGATTCATATATTAACTCTTCATTCGAGATCGGTTTATTTGACAAAGAATTTAATACGATGGCTTAGTTGCTTTCAACGAATCAACGGTTTATTTCACACACAGATTGCTCATGCTTCACTTAGTTTGTTTTCTTGTTGTGATTAGAAATTAGCGCTCATGAGGTAGATCAGGTGCACATTGAGTGCATTGCCACGTAGTCCTGGATCGATCGATCTAGGATTTTATATTGCTTATGATCATGTTAGATCACAAGGAGGGAATTTTTAATACAAGGTATAAATTAGGCCTTAATCTTGGCTACAAAGGCTACAACTTTGTGCATTTAAGAAACTTGTGAGCCACTTCCTAATAATATATTGATGTGATGAAACCGGGAAGGGCAACACGCAGAGGACGTGCAACCTGGCACTGCTACATGCCATACCACCCATTCATCTCACCACAGCCCGCCCCCCCCCCCCCCCCCTGTCTCTCTCTCTCTCTCTATCTGTTACTTGGAGTTTAATTTTTCTATTTATTAATTATTTTATTTTCTCTGCCCACGCGACCGTTCAACAACCACCCAAGTCCCGCGTTTCTGCGTTCGATTACCCACCGTCATCTCACACATCTCTGTTCCACTCCCTCAGTTTCCGCGGCATCCAAATCAGATCGTTTGCCTTAACAAAGTTTGCGTTACATCCTCAGCCCCCCACTTAACCTCCTCTATTTATCCCCTCCTCTCCTTTATCTTCTTGCTTTCTCTCTCTGTTTTCATAACGCCCCCTCCGCATTTTTTCTTCCGCCTCCCTTGAGAGCAGCTGCGTTTGATAACAAGTTCGGCACGGAAGACGTGGAAATGGAGGAGCAAGAATAGGAGGCAGAGGTGCGAAGCAGCGATGAGGGACGAAGGAGGTGGCGGTAGTGGAAAACATAATGTGCCCTCCGATGCCAAACCCGTCGCCCCCAACAACACCAAGCCCCTTTCCGTGTGGGGCGTTCTCGGCGGCGACGGCGACCACCACCACAATGCGAAGCCCTTGCCGCGTCCGTGGGCCTCCAGGGACTGTAAATCATTCTTTACGTTACACCGGCTCGGCTTTCTCCTCTTCCTCCTCTCTGTTTCGCTGCTCTACTTCCTCCATACCTACAACCTCCTCTTCTCCCCCTTGCCTTCCTGCCCCGTCTCCTCCACTGCCGTCCTCCACCTCTCCTCCGCCAACTTTACCACCAGCATTGGCAACGGTAGCAGCGCCGACGTAGGCAGATCGTCGCCGTCCACGCCGGTGCCGATAGCCGCCCCGCGTTCCCCCTCCTCTGCTGCTGCCGCCTCCCCCGCCGCTACAGGGCTGCAGCACATTGTCTTTGGCATCGCGGCCTCCGCCAAACTCTGGGAGAAGCGCAAGGCCTACATCAAGGTCTGGTGGCGGCCGCGCCGGATGCGCGGCTTTGTCTGGCTTGATAAGCCCGTCAAGGAGCTGAAGGCTACGGATCCCGGCCTCCCCCTCCTCAAGATCTCCGGCGACACCTCCCGGTTCCCCTACACCCATCGGAAGGGGGATCGCTCGGCCATCCGCATCTCCCGTATCGTCTCCGAGACGTTCCGTTTACGCCTCCCCAATGTTCGGTGGTTCGTCATGGGGGACGATGACACCGTCTTTTTCCCTGACAACCTCGCTTGCATCCTCTCCCGTTTCGACCACCGTCAACCCTACTACATCGGCTCTCATTCCGAGTCCCACCTCCAGAATATTTACTTCTCCTACAACATGGCCTACGGCGGCGGCGGGTTCGCCATCAGTGCCCCCCTCGCCGCCGCCCTCGCCAGAGTTCAGGACAAGTGCCTCTACCGCTACCCGGCCCTCTACGGCAGCGACGACCGGATCCAGGCCTGCATGGCTGAGCTCGGCGTCCCCCTCACCCGCCACCCCGGCTTCCACCAGTACGACGTCTACGGCGACCTCCTCGGTCTCCTCGCCGCTCATCCCGTCGCCCCGCTCGTCTCCCTCCACCATCTCGATGTCGTCCAGCCACTCTTCCCCGGCGCCGGTTCACGGGCAGCCGCCATCCGCCGCCTCTTCGACGGCCCCGTCCGCCTCGACTCCGGGGGAGTGATGCAGCAATCCATCTGCTACGAGCGGCGGCAGCTGTGGACGGTGTCCGTCGCCTGGGGCTTCGCCGTGACGGTGGTGCGCGGGGTGATGTCGCCGCGGGAGATGGAGACGCCGGCGCGGACGTTTCTCAACTGGTATCCTCGCGCGGACTACACAGCCTATGCGTTCAACACCCGGCCAGTGGCGCGCAACCCGTGCCAGAAGCCCTTCGTGTACTACCTCGCCTCAGCCCGCTACGACAACGCCCGCCAGACCACCGTCACCGAGTACAAGCGCCACCGCGAGACTCATCCGCTGTGCAAGTGGCGGATGGCTGACCCCTCGGCGCTCGTGGACCGCATCGTCGTCCACAAGAAGCCCGATCCCGGCCTCTGGGACAGAGTAATTAATTAGCTTTAATCACATTCGAAGCATAGCAGAATTCATGACGGTGTCCAAATTATAGTTATCCTTTTGTTTTGGTTTGGCATCAAACTTGGCAGGCTCCGCGGAGGAATTGCTGCAGAGTGTTGTCATCGCCAAAGGATGCGAAGAAGCGAGACAGGTCGATGGTGATTGACGTCGGGACGTGCCAAGAAGACGAGATCAGCGGGATAAATTAAGAGGAGCGTTAGCTCTCTCTCTCTCTCTCTCTCTCTCTCTCTCTCTCTCTCTTTCTCTCTCCCTCCCGCCTACCTGCTGTTTGTAGTTATGACCATATGTGAAGCCGCTGAAACAACTCTCTTGGAATTCTTTTTCCTTCGTCTCGTCGATCTGGGGCTCTCTTCGGTGGGGGCGACGATAGGTTCTCATGTGGTCGTAGTGCCTTGTGATTTGGGCCCCCAAGAGAAACTGGGCTTGCTTCTATAGGTGGGAAAGGTTATTGTCATCATTATTTTGGTGACAGAAGGGTAGTATAGGTATGAAAATTGGGTAAAGGCAATATAACGACGATTCCAAGTTCCAAGCGTGCGCCTCGTTTGCCTACTTCGACAGCTGCGAGTCTGTGAAGGCGTCAATTGACTTTGCTGGTGGGCACAGTGTAAATCTTGACTTGCATCGGACCTCTTTTATGTACTAGTGCTGAGGCTGTTCATTAACAATAAACAATTCTAGACTCGGTCGGATCAGGTCAAATTTGATTGGTTTTGACCAGGAAGTGTTGGGTAATGATTTCTGATTACTAATTAAAAGGAGGACTATCCGTCCTGCTTCAACCCTGCACAAAAAAAAGAAAGAAAATATTGATTAAATTAAACATAACTAGTTTCTATTGGGGAATAAAACAATAGAGTGTATAGTCAAAAATCATTGGTCACATCCGCCCATAAACAAACCTCCATTGATTCGACCGATACATTTTGCTAGTGTATACAATTGTTACGTTCATTTATGTATATATATAAAGATTTTGCTAGTGAAATTAGGTTACACAACTGTAGTATGTTCATTTATTGTATATATATAAAAGGAACGTTCAGTAATCTGAGGTAAATCTTGTTAGGAATTATGTGTTACTAACAATCATTTCTGAGAAGATATTAACTAGTTTAATTGATAAAAAATTTGATAATTTATTGTAGGTCATGGGTTCAAATCTCGACTTCATCATTTATCTTTTATAAAATAATAATAATTTTAAAATTAAAAGGATAAATTACAAAAGTGATTTTTAAATTAGTGGTGAGCGGTTTCACCCGTGTTGCTTCTAGTAATATGATCGAAATGGGTAAGAATAATTTTTTTGATCAAATACAAAATGTATAAAGTATTATATTTACATTAGAAAGCATAGTTGATGTAGTTTATGAAGTCTATATAGATCAGAATATATTATAGATCAAGTGTTTGAGCTTTTATTGCCTATTGTGAATATCTTATATCTCTTTGGGTAGATATCCATATCCTACATCTTAAGATTTAAGTTAAAATAAAAAAGTTCAATGGTACTTTAGAACAAAATTATATGGGGGAGGGTTGATATTCCACTAATAGTGGTGCGATATTTTCTCTCACAACTTATGTTAAATTAGTTGAGATTATAACCTTCCTTCAAAGAGATAAAACATCCTGAAGATTATGAAAGCAAAAGTTCTTGCAATTTAACCAAAGGAGTCAAAGGAATAGTGCAATGATACTTTGAAGTTGAATAGCTTGGATAGAAGTAGAGGGGTGTATTTCATGTGACCAAGAATCTTATTATGGACTATCAGAAAAGCTTAAATTTGTTAATTTATGAGTGAAGGATTTTAGAAATATAACTAGAAGTAGGGAGTCTATTGGGCAAGAGTTTCCAAAGGAATATTTTGATTTCAGAGTAGATATTTAAACTTTACATCACCCTCTATCTAAACCAAATTATTTCATATTCATGATCCTCCTTTCTTAATAAATAATAAGCACTTTTGATAGTAGATTTACTACTTGGAGTAAAGTATCAAGAGTCATCATCATCAGGGTGTTCTAAATTTTTAGATTTTCTTTATAAAGAGGGGGTGGAAAGATTGTTAAAGTGCCTAGTAATTATAATATTTTCTGTTAAGAAGATTCGAGACATATTGATTTGTCAAAGGAGTATCAGATTGCCTAGGTTAAGCCAGTTAGAGATGAGAGTGTTGGAAACCCATGGATCTTCTACTATAGTACTTCTATCATTTCTAATGAATTTTCCCAAGCTAGTTTTAGTGTTGCAACTGAGTGAGCATATGTTTTTCCAAATGCTCGAGTATATGGTTTTGGATTAGAATTCCAAGGGGTTAAGTTTCCAAATTTGGTAGTAAGGATTTGGACCTAAAGAATTTTTCCAATTTGAGTAGGGGGATAATTCTCTTGGCACAAATGACATTTTTGTTTTATGGTAAGGAGGTCAAGAATTCCTAACTCTCCACTAGCTTTGGTAGAGACAATCTAGTTCTAGATAATGAGATTGATCTTCTTCTTTCTTTTGTGAGGGTTTCGATTTAAAAAAATTCTCTAAAATTTTTATTTATTTGATTAAGAATTTGATTAGATATTTTCGCGAAGTGAGTACGTACAGATTGATAACAAAGTCAAAGAATAATTTTACTGAGTGATCATTCCTTAATACCAATCTTGTACAAAGAGAGTCGTGAAGGTTCATAGGGATTAAGAGATGGATAAGTAAGCTCCTAAGTATTTCATATGTCGATTGCCAACCTTAGTGTTGAGAAGATTGGTGTTTCTATGTCTAGTTTCAACAAAACACATTTTAGGAAAATAAAGCTCTGATTTTTATTGATTGACTTGAAGATTAATGAGAGATGATAGGTGTCATACCCGAAACCTTACTTAGAGAGCTAAACATAAATTAATATATTCGAGGATTCTACATAAAATAAATCATAAATCATCAAGATCTTTACCAGTAAAGTTAGTTGACACCTTCAATCTTAGAATTTTGATGACCTAATATATATTATCCGATCCAATCATCTCCACCCTATCTGAGGAGAGAAACTAAACTCTAGAGGGTTTACATGTCAGTGATCACAAAGACTAAGAGATCAAGATTGCAATTGTAATGATTGATTTAGGTAAACTTTAAAATTCTTATATTCTATCTTGTTCATGAAACATGAGGATCATATATTTTTCATGGCTTAATGATTTTTTTTTTAATGAATCAAAGAGTCAAAGAATTTTCTGAATGAATTATATTATTGATGAAATATTTTGATGTATTGCATTCATGAACCATGATTAAATTTTTTTTCTTTTTTTAATTTTTAACAAGAGTTAAGATTTTATTATTACTGAATCATCAGATAAATTACAAGTTATACGGTGGGTTTGAGAGATGGGATTGAAAAAAGAAAGAAAAAAATTGCGGAATGCCGAGGTCTTGGATCGCTGGCGGAACTTGGTAACACCTCATGTCACGCTCACTGCAAAGCTTGCCGCGGTAAGCAATGTTTCGAAGGGGGGGGCGAGGTGCTTACAACAGGTGTAAGTTGCTGCAACAGAGAAAGAAATGCGAGAGAAGGAAAGAGAAATAGATGTGAGGGAAGAAGAGGAGAGGAGGAAGTAGTGGCACACGGGAGAGCATGTCACCATGCTACGCAGTGTAGAGAAAGAGAAAGGTATAGAGAGAAAAAAAAAAGAAATTTTATTGCAAAAGGATTGATAGAGAAAGAGAAAGCTACGGAGAGAAAAAAAGGGAGAAATTTTATTATAAAATATTTGAAGAATTAATAGGAAGGAAATAGATGTTTTATAAGCTTTAAGTCTAAGCGATTTTAATGATATTAGCATTCTAAAATGTCATATTTGTACATTATTATTAATTGATATTCCTTACGTTATATAGAATAGGAAGAAGGAACTCGGTCCTTGTGTTAATCTTAGTTTCTACAATCAAGAAGTCTTCGAATGACTCCGTCTAACCTGAAGTAATGACATATATATTAGTGACTTATATGGTTTTTGATTGGTTTGTAAAATATTTTATTATTTCAAAGCATTGGATACATATTATACATGTTTGCAAGGTGTGAAAAAAATGTCTTCGAAATATTATTTGAAGTAATTATTGACCAACAAATTATTTTATGGTTTCAAATATTATAATTTTTTTACAAAATCAATTATGAAAAATTATGTGAAATATTTTGTAGAGAACATTATAAATATTTGACATATATTATATGATATATCAGTTGTCTGCTTGATATGGCTACCATTTAGATCCTACTAATTTAAATATTAATATTTATTCAATTAAGACTAATAATTTTATGGATAACTTTTTACATTCTATCTACCAACACCTTAGAGATGACTCTATGATCGAAATTATTTGGGATCTGTGTTTAAAGGTAAATCGGTCTCATTATCATGATTTTATCACGATCCGATTTCCATTACACACATCTAAGGACATCACAATATATATATATATATATATATATATATATATATATATATATATATATATATATATATATATATATATATATATGCAACAAATAATATAAAGTGATAAATATCAAAATATAATAAGCAAAAGACTACGTGTCAAGTCACACGTGTCATCACTCACGTGATTGGCTTATAGGGCACTTATGACTAGCAATCTCCCACTTGACCTAAAGTCAGTCATCTATATATTTGATCCCCATCAAACCCTTGTGATGCTTAAAGACAATATGAGACAACGACTTTATCAGTGGATCTGCAATGTTATCTTCGGATGGAACTCTTTCCACTATTACATCTCCTCGGGTCATGATCTCTTTGATAAGTTAGAACCTCCTCATAACACTTCTGATGAGACCTGGGTTCCTTCGCTTAAGCAATCACCCCATTGTTGTCGCAATATAAGGAATCGACTTCTCGCTGCTTATGACTAGCAATCTCCCACTTAACCTAAAGTCAGTCATCTATATATTTGATCCCTATCAAACCCTTGTGATGCTTAAAGACAATCTGAGACAACAACTTTATCAATGGATCTGCAATGTTATCTTCGAATGGAACTCTTTCCACTATTACATCTCCTCGGGTCATGATCTCTTTGATAAGTTGGAACCTCCTCAGAACACTTCTGATGAGACCTGGGTTCCTTCGCTTAAGCAATCACCCCATTGTTGTTGCAATATAAGGAATCGACTTCTCGCTGCTTATGACTAGCAATCTCCCACTTGACCTAAAGTCAGTCATCTATATATTTGATCCCCATCAAACCCTTGTGATGCTTAAAGACAATATGAGACAACGACTTTATCAATGGATCTGCAATGTTATCTTTGGTTGGAACTCTTTCCACTATTACATCTCCTCGGGTCATGATCTCTTTGATAAGTTGGAACCTCCTCAGAACACTTCTGATGAGACCCGGGTTCCTTCGCTTAAGCAATCACCCCATTGTTGTCGCAATATAAGGAATCGACTTCTCGCTGCTTGGCACGACTCCTAGATCTGTGATGAACTTCTTCATCCAGACTCCCTCCTTTGCTGCCTCTACTACAGCAATGCACTCCGCCTCTATGGTCGAGTCAGTAGTAGTATCTTTCTTGGAACTCTTCCAGCACACTACTCCTTCATTCAAGGTGTACACATACCACGAATTCGATTTGCTATCATCGACATCAGATTGAAAACTTGAGTTTGTGTAGCCTTCAACCCTGAGGCTACTACCTCCATATACTAATAAAAGATCCTTAGTCTTTCTCAAGTACTTAAGGATATACTTTACTACTTTCTAGTGCTCCAAGCCTAGATCCGCCTAATACCTATTTGTGATACTTAGAGCATGCGCTATATCAAGCCTAGTACATAGCATGACATACATGATAGACCCTATTGCTGAGGCATAGGGTATTCTATCCATGTTCGCCCTTTCTTCAAGAGTCTTTGAGGATGTACTCCTAGAAAATGACATCTCATGTTTCATCGGTATGAGATCTCTTTTGGAATTTTCCATGCCAAACCTTTTGACAATGGTGTCTATGTACTTGGACTAGGGTAAGCCAAGCATCCTCTTGAATCTATCTCTATAGATCTGAATCCTCAAGATATAGAATGCTTCCCCTAAGTCCATCATAGAGAAGTGTCTAGATAACCAAGCCTTTACTATTGATAGCATTCCTATATCATTCTCAATTATTAAGATGTTATCCACATATAATACCAAGAAGGTGATAGCGCTCCCACTTACCTTCTTGTACATACAAGGCTCATCTTCGTTCTTAACGAAGTCATAAGATCTGATTGCCTTATCAAATCTTATGTTCTAACTTCGGGAAGCTTATTTTAGTCCATATATGGATCGAAGCAACCTGCACAACTTATCTGGGCAGTCCTTGGAAACGAATCTCTCGGGCTGTATTATATAGAGCTCCTCCTCGAGGTTCCCATTGAGGAATGTGATTTTCATATCCATCTGCCAAATCTCATAATCATATTGTGCTGCAATAGCTAATAGAATTCAGATGGATTTTAGCATTGCTACGGGTGAGAAAGTTTCATCATAATCAACACCTTGCCTTTGACGATACCCCTTAGCCACTAGCCTTGCTTTATAGGTCTCTACCTTTCCATCTACTCTGAGCTTTTTCTTAAAGATCCACTTGCAACCGATGGGTACAATACCCTTGGGCACATCAACTAGGTTCCAAACCTTGTTGGAGTATATGAAATCCATCGTAGAATTTATGGCTTCTTGCCACTTCCCGGAGTCTATACTCATAATTGTTAGGATCAAGAGTCAGCGCTAAGAGGGGGGGTGAATTAGTGCAGCGGTAAAATAACGCCGGTTTAAAAACTTTTGTACGATAAAAATAAATTTCGACGAAAACCGATTTCAAAAGCTTAATAACTTGGAAGCGTATAGAAGCGTAGTAACTAGGTAAAGTAGTTTGCAATACGTAAATGGCAAGAATAAAATGCAAACCAGAGAACACAACAGTTTTAGAGTGGTTCGGTTAACGTGACCTATATCCACTTTCGGCTTCCTCCTCCGATGAGATCACTGATGTCCACTAGAGGCCTTTCTTCAATAGGCGAAGGCTAATCACCTTTTACACCCCTCTTTTCCTTTTACCGGGTTTAGGAGATAACCCTTACAAGGACTCACTCTCCTCTCTAAACAGAAATATAAGTTTAAGCTACAGGAGGGAATATACTTATGATCGCAGCAGCATTTTCTCTCTTTTAATCTCTCCATGCTTATGTGCTTTAACCAGGGATGAGAGGGGTATTTATAGGCTTCAAGTTGATTAAAACTTGGAGCCTAAAACTTTCCCATCTTGGGTTCCTCGGGCACGGGCGGTACCACCGCCTGCACTGGGCGGTACCATCGCCTAGTGTCAGTTTGACTAACATTGCCCTGGGCGATACCACCGCCCAAGTCTGGCGGTACCACCGCCTGGGAGGTAGTGCTGGGTAGTACCATTGCCTAACACAGTCTTGAAGACTGTGCCACGATGGTGGGACTTCTTGGGGCACTATTTTGGCCTTTTATTGGGCCCAACACAATTCTTACATGGGCCTAGTTGGCCCGTAATTGGGTTGGCCCAAATCCAAGCCCAATTACGTGCTAACTACGAAATCCTACGACATTTGCTAAGCTAAACAAGTCCCTATTTCTATTCTTCCAGCGAGCTTCCGGCGATCTTCCGACAAACTTCCAACGATCTCTCGACAATGTTCCGGCGGACTCCCAACAAGCTCTTGGACTTCACGATGATCTTCTTGGCGAGTTCCGACGAGCTTCTCTAGCAAGCTTCGAGACTTCTCGGCTGGTTCCAACAGAACTTCCAACGAACATCCGGACTTCCAACGAACTCTCGAACTCCCAACTTAATTGTGTCCTTGACTTTGGGACTTTATTTTGCTTCATGCCTTGCTATCGTAGTTAATCCTGCACATGTAAAATAATACTTCGATCTAGATAATTAATACTAAGCATTTATCAAGTTGTCCAGCATGTCATTAGTCCCTTGAAGCTTCGTCCGATTCTTTGGCGCATCGTCCTCTCTTGCGGCCTATTACCCAATCGGCCAATTGACTCCGCAACTTCGATATCCTTAGTGCAATATCCGCTCTTCTTGGCCCAATGTCCAAATCCATGGCCCGAAGCCTTCTATCGATACGTCGATTGATCCACTGGCCCGACGTCCAATCTTCTAACATGTTCCTCCGACCCAACATGATTTTTTCTGTTTTAATTATCTCATCCTGATCAAAGCATTCTGCGTCACTCAAAACGTAGATTAAAACATAAACACATATCAATTGATTTCATCATCAAAATACGAGATTCAATAATCTCCCCCTTTTTGATGATGACAATTAATCGACGACTGAGTTAACCATAACTCCCGGAGTTTAAACAAACTCCCCCTATCAATATGACATATAACTCTTGGATTCAAAAATCCAAGCAAATATGTCATGATCAAATCATGCATATTATCAAAATACTTATACCATACTTCTCCCCTTTTGTCATTAACAAAACGGAGAAGTTCCAACTATCAAATGTTTGGAAATAACTAAGTTCAATACAGTGCATGAAAAACATATTATCCATTTTTATCATCATGCAAGCTAGCAAAAATTTAGAGTTTTACAGGTTTGTAAATTTTGCTAGATGTGTAAGTTTAGCATTTTTGCTTCTTGAGATAGGCAAGATAACACTTCTTTGTAGTGTTCAAGATAGCAAGTTCTACATCATGCAAGCTAGCAAATTAGAGATGTTAAAAAAAGCAACACTTGCTTCGTGAAATATGCATGTTTTACAACATATAAGCTAGCAAATTTAAAGATATACAAGTTAGCATATTTGCTTTTCTTTACAATGTTCAAGATAGCATATTTTTGCATCTTCTAGCAATTCTTTATGGTGTTCAAGATAGCAATTTCTTTTCTTTTGAGAAGTGTAATTTTTGCTTTCTTCTTAAATTGTGCAAGCTAGCAAATTTGCTTTCTAGCACGTTTTGCTCCCCCTTTGTCATTGTCAAAAAGAAGGAAAGACCCTTTATATCAATTTTCAAATTATGACAAAGGTAAGTAACAAAAATAAATGTCAAAAGATCATATATCAATTTTTGACAAGTTTCTTCTTTTTGTAAATAGAAAGCATGATAGGAAACAATTCTGATTCAAAAAGAAGACTCAAGTTATAATTTAAGAATTCACAACAAAATCATTATTCATTTGACAAAAAGATTGTTGATTTATACATTTGAACCAACATCACTTCAACTCATCATGCATAATTTCAAAATGTAAAATCATCAATCATGATACAAACAGTTGTGTTCAAAACCTTCATCATTACTTGCATGATTCCAAATCATCATTCTAGAGTATCATTTCAGAAAATGATAATTATTGATTTTCACATAATTTAAAAAAAATCATAGTGTTGCATGCATTTTTATCTAAGGAAAAATCATAGTTGCATGCATTATTCCAAGACATTTCAAGTCATACAAGCCATAAATACAGAGAAATCATATCATGAAGGATAAGACCAATTAAATATCAAAAGACATGATTCATATAGTAAATCTCTTCTTTAAATAAAATGTCAAAAAATTGTAGGTGTACAAAGAAGAGATCTTGAGAAAGAAATCTCATGTAATTCCAAGAAATCAAGGTCATGATTTTGATAAAACTCATTTAAATTCAAATCATCAAAATAATCAAAAATAATTTCAAAATCATTTTTAAGAGATTCACAAAAGTGATACAAATAGATTCATTGATCTCCTTTTTAAAAAACATGATACAGTAAGAGAAATAAAATTTTCAAGGAGAAACCTTTCCTCTTTTTATTTGTTTCAATTTATGTGATTTATTTCATTCATACATGTGCTTTTTAATTTATGTCAAATAAAAATATGCATCAATTGTTTAAGATCGAAAAATAAATTTCGTCACAAAAACCATCAAATCAATAAACTATAAATTACTTAAAAAACATCATGCATAATTTTGAAAGAAAAACTCATTAAGCATGATCATTATGCATTACTTCAAATCAAACATGATTTCATTTATTTTCAAAATATTCATCATGATAGGACATACAAGCTAAAGAAATCATTAAACATAAAGCATATTCATCAATCATGGTTTCACTGAGCATAAGGTATTTTCAACCAAAATCATTTTGTTATTTGTTGTAGTCATGCATTTTTCTTTTTAGGTGAATCTATCTTTTCATGCTTAGTTTTTCATACAAAAGTCATACATCATCATTAAGCATGATATTAAACTTCTTAATATTTTCATTAAGACATCAAGCATGGTTTCAATCAAAATCAGAAATCATCAAGATACACATTATTTTTTTCTTGAAAAGCATTCATAGAATCATTATTAGATTTAAATCTAACATTTTATTCCATTAACATAAAACATGAAATTTTCGTTAACATTTTTACATTTTCATTTTTAAACATGTAATTTTCAAAAAAAATATTTTTTCTAAACTAAAGAAATAAAAAAATCCATCATGAAAAGCATCATATAATTTTGAAATAAATTAAGGGAGTTTTGATTACCTCATCGTTAAAAGTCGTTAAGGCATAGTTTGCCACATCACCTTTGTTGATTTTCTCCTGATCTTCGGAGGAGCTCGATTCATCCCAATTTATGTTCTTCTTCTTATGTTCAAAGCAAATAGTTACATTATTTTTATTTTTGTTCTTTAATTTTTGTTTTATTAAATTTTTAAATTTCATGAGTAGTTCAAGTTCACCATCACTTGCGCTTATGCTCGAGTTGTATTTAATTGTTCTGTGTCCCAAATTCTTCCTGTTCTTTGGAAGGTTGTTTTATTCATCATGTTCATCATGTGCATTGTGCACCATTTCATATGTCATTAATGAACCAATTAGTTCTTCGAGTGGCAGGTTGTTTAGGTTTTTAGCCTCTTGTATCGTAGTTACTTTTGAATCCCAATCTTTAGAAAGAGAATGTAAAATCTTGTTTATAAGTTCAAAATCTGAAAAACTTCTACCAAGTGCTTTTAAACCATGGACGACATCCATAAAATGGGTGTACATATCAACAACCGTTTCACTTGGTTTCATATGAAAAAGTTCAAAATCATGCATTAAAAAGTTAATTTTCGAATCTTTTAATCTACTTGTGCCTTTCTGAGTGGTTTCAAGAATATGTCAAATGTCAAAAGTCGTTTTACACATAGAAACCCGATTAAACTCGTTTTTGTCTAAGGCATAAAATAGAGCATTTATAGCTCTAGCATTTAAAGAGAACATCTTCTTCTCCAAATTATTCCAATGGTTCATTGGAAGAGAAGACATTTGAAAACTGTTCTCGACAAAATTCCATAAATTTAAATCCAACGAAAGCAAGAAAACTTTCCCATCCTGGGTTTGACTAACACTGCCCTAGGCGGTACCACCGCCCAAGTTTGGCGGTACCATCACTTGGGGGGCAGCGCTAGGCGGTACCACCGCTTGGCATCCTGCTAGGGGTGGTACAATCGCCCAAACTGTTGGTACCACCGCCTGACATAGTCTCGAAGACTATGCCATGACGGTGAGACTTCTTGGGGCATTATTTGGGTCTCTTATTGGGCCCAACATAGTTCTTACATGGGCCTAGTTGGCCCATAATTGGGTTGGCCCAAATCTAAGCCCAATTACGTGCTAACTACGAAATCTTAAGATATTTGCTAAGCTAAACAAGTCCCTATGTATATTCTTCCGATGAGCTTCCAATGATCTTTCGACAAACTTTCGACGATCTCTCGATAATATTTCGGCAGACTCCTGGCAAGCTCCTGGACTTCACGATGATCTTCTTGGCGAGTTTCGATGAGCTTCTCTAGCAAGCTTTGAGACTTCTCAGCTAGTTCCGATAGAACTTCCAACAAACATTCGGACTTCCAACGAACTCTCGAACTCCCAACGTAATCACGTCCTTGACTCCGAGACTTCATTTTACCTCATGCCTTACTATTGTAGTTAATCCTACACATGTAAAAACACACTTCGATCTAGATAATTAATACTAAGCATTAATCAAGTTGTCTGGTATGTCATTGGTCCCTCGATGCTTCGTCCGATTCTTCGGCGCATCGTCCTCTCTTGCAGCCTATTGCCCAATCGGCCAATTGACTCTGCAACTTCGATATCCTTGGTATAATATCCATTCTTCTTGGCCCAATGCCCGAATCAATGGCCCAAAGCCTTCTGTCGATATGTCGACCGATCCACCGGCCCGACGTCCAATCTGTTAGGGTCAAGAGCACTAAGAGGGGGGGGGGGTGAATTAGTGCAGCGGAAATCTTTCAACGATAAAAACTGTGTTCGAACGATAAAAACGATTTTGGTGTGAAAGCCGATTCGAATATTACTTTAACTTAAGATCAAGCGAGATGATGTTAAAGTCAATCTATGAAGGAAGTTTGCAGTTATGATGAAAACCAGAATATAAGCGCAAACTGAAATACGACATTCGTACGAAGAAACTGATTTACGTCTAAATGCTGATTCGTAAATTACTTGATTAGGCGAGATGCAGTTTAAGCAAGGATATAATGGCAGTTTGCAGTTATGATAGAAATCAAAACGTAAACGCAAACTGAAATATGATGATCGTACGAAAAAACAGATTTATGTCTAAACGCTGATTCGGAAAGTGCAAAGCTTGAAACCCGATCGTATATGTGCAGAAAGCAGTAAGCTTTAGAGGAGGTTTGTAGTAAAGATAAAATGCTCAAAGTAAATGCAAACCGAGATTTAGAGTGGTTCGGTCAATCTTGACCTACTCCACTTTTGGCTTCCTCCACCGACGAGGTCACCGACGTCAACTAGAGGCCTTCCTTCAATAGGCGAAGGCCAACCACCCTTTTACAGTTTCACTCCTTTTGACGGGCTTAGGAGACAACCCTTACATAATTTTCTCTCCTCTTCTCTCTTGACAGCTCAGAACTTGGAAGAAAAGAGGGAGAAGGACTTTTGGCCTTTACAACACTTTTGAGCTCTAAAAATCACAGAAAAAGATCAAGATTTCGGTGTAAGTTCTTGCTCTTTCAGTGCTGAATGGATGGGGTATTTATAGGCCCCAACCCAGTTCAAATTTGGAGCTCAAAACTGTCAATTCCCGGAATTCCGAGATCAGGCGGTTGCACCTCCTGACTGGAGCGGTTGCACCGCCTGGCAAAGCTCGAAGACTGAGCCTCTAGGCGGTGCCACCTCCTGTCAGGGGCGGTTGCACCTCCTGCCAGAGCTCGAAGACTGAGCTCAAGCGGTGCAACCTCCTGACTGAGGCAGTTGCACCGCTCAGCCAGTGCTCGGAGACCGAGCCCAGGCGGTGTCACCTCCTGTCAGGGGAGGTTGCACCGCCCAGTCTCACTCGGAGACTGAGCCCAAGTGGTGCCACCTCCTAGCTGGGGCAGTTGCACCGCCCAGTCTCGCTCGGAGACTTAGCCTAGGCGGTGCTATCTCTTGGCTTGGGCGGTTGCACCTCCCGCCAGAAATCAGGGTCCGAATTGGTTGATCCATTCGGCCCAATTTGGGTTTTTCAGGGGCCCAATTGCCCCAAGATTAAGTTAATGGGATCATCTCCCATTTCCAACTTAATCATTGTGCTAACTACGATTTTTCCTAAGACATTTACTGTAACTTGCTCCGGTGCGTCAATCGCTTCTTCCGGCGAGCTTCCGGCGAACTTCCGTCAATCATCCGATGAACCCTCGGTGATGCTCCTGCGGACTTCCAGCAAACTCCTGGACTTGCGATGATCCACTTGGCGAGTTCTGACGAGCTTCTTTGGCAAGCTCATGGACTTCTCGGATTTGTTCCTGTAGAACCTCCGACGACTGTCCGAACTTCCGTCGAACTCTCGAATTCCCAACGTGATCATTGTCTTGACTCCGGCGCAACTCCTACTGCATGTCTTTCTTCCATCGTAGTTAATCCTGCACACGTAAAACAAAACATCGATCGAGACAATTAATCCTAAGCAATTAACCAAGTTGTTCGGCATGTCATTGGTCCCTCGATGCTTTGTCCGATTCTTCGGCGCATCATCCTCTCCTGCATCCTATTGCCCAATCGGCCAGTTGACTCCGCAACTTCGATATCCTTGGCACAATACCCGCTCTTCTTGGCCTGATGCCCGAGTCCACGGTCCGAAGCCTTCTATCGATACGTCGACCGATCCACCGGCCCGACGTCCAATCTTCTGACATGTTCCTCTGGCACAACATGATTTTCCTGCTTTAATTGTCTCTTCCTGATCGAAGCATCTTGCGTCACTCAAAACGCAGATAAAATCATAAACATATATCAAGTGCTTTCATCATCAAAATACAAGATTCAACAATCTCCCCCATTTTCATGATGACAACTACTTGATGACGGAGTTAACCTTAACTCCCGGAGTTTAAACAAACTCCCCCTATCAATATGCCATATTGATAGAATCTTGAATTCAAACTGAATTCAAGTCATTGCAATATTCATAATGAATACTTGCAACACGTCATCATGAACTTATGCATAATATGTCATGTCATCAACATACTTCCCCCCCTTTGTCATCAACAAAAAGGAGAAGTACCACAATCAAGTGTTTGTGATATTGGTTCAACTCATTGCATGAAAAACATAATATCAAGTTTTATCATCATGCAAGTTTGCTATTATCAAATGGTATGATATCAACATGTAAGATTGCAATGTAAGCTTTTGATATCGTAACGCAAACATTTTAAGTGTTTATCAATTGTAGCATTTCATCACATAGCAAGATATCAATATGTAAAGTTGCGATGCTAGTTCTTGATATACTATTATAATGCAACCATGGCATAAAGCAAATATGGCAATCATAGCATCAATTCATATATTTCTCCCCCTTTATTGTCAACAAAAAGGAGAACGATATAAGCAAATTTTAAATATAAGTGCGATGCCATAAGCAGGTTCATGTCATTTTTCAACAAAGATTGATAAGATACCAAATATTCAAACATCTCAAGGAAAACATGACATGGAGATAGCTTTGAAAACTTCTTCCATTTTATTTGTTATTTTCTTTTTACATGAAGGAGGAAAGCTATTTCTGAGCTTACTCGAATGAAGTTAAAATTGATAAGATATTAAAGCACGTTTCATTTTTACAAGTATCAAGATATGTATGTGAATCAAATCCTTGTACGTAAAAATGACTTCCTTTTTCAAGAAGGAATTTATAAGCAGGAATCATTTCATCAAATCCATTTCTCAAAACAAAATATTATTCACATAATAAGTGTATGAGAGATGTATTTGCTAGTTGATTCCATATGTCAAAAATCAATGATATGAATTAAACTTGATATGACATATGCTTATTAAGTCTGAAAGAGGATAATTCGAAAATCCAATTGTTAAGAGAATCCGAAAATGAAATTAACCCTTTCATGCATTCGAACAAGGCTGTGCTATTGATTTTCAAATACAATCATGAGGACAAAACATGCTTATTATTATAGAAATTTTTGTATCCAAAGCACATAATTTCCAACCTGTTATTAGGGCATGTAATTGTGTAAAATCATCATGGCAATCGAGTGATTTGATCATTCAATCAAGAAAGTCCAAAAATTAATTTTAACAAGTTCAATCATTCGGACATATTTTTGCCATAGTTTTTCAAATACAATCATGAAGATAAGACATGCTCATCATCATGGTAGTACGATAGCAAGTTTACAATATACAAGCTAGCAAAAAAATTTTAACATTTTAAGACACGCAAGCTAGCAATTTTCTCTTTGAGATATGCACATTAGCAACTCTTTCTCCCCCTATGTCATTGGCAAAAAGAAGGGAAGACCCTTTACATTAATTTCTAAATCATGACAAAGGTAGGTTTCAATCTTATTTGTGTATAATTATATTTTCAAATTCGAACATGCACAATTTCAAAAACCTTATATTTCATTCATGTATGATACTGAATAAATCAATCAATATTATGAGCATATTATACATGATACTTAAATTTTTAACTATTTATCAACATTTTGATCATGATACCAAACATTCATCATTTAGAGTATTCATGACATTAAATCAACATTTATAATACATCATTTTAGTAACAACTCATAGCATTTTAAATCATGATTTACATTATATGCAATACATCACATCATAATTAAAAAGCTCAAGTATTGCATGTATCATTGCAAATCATAAATGCTTCATATCATGATGGTATCAATTTTTTCAAATTATATCCTACCATGCATGATCATAACTTTTCATTTGTATACATCAAAATAAATTAATGAATAATTCATGTATTTATATCATCACATAAGGAATATCAAGAAGAAAATAATTAGGTGATGAGATAAACCTTTCATGAATACAAAGAATTGCATAAAAATCATATCATAAATACAAGGAATACAGGTCACAATCATTCAAGAGAAAAATCATCATTCATTTTCAATTCATTCAATTTGACAAATCATGATCATGATTTTGATAAAACTCATTTCAAATTTAAATCATCAAAATCATTTTTATGGCTCACAATATTTATAACATAAATAGATTCATGATTTCATTGATAATATATTTTTTCCCCTTTTTTAAGTGTTTCATCTTAAGTGATCGATTTCATGTTAGCATGCCTTTTCATTTATGTCAAATCAAAACATGCATCAATTTTTGAAGCCACTGTTATTATCATTAAAAATCGATAATCCATAATTATCAAGAATCATCATACATAATTTCAAAAATATATACTCATTAATCATAACTTCCAATTAAACATGATTTAATATACTCAAAATCGAGAAATAACAATAGACATCAACATGATACATCAACAATGGACATCAACATGATTTCATATTTTCAATCAAAATCATTTTGTTTGTTTATAAAATATGTAATATTATCATTTTCGAAATTACTAGCATGATCATATTTTTTTTTTCTTAAACATTAATTCTAAACTAAAAAAGAAAATACATCATGAAAGCATCAAGTAATTTCAAAATAAATTAGGGGGATTTCGATTACCTCATCATTGAAAGCGATTAAGGCGTAGTTTGCTACCTCGCTTTTCTTGATTTTCTCCTTGTCTTCGGAGAAGCTCGATTCATCCCACTTTGTGTTTTTCTTCTTTGGCCTCTTCCTTCGTTCAAGTTTATTGTTTATTTTAGATTTTTGTTTAATAAACTTATTAAGATTTAGTGTTTGAAGTTCAAGTTCATCATTATCCTCATCGGTTGAGTCATCGCTCAAGTAGTATTCATTTGTCCGGAGTTCTAAATCCTTCCTGTTCTTTGGAAGGTGATTTTGTTCATCATGTTCAACATGTGCATTGAGCACCATTTCATGTGTCATCAATGAACCAATTAGTTCTTCAAGTGGTAAGTTGTTTAGGTTTTTAGCTTCTTGTATTGCAGTTACTTTTGAATCCCACTTCTTAGAAAGAGAACGCAAAATCTTGTTTACGAGTTCAAAATCCGAAAAACATTTTCCAAGAGCTCTTAAACTATTGACGACATTCGTGAAACGGGTGTACATGTCGCCTATAGTCTCGCTTGGTTGCATTCGAAAAAGCTCAAAATCATGCAATAAAATGTTAACTTTCGAGTTTTTGACTCTACTAGTTCCCTCGTGCGTGATTTCAAGTGTTCGCCAAATGTCAAAAGCCATTTCACACGTAGAAATCCGATTGAACTCATTTTTGTCCAAAGCGCAAAATAAGGCATTCATAGCCTTTGCTTTTAAAGAAAAATACTTCTTCTCCAAATCCGACCATTCGTTCATCGGTTTAGAGGGAAGTTGAAAACCGTTTTCAATGATATTCCATAAATCCAAATTCATAGAAATCAAGAAAACTCTCATTCGAGTTTTCCAATAAGAGTAGTCCAATCCGTTAAACAACGGTGGACGAAAGACCGATAAGCCCTCTTGAAAGCCATGAAGAGCCATTTCACTCGGGTGTAAATCCGAAATGAGAAAAACAGGGCTCTGATACCAATTGTTAGGATCAAGAGCACTAAGGAGGGGGGGAGGGGGGGGTGGGTGAATTAGTGCAGCGGAAATCTTTCAACGACAAAAACTGCGTTCGAACGATAAAAATGATTTTGGTGTGAAAGCCGATTCTAAGATTACTTTAACTTAAGATCAAGCAAGATGATGTTAAAGTCAATCTATGAAGGCAGTTTGCAGTTATGATGAAAACCAGAATATAAGCGCAAACTGAAATATGATGTTCGTACGAAGAAACTGATTTACGTCTAAATGCTGATTCGTAAATCACTTGATTAGGTGAGATACAGTTTAAGCAAGGATATAATGGTAGTTTGCAGTTATGATAGAAATCAAAATGTAAACGCAAATTGAAATATGATGATCGTACGAAAAAACAGATTTACGTCTAAACGCTGATTCGAAAAGTGCAAAGCTTGAAACCCGATCGTATATGCGCAGAAAGCAGTAAGCTTTAGAGGATGTTTGCAGTAAAGATAAAATGCTCAAAGTAAATGCAAACCGAGATTTAGAGTGGTTCGGTCAATCTTGACCTACTCTACTTTTGTCTTCCTCCACCGACGAGTTCACCGACGTCAACTAGAGGCCTTTCTTCAATAGGCGAAGGCCAACCACCCTTTTACAGTTTCACTCCTTTTGACGGGCTTAGGAGACAACCCATACAGAATTTTCTCTCTTCTCCTCTCTTTACAGCTCAGAACTTGGAAGAAAAGAGGGAGAAGGACTATTGGCCTTTACAACAATTTTGAGCTCTAAAAATCACAGAAAAAGATCAAGATTTCGGTGTAAGTTCTTGCTCTTTCAGTGCTGAATGGATGGGGTATTTATAGGCCCCAACCCAGTTCAAATTTGGAGCTCAAAACTGTCAATTCCCGGAATTCCAGGATCAGGCAGTTGCACCTCCTGACTGGAGCGGTTGCACCGCTTGGCAGAGCTCGAAGACTGAGCCTCTGGGCGGTGCCACCTCCTGTCAGGGGCGGTTGCACCTCCTGCCAGAGCTCGAAGACTAAGCTCAGGCGGTGCAACCTCTTGACTGAGGCAGTTGCACCGCTCAGCCAGTGCTCGGAGACCGAGCCCAAGCGGTGCCACCTCCTGTCAGGGGAGGTTGCACCGCCCAATCTCACTCGGAGACTAAGCCCAAGCGGTGCCACCTCCTGGCTGGGGCAGTTGCACTGCCCAGTCTCGCTCAGAGACTTAGCCCAGGCGGTGCTACCTCTTGGCTTGGGCGGTTGCACCTCCCGCCAGAAATCAGGGTCCGAATGGGTTGATCCATTCGGCCCAATTTGGGTTTTTCAGGGGCCCAATTGCCCCAAGATTAAGTTAATGGGATCACCTCCCATTTCCAACTTAATCATTGTACTAACTACGATTTTTCCTAAGACATTTACTGTAACTTGCTCCGGTGCGTCAATCGCTTCTTCCGGCGAGCTTCCGGCGAACTTCCATCAATCATCCGATGAACCCTCGGTGATGCTCCTGCGGACTTCTGGCAAACTCCTGGACTTGCGACGATCTACTTGACGAGTTTCGACGAGCTTCTTTGGCAAGCTCATGGACTTCTCGGATTTGTTCCCGCAGAACCTCTGACGACTGCCCGAACTTCCGTCGAACTCTCGAACTCCCAACGTGATCATTGTCTTGACTCCGACGCAACTCTTGCTGCATGTCTTTCTTCCATCGTAGTTAATCTTGCACACTTAAAACAAAACTTCGATCGAGACAATTAATCCTAAGCAATTAACCAAGTTGTCCGGCATGTCATTGGTCCCTCGACGCTTCGTCCGATTCTTCGGCGCATCGTCCTCTCCTGCAGCCTTTTGTCCAATCGGCCAGTTGACTCCGCAACTCCGATATCCTTGGCACAATACCCGCTCTTCTTGGCCCGATGCCCGAGTCCACGGCCCGAAGCCTTCTGTTGATACGTCGACCGATCCACCGGCCCGACGTCCAATCTTCTGACATGTTCCTCCGGCACAACATGATTTTCCTACTTTAATTATCTCTTCCTGATCGAAGCATCCTGCGTCACTTAAAACGCAGATTAAATCATAAACATATATCAAGTGGTTTCATCATCAAAATACGAGATTCAATACAATCTTCTAACTTGTTCCTCCAACTCAATATGATTTTTCCTGCTTTAATTATCTCATCCTAATTAAAGCATCCTGCGTCACTCAAAATGGAGATTAAAACATAAACACATATCAATTGGTTTCATTATCAAGATACGAGATTCAACAATAATAGCCTCCTCGTAGGTTTGAGGATCAATATCCTTAATATTCTCTCCTCTAATATGTCCCACATTTCTCTCAAGAGGAAGGGATACTTTGTCGAACCTACGTAAAGTTAGAACTTATGTATTAGGTACTTGAACAGACTCGGGTTGTAAAGTGGTGCTTGAGCTAGGTTCTCCAACCTCGCTCAACTCTATCATGCTCCCACTGTTTCTGCCAAGAATGTGTTCCTTCTCAAGGAACATCGCTCTCTTAGCTACAAAGACCTTATGGTCTTCAAGATGATAGAAATAATACCCACAAGTTTCCTTGGGGTATCCCATGAACTTGCATCGCTCCGTCCTTGATTCTAACTTATCAGGGTTGTGTCTTTTAACGTGGGCAGGGCAGCTCCAAATCTTAACAACCTTAAGATCGGGCTTCTTCCCTTTCCATATCTCATATGGTGTAGACACTACCGACTTAGTTGGAACTCTGTTCAGAAGGTAAGCTGCGGTCTCTATGGCATATCCCCAGAATGAGATGGGTAGGTTAGCGTAACTCATCATGGACTATACCATGTCTAACAGTGTACGATTCCTCCTTTCAGACACACCATTGAGCTGAGGTGTATAAGGAGGTGTCTATTGGGATAATATCTCATGGTCCTTAAGGAACTAAGTAAACTCTATACTTAAGTACTCGACTCCTCGATCTGATCGAAGAGTCTTGATACTCTTTCCAGTCTGGTTCTCCACTTCATTCTTATACTCTCTGAATTTCTCAAAGGCCTCGAACTTGTAATTCATTAAGTACACATATCTATACCTTGAGAAATCATCAGTAAATGTAATGAAGTAGGAGTAACCACCAATGGCATGAGTTGATATGGGTCCACATACATCACTATGTATGAGTTCCAACAGCTTAGTGGCTCTTTCTCCAGTTCCACTAAATGAAGTGTTGGTCAATTTTTCACGAAAGCAAGGCTCGCAAGTTGCATATTACTCATAGTTGAATAGATCTAGATATCCATCTTTTAGTAACTTTTGAATCATTCTCTCATGGATGCGACCTAACCTACAATGCCACAGGTATGTACTGTTCACCTCATCTTGTCTCCTCTTTGTTAGGAACGAGTCGGCACCGAGTATAGCAAGTAAGGATGTTTGTAGTTAAAGTAAATTGCTTAAAGGAAATGCAAACCGAGTTTATAGTGGTTTGGTCATTGTGACCTACATCCACTCCTGATTCCTCTTCCGTCGAGGCCACTGGCATCAACTAACAGTCTTCCTTCAATGGGTGAAGACCAACTACCCTTTTACACTCCTCTTCTCTTTTTCACAGGTTTAGGAGATAACCTTTTACAAGCACTCACTCCTCCTAAACAGAATTCTAAACTTAGACTAGAGGAGGGGATCTCTCAAGTGATTGCAACAACGTTTTCCCACTTTTAAGCTCTCTATGCTTGTGTGTGTTAACCATGGATGAGAGGGATATTTATAGGCCTCAAGTTGATTCAAACTTGGTGCCTAAAAAGGTCTCATCCCAGGTTTCCTGGGTCCTGGCAGTACCACCGCCTGTGCTGGGCGGTACCACCGCCTACAGCACTGACACTAGGCGGTACCATCATCCAGTCTAACGATACTACCGCTTGGGAGACTGTGTCTGGGTGGTACCACCGCCCAGACTGACGGTACCACCACCTGACACAACCTTGAAGATCGGTACCATTTCCTAATTATATGCTAACTACAAAATTTAAACTACACTAAACAAGTCTGTAACTCTAGGTTTCTTCTAGCGAGCTTCCGGCGATCTTCCGACGAACTTCTGACGATCTCTCGGCAATGTTCCAACGGACTCCCGACAAGCTCCTAAACTTCATGATGATCTTTTTGGAGAGTTCTGTTGAGCTTCTTTGGCAAGCTCCTGGACTTCTTGGTCAATTCCGACAGAACTTTTGATGAATGTCCGGATTTTCGACGAACTCTCGAACTCCTAACAAAATCTCGTTCTTGACTCCGGGACTTCATTTTGCTTTATGCCTTGTGCGCTATCGTAGTTAATCATGTACAAATAAAATCTACTTTGATCTAAACAATTATTACTAAGCTAATTAAATGTTGTTTGGCATATCATTGGTTTATCGACTCATCGTCTGATTATTCGGCGCAACGTCCTCTCTTGCGGCATATTACCCAATCAGTTAGTTGACCTCCACAACTCCGATTTTCTTGGCATAATATCTACTCTTCTTGTCCTGATGCCCGATCTCATGGCCTGAAGCCTTCTATCGATACGTCGACCGATTCTTCGGCTTGACGTCCAATCTTCTGACATATGTTTCTCCGGCCCAACATGATTCTTCCTGCTTTAATTGTCTCTCCCTGATCGAAGCATCCCGCATCACTCAACATAGATTAATTCATAAACACTATCAATTGGTTTCATCATCAAAATCTGAGATTTAATAATCTCCCCCTTTTTGATGATGATAACCAATTGATGACGGAGTTAACCTTAACTCCCCCTATCAATATGCCATATTGATAGAGCCTTTAAATTTAGAAAATCATGTAATATTTTAAAACATATAAGTACTTTAATATTGCATGCATCATGAATATTGACATAACTAATTTATCATATCATTGCATGCATCATAAACATTCATAATCAAAATATCCAAGTATATTATCTCATGCATAATTATCATCGTCCCTTCTCCCCCTTTGTCATCAACAAAAAGGAGAAGTGCAACTTTCAAGATTTAGAGATATAAGCTTAGGAATTTAGCAAATTTCCCATCACTTTAGAATATACAAGTTAGTGAGTTCTTTCTTCTCTTTTGAAAAGTGTAATTTTTGCTTCCTTTACAATGTTCAAGCTAGCAACTCTAGCAAGTTTTATATCATGCAAGCTAGCAAATTTTTACATTATTTTAGAAAATATAAGCTAGCAATATTTAAGATGTTTAAGAAAGCAACTTTTGCTTCTTAAAATATGCAAGTTAGCAATCTTTGCTTCTCTTTTGAGATGAGCAAGCTAGCATATTTTTGCATCATCTTGAATTGTGCAAGTAAGTAAATCTTTCTCTTTTGAGATGTGCACGCTAGCAACATCTGGGTGATTGCTAATAGTGCTCCAAGAAGTCTCACCGTCATGGCACAATCTTCGAGATTGTGTTAGGCGATGGTACCATCAGTTTGGGCGATTGTACCACCCTAGCAGGGTGCCAGGTGGTGGTACCACCTAGCGCTGCCCCCCAGGCGGTGGTACCGCCCAAGGCAATGTTAGTCAAATTGACACTGGGCGGTGGTATCCTTTTCGAAGCCTATAAATACCCTTCACATGATATTTGATATTATCTTTCATGACATGATGTGTAAATTCCTTTATATTTGTGGTTGTAAACCTCATGTTATTAGTAGAGCATTGATGTAAAAATTATATTCTTCCATTCTACTTCTTCCTTGATTACAATAAAGGGAAGAAAAAAAATTGCTAGTTTAAATGTTAAATTTAGGCAAATTACAAAAATGCATAAACTCTCCTTATACATTCTTTTTCGGATCATGATCTTGATTTCTCGAATTTTAGACTTGAATATTCTTTTTGAATCAAGATTATTTTCCTATCATGCTTTCTTGTCAAAAATGATATATGATCTTTTGACATTCATTTTTTTTGTTTACTTTTGTCATGCTTTGAAAATTGTTGTAAAGGGAAAAGAATTACAATATTGTATTCTTCCCTTCTTTTTGACAATGACAAAGGAGGAGAAATATTGCTAGCTCATCTTGCAAAATTTAGAAACTTGCACTTTATAAAGGAAGCAAAATTGCTAGCTCAAACATTGCAAAGGAAGCAAAAATTTGCTAGCTTGCAAATTGCATAGAGAAAGAAGTGCTATCTTGCTTATCTCAAGAAGCAAAACATGCTAACTTGCACATCAAGCAAAATTTACAAACTTGGATATTTCAAGAAGCAAGAGTTGCTTTCTTGAACATTTCAAAATTGCCAGCTTGTATGTTTTAAAATGTTGTAAAATTATTGCTAGCTTGCATGATGATAAAACTGAAGATTATGTTTAGTATGCGATGATTTGAACTAATATCCAAACACTTGATAGTTGGAACTTCTCCTTTTTCTTGATGACAAAGGGGGAGAAGTATGATGATGATTTTCTATTAGTAAGAAGTATGATGATGTTATGCATAAGTTTATGATAATATGTTGCTTGGATTTTTGAATCAAAGAGTTCTATCAATATTGCATATTGATAGGGGGAGTTTGTTTAAACTTCGGGAGTTAAGGTTAACTCCGTCATCAATTGGTTGTCATCATCAAAAAGGGGAAGATTGTTGAATCTCAGATTTTGATGATAAAACCAATTGATAGTATTTAAGATTTGATCTGCATTTTAAGTGATGCAGGATGCTTCGATTAGGGAGAGACATTTAAAGCAGGAAGAATCATGTTAGGCCGGAGAAACATATCAGAAGATTGGACGTCACACTAGAGGATCGGTCGATGTATCGACAGAAGGCTTCGGGCCACAGATTCGAGCATCGGGCCAAGAAGAGCGGATATTGCGTCAAAGATATCGGAGTTACGGAGGTCAACTGGCCGATTGGGCAATAGGCCGCAAGAGAGGACAATGCACCGAAGAATCTGACGAAGCATCGATGGATCAATGACATGCTCGATGACATGATTCATGCTTAGTAATAATTGTCTAGATTGAAGTGTGTTTTATGTATACAGGATTAACTATGATAGCAAGGCATAAAGCAAAATGAAGTCTTGAAGTCAAGAACGTGATTTCGTTGGGAGTTCGAGAGTTCGTCGGAAGTCCGAACGTTCATCGAAAGTTCTGCCAAAGCCAACCGAGAAGTCCTGGAGCTTGCCAAAGAAGCTCATCGTAACTCTCCAAGAATATCATCATGAAGTCCAGGAGCTTGCCGGGAGTCCGTCGAAACATTGCCGGGAGTTCATCGGAAGTTCACCGGAAGATCCCCGAAAGCTCGCTAGAAGAGCAATTGACGTACCGGAACTAGAATGCTTAAAATATGTCTTAGGAATCATAGTTAGCATATAATTGGAGTTGGGATTGGGAGGTAAACCCATCAACTCTGTTAGGGGCCAATAGGGCCCGAAGTTGGGCTAGTTTGGGTTGGATTCAAGGCCCAACCAGGATGCTGTAAACCTGGCCGGCGATGGCACCGCTTGGGACACTCAGTCTCCCAAGTGGTTTGGGCGGTGGTACTGCCTAGTGGCAGGGTGCCAGGCGGTGGCACCGCCCCTGTCAGGCGGTGGTACTGCCTAGTGCAGTGTTAGTGTCAGACAAACACTAGCGGTGGTACCGCCCAGCATAGGCGGTGGTACCGCCCATACCCAAGAAACCCGGGATGGGATATTTTCAGGCTCTAAGTTTGAATCAACTTGAGGCCTATAAATACTCCTCTCATCCCTGGTCAAGATACACAAGACTTGAGAGTAAAAATAGAATGAAACGTTATTACAATCTTGTGTGAACTCCTCTCAAAAGTTTCAAGTGTTAGAATAGTTTAAGAGAGGAGTAAGTGAGGGTGTAAGGGTTATCTCCTAAACTTGGTAAAAGGAGAATCGAGTTTTAAAAGGTGGTTGATCTTCGCCTATTGAAGAAAGACTAATAGTGGATGCCAGTAGCCTCGACGGAAGAGGAATCGGTGGAGTGGATATAGGTCACGACGACCGAACCATTATAAAAATATGGTTTGCCTTTACTTTGAGCAATTTACTTGAAACTGTAAACTGCCTTCTCATTACTTGTTATGCTCTTCTTATTGCCTTCAAAGTTAAGCATTTCTAAAATTAGTTTTATCGTACAAAATAAAATTTTCAAAACTAACGTTTTTACCGTTGTACTAATTCACCCCCCCCTCTTAGTGCCGACTCATTTCTAACAGTCTTCAATTGTTCTAAGTATAAAATCCTTCCTTTTCTTTGGAAGGAAGTTCTCAAGTTTATCAAGTTCATCATGTGCCATTTTATAGGTCATCAAAGACCCGATAATCTTCAAGTAGAAATTTATTTAAATCCTTTGTCTCTTGTATTGTAATTACTTTTGAATCTCAATTTTTAGAAAGTGATTGTATCACTTTATTAATAAGTTCAAATTTTAAAAAATATTTGCCAGGTGCTTTTAAACCATTGATGACATTCGTAAAACAGGTGTACATGTCAATAATGGTTTCACTTAGTTTCACTCTATTCATGCTTTCGTGTGTGATTTCAAGAGTGTGTCAAATATCAAAAGCTGTTTCTCAAGTAGAAATCCGATTAAATTCATTTTTGTCTAAGACGCAAAATAAGGAATTCATAACCTTTACATTTAAAGAGAAAGTCTTCTTCTCCAACTCATTCCAATTGTTCATTGAAAGAGAAGACTTTGAAAACCAAATTCGACTATATTTTATAAATTAAGATTCAACGAAAGTAAGAAAACTCTCATTCGAGTTTTCCAATATGTGTATTCCGTCCCATTGAACATGGGAGGACGAATGAGAGAGTGACCCTCTTGAAAGCCAAAAAGAGTCATTTCTCTTGCGTGTTAAACCAAATGAGAAATAATGAGACTCTAATACCAACAGTTAGGAACAAGTCGGTACTAAGAGGGGGGGGAGGGGGGGTGAATTAGTGCAGCGGATAAAATCACATCGGTTCCAAAAATTCGTTTTGATTAAACCCTTTTCGTAAAGATGCATAAATTGAAAGCATACAGAAGGGTATAACAAGTAAGGAAGTTTGCTGTTAAAGTAAATTCCTCAAAAGAAATACAAACTGAGTTTATAGTGGTTCGGTCGTCGTGACCTATATCCACTCCCAATTCCTCTTCCATCGAGGCCACCGGCATCCACTAACGGTCTTCCTTCAATAGGCGAAGACCACCTACCCTTTTACACCCCTCTTCTCCTTTTCACAGGTTTAGGAGACAACCTTTTACAAGCACTCACTCCTCCTAAACAACGGTACTGTTAGGATCAAGAGCGGCACTAAGAGGGAGGGAGGGAGGGGGGGGGAGTGAATTAGTGCAGCAAAAAATTCTTCGATTTCGTATAAAGTTTATCTCGATTCAAATTGTTTCATAAATATGTTGAACTTAAAACTTTCATAAGAATGTAAGGAGAAGCTCAAGGAGGTTTACAGTAAACTAAATTGAATAAAAGGAAAAGCAAACCAGAAATTAGAGTGGTTCGGTCAATGAGACCTACATCCACTTCGGATTCCTCCTCCGTCGAGGTCACCAGTGTCCACCAAATTCCTTTCTTCAATAGGTGAAGACCTACCACCTTTTACAGCTCTTTCTCCTTTTGTCAGGTTTAGGAGACAATCCTTACAAGTCTCACTCCTCTTTCTTAGATGGTTATAAGGCTAAGAGAGGGAGAAGGAGAACTCTTCTCACTTTTATAATACTTTTCACACCCCAAACACTTAGAATTTTTCACACATATAATAGCACTTTGTTATCCTTTCATGCAGAAAATGGTGGGGTATTTATAGGCCCTAATAGCTTAAAAAATAGAGTCAAAAAGTGTCTCATCCAGGATTCTCGGGGTACTAGCGGTACCACCGCCATTATTGAGCCGTACTACTGCCTATAGTGTGACACTAGACATCACCACCACCTAGTATGGATGGTACCACTGCCTAACAGAGCTCGAAGACCGAGCTTTGGTGGTACCACCACTTGATAGGGGCGGTACCACTATTGGTAGCATTTACTGCCAGCGATACCATTGCCCAGACCACTTGGGAGACTGGGTCACCAAGCGATGCCACCACTGGCCATGTTTTCAGGGGCTGAATGAGTTGTTCAATTTGATGCAATTCAGCCTTGCTAAGGGCCTAGTTGGCCCCTAATTAAGTTAGTGGGATTACCTCCAAATTCTAACTCAATCAACTATCTAACTACAATAACTAAGACAAAATCAAAGCACTCTTGTTCCAGTACATCAATTGCTCTTCCAAGAGGTTTTGATAATCTTCCGACGATCTCTCGACAATGTTCCGGCGGACTCTCGGCACGCTCCCAGACATTACGATGATCTTCTTAGTGAGTTCCGACTTGCTTTCTTAGTAAGCTCCTGGACTTCTCGGTTGGTTCCGGCAAAACTTCCGACGACCATTCGGACTTTCGATGAACTCTTGAACTTCCAACGAGATCTCGATCTTGACTCCGACACAACACCTGCTTTATGTCTTACTACTGTTGTAGTTAATCCTACACACTTTTCTCAATATATAGATTATATCAAACAATTTACAATTGATTTCTGTTGAATCTCAGATTTTGATGATGAAGTCAATTGTCATTTGTTATCTAATCTATATGTTGAGATAAGTGTGCAGGATTAACTATGATGAAAATAAGATATGCTGCAGGAGTTGCGCGGAGTCAAGACAATGATCACATTGGGAGTTCGAGAGTTCGACGGAAGTTCGGACAGTCGTCGGAGGTTCTGCGGGAATAAATCCGAGAAGTCCATGAGCTTGCCAAAGAAGCTCGTCGGAACTCGCCAAGTGGATCGTGATAAGACCCTAAAGTCTTATCGTCGAAGAAAGGGGAGAAATGGGGATGATAATGATCACTTCGAGGGGATCGACCTCCTTGATCGCTTCGAGGGGATCGGCCCTCCTTGATCGCTTCGAGGGGATCGACCCTCCTTGATCACTTCGAGGGGATCGGCCTCCTAGGGTTTGTCAAAAGACAGAATAATATTTTTCATAGATTACTGAAAAGAAGCAATTACATCCCTATTTATAGAGTTCCACCCAAAGTCCATCAGGACTTGAACTCTAATAATAAATAAATATTAAATAAACCTCTACTTGACTCTAACTGAACCAAACCGATTCAATAAACAACTGGACTAAACAGACTCAATAAACATTATTCAAAAGCTCAGAAAAAGGGTCCTAACAGTTCCTCCCTCTTCAAATCAGCCTTGTCCTCAAGGCTGAGCAGCATCAATCTCGGGGAGCTTCTCTTTCAACACTTTAGCCATAGACTATCTGTAATGCATTACAACCCGTTGATCAAGTAAGTATGGTCTCCACTTTTTGAGAGTGTAAGCAATAGGTCGATCTTTCAGTGTAGTAATTGTTGCATGAAACTTCTGGCCCTGTATAATCAATTTTATCATTAAACCTTTGCTATCACAAGTGAAAATCCGTCCATCAATGATCTTTACTTCGAATCTGTCATAGTCTTCAATGTGGTGGGCCAATCGATCAACAGTCTCACTGTCCATAGAATTGTTAGTGCTTCCAGTATCAATCAAAACTATAATAGGCTGATGCTCTAGAGTTCCGGCAACTTCCTTAGTTTGCGGGTTAGAGTAGTCGGCTAATATATGCATTGTATGTACGGTAGGTTCAACGTCTTCATTAGAATTTATACCTTCATGATCGGAGTCCAACTCTTCTGCTTTTGGTTCCTCTCCAATTGGCTCAATCATCATATGCTGTCCTTGTTTACATTGGTGCTTCATACTCCACTTTTCATCATAGTACAAACCCTTTGCTGAATTTTTCTTGAGTTATTCTTGGGTTAGTCCTCGGGTGTCAAGGCTTTGGTTGGGAATAGATATGGTGGGTGGCATATTGATCATCTGGTGGTTATCACTTCTGTTTCCATGATTTTCCCTGTTGATTTTTTTCTCATGTAGATGTGCGAATGAGATCGCAGCTATCATAGTACGAGGTTGACGAGCCTTAACTTCACACCGGATCTCTGGAATAAGACCTTCAATAAATGTATCCAGAAGTTATCGTTCCGACCAATCTCTAGCTTGATTTGATAATCTTTCAAATCTACTCTGATATTCCAATACTGTAGAAGTCTGACAAATTTTTTAGAGCTGTCCATCCACCTTCATGTATGAGTAGATTGTGTCACAATCTTGGGGCCCTTTTCTAGTATTTCAAGATCTGTGCAATGTAGAACTTGAGCTCCCACTTTGTTGAAATTTACTAAGGCTCTCCAGTAGGCTCTTTTTGAAATCATTAAGTATTTCTTGCAGTCGGTTCTCAATTCTGATTTCCAATGCTTCCATTTGTGCTTTCACCGAGTTATCAGTGGCCATTGTGTAAGACTGCAAATCTGTAATCTCAACTCCTGTTTTTGGTGTCGGTCAAGGGCATCAATACTGTCGATGCAAAGTTGCCGAGGAGGTGGACGCCAAGGGCAGTGCTGCAGTCGCTGCGTTGGAGGAAGAGTAGCTACCCTGTTTCTATCGCTGCGTGAGGTGAGAGCAACGGGGTTGGAAGGCGACTGCGTTGATGTGGTTGCAGTTGCTGCGACCCAAGGGGCGATCGCCGAGCAACGAGGTTGAGGCAAGGCAGCGTACTTGCTGCGGTTGCTACGTTCGTTGTTGGAGGGTGGCTACTGCAGAACGAGGGGTTGGTTGTTGGCCGGGAGCGACGACGATGGTTACAATCGGCGGCTGCGGCAGCAGAGGGTGCCACTATTTTTGTTGCTGCGTACTATGTTTTTGTCGCACCACCGAAGGAGTTGGCCGGAAGGATCACGAGCAGTTGAGGAGAAGGCTGCGGTGACTAGCAGCAGCGGTGGTCGCTGGCCGGAGCGCAGCGTTGGCGGTGGAGAAGGAGCAGCGAGGGTCGCGGCCGGATCGACGGGGGTTGAAGCAACAGAGGAAACTCTGTTTCTGCAACCGTTGCAACGAGGGCTGCGGCAACCGGTGGCTGCGGCTGCGATCGTGCGGTTGAGAAGCAGCGGCAATGGCGGAGAAGGAGGAGTCGGCGGTGATAGAGCGATCGAGAAGCAGCGACAGCGGTGGAGAAAAAGGCAGCGAGCGTCGTCGCTGGCCGGGAAGTTGCGATGCTGGAGATGGGAAATAGGGTGCTCTGTTTCTATCGCACCACAGCCGGAGCCGCTGGCGATGCTGGCAACGGCGGTGCGGCAGTGCAGCGTCGCCGACGGTATAAGCGGCGATGGGTGGTCCGCTGGCTGGGAATCGGCGACCGCGACCCTTCTCGCTCGAGCGAGATGCGGGCAGCGAGGAGGCGAGGTGAGAAGGTTGCTGGCCGGGGCACAGCAACAGCGGTGGGCGCTGACCGGGGAGCAGCGGCGACGGTGGTCGCCGAGCAGGAAGCAGGGGTGCGTGGCTGCGGGTGCTGCTGGGTCTTCTTTCTTTCTTTCTTTCTTTCTTTCTTTCTTTCCTTCTTTCCTTTTTTTTTTTTTGATAGCTATGGCAGCAAGAACGTTTAGTCCAGTTGTTTATTGAATCAGTTTGGTTCAGTTAGAGTCAAGTAGAGGTTTATTTAATATTTATTTATTATTAGAGTTCAAGTCCTAATGGACTCTGGGTTGAACTCTATAAATAGGGATGTAATTGCTTCTTTTCAGTAATCTATGAAAAATATTATTCTGTCTTTTGACAAACCCTAGGAGGCTGATCCCCTCGAAGTGATCATTATCATCCCCATTTCTCCCCTTTCTTCGACGATAAGACTTTATGGTCTTATCATTTGGTATCAGAGCGACGATAAGACCTTTAGGGTCTTATCATTTGGTATCAGAGCCACGATAAGACTTTAGGGTCTTATCATTTGGTATTAGAGCCTACGATAAGACTTTAGGGTCTTATCATTTGGTATCAGAGCCTACGATAAGACTTTAGGGTCTTATCATTTGGTATCAAAGCCTACAATAAGACTTTAGGGTCTTACCATTTGGTATCATAGTCTACGATAAGACTTTAGGGTCTTATCATTTGGTATCAAAGCGACGATAAGACATTTAGGGTCTTATTATTTGGTATCAGAGCCACGATAAGACTTTAGGGTCTTATCATTTGGTATCAGAGCCTACGATAAGACTTTAGGGTCTTATTAGATCTTCGCAAGTCCAGGAGTTTGCCGGAAGTCCACAGGAGCATCACCGAGGGTTCATTGGATGATCGACGGAAGTTCGCCGGAAGCTCGTCGGAAGAAGCGATTGACGCACCGGAGCAAGTTGCAGTAAATATCTTAGGAAATATCATAGTTAGCACAATGATTAAGTTGAAAATGGGAGGTGATCCCATTAACTTAATCTTGGGGCAATTGGGCCCCTAAAAAACCCAAATTTGGCCGAATGGATCAACCCATTCGGACCCTGATTTCTGCCAGGCGGTTCAACCGCCTCAGTCAGGCGGTGGCACCGCCTCGCTCAGTCTTCTAGCTCTGGCAAGAGGTGCAACGGCCCCTGACAGAGGTGGTACCGCCTGGGCTTGGTCTCCGAGCTTTGGCTGAGCGGTGCAACCGCCTCAATCAGGAGGTGGCACCGTCGGAGCTTGGTCTTCGAGCTCTGGCAGGAGGTGCAACCGCCCCTGACAGGAGGTGGCTGGTAAGACCCTAAAGTCTTATCGTAGGCTCTGATACCAAATGATAAGACCCTAAAGTCTTATCGTGGAAGAAAGGTGGGAAATGGGGATGATAATGATCGCTTCGAGGGGATCGGCCTCCTTGATCGCTTCGAGGGGATCGACCCTCCTTGATCGCTTCGAGGGGATCGACCCTCCTTGATCGCTTCGAAGGGATCGGCCCTCCTTGATCACTTCGAGGGGATCGGCCCTCCTTGATCACTTCGAGGGGATCGGGCCTCCTAGGGTTTGTCCAAAGACAATAGTATTTTTCATAGATTACTGAAAAGAAGCAGTTACATCCCTATTTATAGAGTTCCACCCAGAGTCCGACTTGAACTCTAATAATAAATAAATATTAAATAAACCTCTACTTGACTCTAACTGAACCAAACCGACTCAATAAACAACTAGACTAAACAAACTTAATAAACATTATTCAAAAGCACAGAAAAAGGGTCTTAATAGTTCCTCCCTCTTCAAATCAGACTTGTCCTCATGACTGAGCAGCATCAATCTCTGGGAGCTTCTCATTCAGCACTTTAGCCATAGACTATCTGTAACGCATCACAACCCGTTGATCAAGTAAGTATGATCTCCACTTTTTAATAGTGTAAGCAACAAGTCGGTCTTTCAATGTAGCAATCGTTGCATGAAACTTCTGGCCCTGTATAATCAATTTTATCTTTGAACCTTTGCTATCACAAGTGAAAATCCATCCATCAACGATCTTTACTTCGAATCTGTCATAGTCTTCAATGTGGTGGGCCAATCGGTCAATAGTCTCACTGTCCATAAAATTGTTAGTGCTACCAGTATCAATCAAAACTATAACAGGTTGATTTTCCAGTGTTTCGCCAACTTCCATAGTTTGCGGGTTAGAGTAGTCGGCTAATGCATGCATTGTATATATGGTAGGTCCAACATCTTCATTAGAATTTATACCTTTATGATCGGAGTCCACATTCTTAGCTTTCGATTCCTCTCCAATTGGTTCAATCATCAAAAGTTGCCCTTGTTTACATCGGTGCTCCAAACTCCATTTTTCATCATAATACAAACCCCTTGCTGATCTTTCCTTGCTAATTTTTTTCTCATGTAGATTTGCAAATGAGATCGCAACTATCATAGTACGGGGTTGACGAGCCTTAACTTCACACTGGATCTCTGGAATAAGCCCTTCAATAAATGTATCCAGAAGTTATCGGTTCGACCAATCTCTAGCTTGATTTGATAATCTTTCAAACTTACTCTGATATTCTAACATTGTAGAAGTTTGATGAATTTTGGCGAGCTGGCAATCAACATTCTCATATTCGGATGGGCTAAAGCGAACAAGAAGCCCTCTTTTGAACTGCTCCCACGAAGGAACTCCGTGAAAAGTTTCATACCAATCGTACCACTGGAGTGCATCTCCCTCGAGTTGGATTGAGGCCACTTCTATCTTGGATTCTTCTAGGGTTCTGTGAAAACGAAAAACATTTTCTGCCTTAGAGATCCAATTGGTCGGATCTCCATCTTTCCATCTCGGAAATTCCATCTTCATGTGTGAGTAATTTGTGTCATAATCTTGGGGCCCTTTTCTTGTATCTTCAGATCTGTGCAACGTAGAACTTGATCTCCCACCTTGTTGAAATTTACTAAGGCTCCCCAGTAAGTCCTTTTCGAAATCATTAAGTACTTCTTGTAACCGGTTCTCAATTCTAATTTCCAATGCTTCCATTTGTGCTTTCATTGAGTTATCGATGGCCATTGCGTAAGACTGCAAATCTGTAATCTCAACTCCTGTTTTTGGTGTCGGACAAGGGCATCAACACTGTAGATGCGAAGTTACCGAGGAGGTGGACGCCAAGGGCAGTGCTGCGGTCGCTGCGTTGGAGGAAGAGTAGCTGCCCTGTTTCTATCGAGGCGTGGGGTGAGAGCGCCGAGGTTGGAAGGCGACTGCGTTGATGTGGCTGCAGCTGGGGGCAGCGTCGCCAAGGGCCTGTCACTGCGGTGGTTGCGACGGTGCGGATGGAAGCCAGCGTTGCTATATCTCTACCGCACTACGAAGGCGTTGGTGACGTCGATGGATCGCGTGCGGTTGAGAATACAACGGTGTCGTTGAAGCGATCGAAACAGAGCTTGCTGCGTGTGCTGTTGGAGGGAGGCTGCGGTGGTGTTGCCGAGGTTGAGGCTGCAGGGGAAAATAGGAATCGACGGTGGCAGGCTGGGCAGCAGCGGCGACGGTGGTGGAAACCGTTCGCAGCAGCAAGAGGATTGCCCTGTTTCGGTCACCAAGGGGGCAGAGCAAGGGGGAGTGGCGGCGGTCGTTCTCGCCCGAGCCAGGGGGAGCGGCGGCTGGGAGGCGAGCAGCGGTCGGCGCACGGTGGCTGGCAGTGGTGGTGGGTCGGCTGGAAGGCGACGGCGCTCGAGGCGTGGCTGCGATCGACGAGGGGCTGCGGCAACAGAGGAAGCTCTGTTTCTGCAACCGCTGCAAGGAGGGGCTGCGGCAACCGGCGGTTGCGGCTGCGGTGCCGGCGGTCCTTCTCGCTCGAGTGAGATGGGAACGCGAGGAGAAGAGGTCGCTGGCCAGGTGATCGAGCGGAGTCGATGCGGCTGGGAACAAGGGCAATCCGTGAGTTGCCCTGTTTCGGTCGCCGCGAGGAGGGCGACAATCGGCCGCTGCGACTGCGACCCAAGGGAAGGCGGGCGGCGGTGGAGAGGTAGCGGTGGTGGCGCGGCTGGGAGCAGCGTCACCAACGATCGCCGAGGAGGAGAGGTCGAGCGGCTGCGCTGCGACGCAAGGGGAGGCGGGCGGCGGTAGTAGGGCTGGGATGGACGTTGGCAGCGTCGTCTCCTGGCCGGGGAACAGCGGCGGCGGTGGTCGCCGGCCGGAAAGCAGGCGATGGTGGGCGCTGGCCGGAGAGAAGCAGCGGCGGGTGGGCTGGCCGGAAGCAGGGGTCGCAGGGGTGGCTGCGGCTTCTTCTTCCTCTCGTGTTTCTTCTTTTCCTTTTTTTTTTTTTTTGTTTTGTTTTTTTTGAACGAGATAACGAATTACAGCGAGAACGCCGAGGATCGCTGCTCTGATACCAAATGATAAGACCCTAAAGTCTTATCGCAGCTCTGATACCAAATGATAAGACCCTAAAGTCTCTTATCGTGAAAGAAAGGAGGGAAATGGGGATGATAATGATCGCTTCGAGGGGATCGGCCTCCTTAATCGCTTCGAGAGGATCGACCCTCCTTGATCGCTTCGAGGGGATTGGCCCTCCTTGATCACTTCGAGGGGATCGGGCCTCCTAGGGTTTGTCCAAAGACAATAATATTTTTCATAGATTACTGAAAAGAAGCAGTTACATCCCTATTTATAGAGTTCCACCCAGAGTCCATTAGACTTGAACTCTAATAATAAATAAATATTAAATAAACCTCTACTTGACTTTAAGTGAACCAAACCGACTCAATAAACAACTAGACTAAACAAACTTAATAAACATTATTCAAAAGCACAGAAAAAGGGTCCTAATAGTGGCACCGCCCATAGGTTCAGTCTTTGAGCTCTACCAGGAGGTGCAACCGCCCCAGTCAGGCGGTGCAACCGCCAGATCCCGAAATTTCGGGAATTGACAGTTTTGAGCTCCAAATTCAAATTGGGTTGGGGCCTATAAATACCCCACCCTTTCTGCACTGAAAGGGCACCCTGAAACCACCGAAATTCTGATTTTACTTTGTGACTTTTAGAGCTCAAAAGTGTTGTATGAGTTGAAAGTTCTTCTTCCTCTTTTCTTCCAAGTTCTAATCTGTTAAGAGAGGAAAGGAAATTCTGTAAGGGTTGTCTCCTAAGCCCGTTAAAAGGAGTGAAACTGTAAAAGGGTGGTTGGCCTTCGCCTATTGAAGGAAGGCCTTTAGTTGATGTTGGTGACCTCGTCGGTGGAGGAAGCCAAAAGTGGAGGAGGTCAAGATTGACCAAACCACTCTAAATCTCGGTTTGCATTTACTTTGAGCATCTAATCTTTACTGCAAAGCTCCTCAATAGCTTACTGCCTTCTGTGCTTTTACGAACGTATTTCAAAGTTCAGTGCTTTCCGAATCGGCGTTTAGACGCAAATCAGTTTTATCGTACTAACATCATATTTCAGTTTGCGCTTACGTTCTGATTTCCATCATAACTGCAAACTGCCTTTATATCTTTGCTTTAACTGCATCTCGCTTCATCTCAAGTTAAAGTGGTTTACGAATCGGCTTTTATACCGAAATCGCTTTTTTCGTACGAACGTCGTATTTCAGTTTGCGCTTATATTCAGATTTTCATCATAACTGCAAACTGCCTTCATAGATTTACTTTAATGTCATCTCGCTTGATCTTAAGTTAAAGTAATCTTAGAATCGGCTTTCACACCGAAATCGCTTTTATCGTACGAACGCAGTTTTAATCGTAGAAAGATTTTCGCTGCACTAATTCACCCCACCCCCCTCTTAGTTCTCTTGATCCTAACAATTTCATCATCAAAATCCAAGATTCAACAGGTACCACCGTGACACTAGGTGGTACCACCGCCCAGACTGGCAGTACCACCACCCAAACTAGCGGTACCACCGCCTAAACTGGTGGTACCACTGCCTGACAGTCTCAGAGACTGTACCATGATGGTGCCACCTGTTGGGTCATTGTTTGGGCCTTTTATTGGGCCCAACATAGTCTATACATGGGCCCAACTAGCCCCTAATTTGGATGGCCCAATTCCAATCCCAATTATGTGCTAACTATAAAATTTAAGATATTTACTAAGCTAAACAAATTCGTAAGTCTAGGTTTCTTCCAACGAGCTTCTAGCGAACTTCCGACGATCTCTGGCAATGTTCCAATAGACTCCCGGCAAGCTCTTGGACTTCACAATGATCTTCTTGGAGAGTTTCGACGAGCTTCTTTGGTAAGCTCTTAGACTTCTCGATCAATTTCGGCAGAACTTCCGACAAACGTTCGGACTTCCGACGAAATCTCGAACTCCCAACGAAATCTCGTTCTTGACTCTAGGACTTTATTTTTCTTTATCCCTTGTTCGCTATTATAGTTAATCCTACATAAATAAAATCTACTTCGATCTAGATAATTAATACTATGCTAATCAAATGTTGTTTGGCGTGTCATTAGTTCATCGATGTCTCGTCCGATTGTTCGGTGCATCATTCTCTATTGCGGCTTATTGCCCAATCAGCCAATTGACCTCCGCAACTCCGATTTCCTTAGTGTAATATCTGCTCTTCTTGGCCCGATGCCTGAACTCATAGTTCGAAGCCTTCTGTCGATACGTCAACCGATTCTTCGGCTTGACGTTCAATCTTCTGACATATTTTTCTCCGGCCCAACATGATTCTTCCTACTTTAATTGTCTCTCTCAAATCGAAGCATCCTACGTCACTCAACATAGATTAAATCATAAACACTATGAATTGGTTTCATCATCAAAATATGAGATTCAACACTCTTAGACACACTTACATTCATGATATATGGAGTAGTGTCTAGCATAAATAAACCATTATGCAATATTCCTCTCGTCAATCTCCTTGGCTTTGTCAAAATCTACAACAAATTGCAGATGTGATAAGCAATATTGGTATCCAATACCAATGCACTATCACAAAAATCTGACAATTGGAGATTGATCATGAATATACGTGAAGCTTCTCCAAGCTTCTATTTTGCCCTATCTGCAAGGTACTCTTTGCAATTCCTCTTCCAGTGCCCATCTTTTTCATAGTGGAAGCACTGGCCTTTGTCCTTTGCCAGGTCTTTCTTAGCAACCTTTGCTTTACCCGGTCTACCCTTGCCCTTGCCATTCTTAAGGGACTTTTCTACTTTCCTTTTCTTTCTGGTCTCACTAGTGTAGAGAACTGGCTTCCCTTTCTTGAAAGTGCTCTTTGCCTCCCTCAACATATTGAGGAGCCTCGGGAGAGTCGCCTCAAGCTTGTTCATATTAAAATTCATTATGAACTGTGAAAAGGAATCTAGTAAGGACTGAAGCACAAGATCCATACATAGGTTATCCTCTAGGACCATACCTAGACCTGTGAGTTTATTTATCCACTGAATCATCTTTTGGACATGGTTCTGAACTGGTGTCCCCTCAGTCATCCTAGCACAGAATAGGCTCTTGGATATCTCATATCGTTAAGTCCTTCCCTATTAAACAAACAGTTTACGGACATATAGGAGAATGGATTTGGCATCCATCTTTTCATGTCATCTCTATAACTCAGGAATCATAGAGCCCAATATGTAACACTGAGCAAGAGTGGAGTCATCAATGTACTTCACGTAGCGAGCGATCTCACCCTCGCTTGCCCCTTCCTTGGGCATAGGCATCGTTGTATCAAGGACGTATGCGATTTTCTCCACCGTGAGAACAATTCTCAAGTTGCGAAGCCAATCCATATAATTTAGACTAGTGAGGCGATTGACATCATGTATGCCACGTAAGGGATTTGAAAGTAATATTTTATAAAAATAAAGATGCACAAAAATAAATAACATACAGATTTTATAAAAATAAATAATCAAGATATGAATTTCTATCTTAATATGCTCCCACTATTTTACTAGCAAGTCACGTGACACCCTCAACATGTGAAACGAAAGTCTCCGGCAGACTTCTAGTGGGGATCAGGATCCAATCAGCATCTTAGTGTAACCTCGAGGGACTCGACCAATCACACTAAGCCTGAAAGGTAGGCAACTCTTACCGATCACAACTCCTTATGATTCCCGTCCTGTTCAGCCTCCGAATCACCATGGTCTCGAGGGACTCAATCAACCATGATGTTTAGTTAAGTCAATACCATCGTTACAAGATGAGTCTAATTCGATGATATGCTCTCGAGGGACTTGACCAAGCATACCATGTCATCAGGTCACCGGTGACGTCTCTATGTCATAGGCAAAATAGCGAATCGCGATATAGGTGAGCCTCGAGGGACTCGACCAACTTAACATACATCGGGAATCGGTCCATACCTATAACGATGGAAGGCTATGCGGGTCAATCTAATTGTCTCACGTTTATTGATTTAATATTATCGAGAGAGGGGTTTCTATGATTTGGTCTCCTAATATGACATGTCACACATATACATATTTAATATATATCTATATCGCATGCAAGTATACATATATAGTAGGTGTATAAGCAATCATACTAGGTGATCATGAACCATAGCCTAATGTTTATAGTAGGCCTGAGCCAATGGGCCTAATCACTCGCATCAAGATCTATGTGTGCAGTAGTGCATCTCTATGCCTTATGATCGTCCATCTCGTCCTTGTCAGTTCCGTCGACATCTCGACACATCTCCATGCATCGCCGTTATCCATCTTGTGGGTCCTGCTATCGTTTCCACGCTCCCGCTACGCCTCCTCGTGTGATTACAGCTTAATCATAGGCACGCGGGCCCGACAATAAACAAAAAATAAAATGGAGGCTCGCAAGCCCCAATAATAATAATCACAAGTACACATATCACACGGTCCATGATCATCCGCCCATATATCATACATCATATGTATAAATCATTATTATTTAGGACTACTAGATAATAATAAAAAATAATAATCCACTAAATATTTTAATTAATTAATATTTTTTGAAATCAAGGACATGTAGGGAATTTTTTGACTACTAAGGGGTATTTTCATAATTTGGACAAAAGGAAAGAATTAGAATTTCTCAAATTCACAAGGGCAATTCTCTATTGGATAGATAAGAGAATTGGGTTACTCGGTTCACCCATTCTCTTAAGAGTTGAGAAGGCAATGGTTACTTGACTTCGCCCGCATGCTCAAGGATTGTACTCCATGCATCAAGTTGGTTACTAACCTTCGCCTGCTCTTTTCTCACACTTCTGAAGCACTCGAAGTGTTTGCACTTCTTGCATTAAGTTAGCTATTATGATTCACCTTCTCAATGCTATCGAACTTCTAGAATGTAGGAAGTTTTCACCCCAACTTAGAGTAAGTCTCTAATAGCTTTGATCACCTTTGGGATTGTACTGTCTTCTCCATCAATCCTACCGCCTACTCCACTGAGTAGCAAAGGTACAGCACCATGTACTACCTACTTCATTCCTTGGTCGTGCACTCTTGCATGACCCGAAGTCCATCACTTTCGGCTATCTTGATAAGAAGCTCATTGACACTGGTCTTTCGAAGTTCCTTGGCCTCTGCCCTTCAACCTTGTCTCGGTATTTGGAGTTTGCCTCTGCATGCTTCACCTCCTCGGCTCCATTCACGACTAAGCGCTCTTCCTCCATAAGAGCAAGGGATCAATGACTTTCCCAGAAGTCCCACCTCTACGGTACCATGGCATTACCATGCCCATAGCCCTATTATCCGTTGCCTCACATTTGTTAGGATCAAGAGCACTAAGAGGGGGGGGGGTGAATTAGTGCAGCGGAAAACTTTCGACGATTAAAACTGCATCCGTACGTTGAAATCCGATTCTGACATAAAAGTCACTTCGTGCAGATAATAACTTTGAAAGCTTACGGAAACGTATTTGAAGTAAAGTAAGGAAGGCAGTTTGCAGTTAAGATAGAAATTAGAATGTAAGCGCAAACTGAAATATGATGTTCGTATGATAAAACCGATTTCCATCTTAACGCCGATTCGGAAAATACTTAACTATGAAACATGTTCATAAATGAGCAGAAGGTAGTAATCTATTGAGGAGGTTTGCAGTAAAGATACGATGCTCAAAGTAAATGCAAACCGAGATTTAGAGTGATTCGATCAATCTTGACCTACATCCACTTTTGGCTTCCTCCACCAACGAGGTCACCGACGTCCACTAGAGGCCTTTCTTCAATAGGGGAAGGCCAACCACCCTTTTACAGTTTCACTCCTTTTGACGGGCTTAGGAGACAACCCTTACAAACTTTTCTCTCCTCTCTTGAAAGATCAAAACTTGAAAAAAGAGGGAGGAGAACTTCTAGCCTTTACAATACTTTTGAGCTCTAAAAATCACAGAGTAAAATTACATTTTTGGTGCCCTTTCATGCAGGAAAGGGTGAGGTATATATAGGCCCCAAACTAGTTTGAATTTGGAGCTCAAAAATGTCTTTTTCTGGATTTCCGGGGTCCTGGCGGTACCACCTCCTGACTAGGGCGGTACAACTGCCTAGTAGCTCGGAGACTGAGCCTCTGGGCGGTGCCACCGCCTGACAGGGGCGGTTGCACCGACTAGCAGAGCTCGGAGACCGAGCTTAGGCAGTTCCACCACTTGTCAGGGGCGGTTGCACCGCCCAGTCTCGCTCGGAGACTAAGCCTAGGTGGTGCCATCGCCTGCATGGGGCAGTTGCACCGCCCAGTCTCGTAGAGCCCAAGCGGTGCCACCGCCTGACCTGGGCGGTTGCACTGCCTAGCTTTCTTGAGAGACCATCTCCTGGGCGGTGCCACCGTCGACCCTAGCGGTGCCAATGCTTGGCAGGAATTCTGGTCCGAATGGGTTGATCCATTCTGCCCAATTTGAGTCTATCAAGGGCCCAATTGCCCCCAGATTAAGTTAATGGGATCACCTCCCATTCCTAACTTAATCTACATATTAACTATGACATTTCTTAAGATATGTACTACAACTTTCTCCGGTGCGTTAATCGCTTCTTCCGGCGAGCTTCCGGCGAACTTCCGTCGATCATCCGATGAACCCTCGGTGATGCTCCTAGGGACTTCCGGCAAACTCCTGGACTTGCGACGATCTACTTGGCGAGTTCCAACGAGCTTCTTTTGGCAAGCTCCTGGACTTCTCGGATTTGTTCCCGCAGAACCTCCGACGACCGTTCGGACTTCTGTCGAACTCTCGAACTCCCAACGTGATCATAGTCTTGACTCCGGTGCAACTCCTACTGCATGTCTTACTTCCATCGTAGTTAATCCTACACATGTAAAACAAAAATTCGATTGAGACAATTAATCCTAAGTAATTAACCAAGTTATCCGGTATGTCATTGGTCCCTCGACGCTTCGTCCGATTCTTCGGCGCATCATCCTCTCCTGCGGCCTATTGCCCAATCGGCCAGTTGACTCCGCAACTCCGATATCCTTGGTACAATACCCGCTCTTCTTGGCCTGATGCCCGAGTCCACAACCCGAAGCCTTCTGTTGATACGTCGACCGATCCACCGGCCTGACATCTAATCTTTTGACATGTTCCTTCGGCACAACATGATTTTTCCTACTTTAATTGTCTCATCCTAATCGAAGCATCCTGCATTACTCAAAACGCAGATTAAATCATAAACATATATCAAGTGGTTTCATCATTAAAATACGAGATTCAATAATCTCCCCCTTTTTGATGATTACAACCACTTGATGATGGAGTTAACCTTAACTCTTGGAGTTTAAACAAACTCCCCCTATCAATATGCCGTATTGATAGAAACTCTTGGATTCAAAAATCCAAGCAACATGTCATCATAAACTTATGCATAACTTGTCATGTCATCAACCTACTTCTCTCCCTTTGTCATCAACAAAAAGGGGAAGTACAACTATTCTTGTGTTTATGATATAAGTTTAACTCATTGCATGAAAAACATAATATCAAGTTTTATCATCATGCAGTTTTGAAGCTAGAAAATTTAGCAAATGTTACATCATGCTTTGAACATTCAAGCTATCAAGTTTTAGATATGCAAGTTTTACAACATACAAGATAGCACTTTTGGTAATGTTCAAGATAGCAAATTCTACATCATGCAAGCTAGCAATGTTATAACATTTTAGAACATGCAAGCTAGCAATTTAGAGATGTTCAAGAAAGCAACTCTTGCTTCTTGAAATATGCAAGTTTGCAAGCTAGCAAATTTTTGCTTCCTTTGTAATGTTTGAGCTCACAATTTTGTTTCCGTTGCAAAGTGCAAGTTTAGCATGTTTAGCATCTTGAGATAGGAAAGATAGAACATTTTTCCATTTTCTTAAGATTTCAAGCTAGCAATTATCGGTGATGTTCAAGATAGAAATTTCTTCTCTTTTGAGAAGTGCAATTTTTGCTTTCGTCTTAAATTGAGCAAGCTAGCTAGTTTGCCTCTTTTCATGATGTCCACGCTAGAAATTTTGCTCCCCCTTTGTCATTGTCAAAAAGAAGGGAAGACCCTTATATCAATTTTCAGATTATGACAAAGGTAAGTATCAATCTTATTTGTGCATCATTATATATTCAAATTAAAACATACACAATTTTAAAAACCTTATTTTTCGTGCATGATACTGAAAAATAAATCAATCATCATTAATGGGCATATCAGACATGATACTCAAACATTAAAATTTTTAAGTATTTATCAACATGTTGATCATGATACCAAACATTCATTATTTAAAGCATTCGTGATACACATCATATGCAATACATCATGTTCATCATTGTCATAAGTATTGCATGCATCATTTCAAATTCATGAATATTTCATCATTGCATGCATCATACCAAATCATAAAATATAAAATCATTATTAATGCATGATTCCAAATCATCATTTATTTCACAACATGATGGTACCAATTTTGTAAAATTACATCCTACCATGCATGATCGAAACTTCTTATCAAAACAAATTAATGAATATTTCATGTATTCATATCATCACATAAGGAATATCAAGAGGAATTATTAGGTGATGAGATGTATTTCATTCATTCAAAGAATTTTACATAACAAAATTCAAGTCATAAGCCTTAAAAGATGTCATGAGAGAACATATAAACAATCTTGATTTATAAAATGAATACTCAAGTTATAATTTCGAGAAATCAAGAGAAACCGTGACTCATTTCAACAAATCTCCTCTTAAATAAATAACATAAAGAATTCTTAAGAGATCTTGAAAAAGATAGAGTTCATTCAATCTTGTAAGAGAACAAGATATTAATTCATGCATATAAAATTTTGATTTAAGCATCAGAAATCTCAATTTATAAATTTTAAAAAATCAAGATAAAGCTCATTTAAATCATGAAATCAAAATCATTTTCAAGAGATTCACAAAACCAATACAGATAGATTCATTAATTTTCCTTTTTGAAAAATCAATAAACTCGAAAAAATAAATTTTTCAAGAAGAAACCTTTCCACTTTTTAGTTGTTTTAATTCAAGTGATTTATTTCATACATGCATGTTCTTTTCTTTTATGCCAAATAAAAATATGCATCAACGTTTAGGACCAAAAAATGAATTTTGTCATAAAACCATCAAGATCAATAGATTCTAAAAAATGAATTGTTAGGATCAAGAAAATCCGAAAATGAAATTTAATACTTCCATGCATTCGGACATGGTTTTGCCATATGTTTTTCAAATATACTCATGAAAATAACACATGCTTATCATCATGTATAACTTAAAATCTTATGCATAAAATTGTCAATCATGGTATCAAAATATTTAATATTACATCATTATGCATTTCTTCAAGCATGATTTTATTTAATCAAAATCGAGAAATAACAATGAAAATCAACATGATACACATTATTACTTCTTAACCACATATAGCATGATATTAAAATTCTTAATATTTTCATTAAGACATTAAGTATGGTTTTAATCAAAATCGGAAATAATCAAAATAAACATTTTTTCTTCTTAAGAAAAACATACATATTATCATTAGATTTAAATTTAATATTTTATTCCATTAACATAAAACATGTAATTTTCATCATTATTTTCAAAATTATGAGCATGATCATATTCATGCATTTTCAATTTTTTTTTAATATGCAACTTTCAAGAAAAATAATTATTCTAAAAAATAAAATGCATCATGGAAAACATAAGGTAATTTCAAAATAAATTAAGGGGGTTTCGATTACCTTATCGTTGAATGTCGTTAAGGCATAGTTTGCCATCTCGCCTTTCTTCGTTTTCTCCTTGTCTTTGGAGGAGCTCGATTCATCCCACTTTGAGTTCTTCTTCTTGTGTTCAAAGTAAGTAATTCCGTTCTTTTTGTTCTTCAATTCTCGTTTCATTAATTTTTTAAATTTCTTAGTGAGTAGTTCTTGTTCACCATCACTTGAGCTAATTCTCGAGTGGTCTTCGAATGTTCTATGTCCCAAGTCCTTCCTGTTCTTTGGAAGGTTATTTTGTTAATCATGTGCATTATGCACCATTTCATATGTCATCAACGAACCAATTAGTTCTTCAAGTGAAAAAATATTTAAATCTTTTGTTTCTTGTATTGCAGTTATTTTAGGATCCCACCGTTTTGGAAGGGATCTTAAGATCTTGCTTATGAGATCAAAATTCAAAAAATATTTACCAAGAATTCTTATATTATTGACGACATCCGTGAAATGGGTGTACATGTTGCCTATAGTCTCGCTTGGTTGCATTCGAAAAAGCTCAAAATTATGCAATAAAATGTTAACTTTCGAGTCTTTGACTCTACTAGTTCCCTAGTGCATGATTTCAAGTGTTTGCCAAATATCAAAAGCCGTTTCACACATAGAAATCTGATTGAACTCATTTTTGTCCAAAGCGCAAAATAAGGCATTCATAGCCTTTGTGTTTAAAGAAAAATACTTCTCCAAATTTAACCATTCGTTCATCGGTTTAGAGGGAAGTTGAAAACTGTTTTCAGCAATATTCCATAAATCCAAATTCATAGAAATCAAGAAAACTCTCATTCGAGTTTTTCAATAAGTGTAGTCCAATCCATTAAACAACGGTGGATGAACAACCGATAAGCCCTCTTGAAAGCTATGAAGAGCCATTTCTCCCAGGTGTAAATCTAAAATAAGAAATACTGGGCTCTGATACCAATTGTTATGATCAAGAGCACTAAGAGGGGGGGGGGGGGGGGGGGGTGTGTGAATTAGTGCAGCGGAAAACTTTCGACGATTAATTACGTTCGTACGTTGAAATCCGATTCCGATGTAAAAGTCGTTTCGTGCAGATAATAACTTTGAAAGCTTACGGAAACATATTTGAAGTAAAGTAAGGAAAGCAGTTTGCAGTTAAGATAGAAATCAGAATATAAGCGCAAACTGAAATATGATGCTCGTACGATAAAACCGATTTTCGTCTTAACGCCGATTCGAAAAATACTTAACTATGAAACACGTTCGTAAATGAGCAGAAGGTAGTAAGCTATTGAGGAGGTTTGTAGTAAAGATAAGATGCTCAAAGTAAATGCAAACTGAGATTTAGAGTGGTTCGGTCAATCTTGACCTACATCCACTTTTGGCTTCCTTCACCAACGAGGTCACCGACGCTCACTAGAGGCCTTCCTTCAATAGGCGAAGGCCAACCACCCTTTTACAGTTTCACTCCTTTGGACTGGCTTAGGAGACAACTCTTACAAACTTTTCTCTCCTCTCTTGAAAGATCAAAACTTGAAAAAAGAGGGAGGAGAACTTCTAGCCTTTACAACACTTTTGAGCTCTAAAAATCACAGAATAGGATTAGATTTTCGGTGCCCTTTCATGCAGGAAAGGGTGGGGTATATATAGGCCCCAAACTAGTTTGAATTTGGAGCTCAAAAATGTCTTTTCTCAGATTTTCGGGATCCTAGCGATACCACCTCCTGACTGGGGCGGTACAACCACCTGGAAGCTCGGAGACTGAGCCTCTGGGCGGTGCCACTGCCTGATAGGGGCGGTTGCACCGCCTGGCAGAACTCGGAGACCGAGCTCAGGTGGTTCCACCGCTTGTCAGGGGCGGTTGCACTACCCAGTCTCACTCGGAGACTGAGCCTAGGCGGTGCCACCACTTGCCTGGGGCGGTTGCATCGCCCAGTCTCGCAGAGCCCAGGCGGTGCCACCACTTGACCTGGGCGGTTGCATCACCCAGCTTTCTTGGGAGACCATCTCCTGGGCGGTGCCACTGCTTGGCAGGAATTCTGGTCCGAATGGGTTGATCCATTCGGCCCAATTTAGGTCTGTCAAGGGCCCAATTGCCCCTAGATTAAGTTAATGGGATCACCTCCCATTCCTAACTTAATCTACATGCTAACTATGACATTTCTTAAGACATTTACTACAACTTGCTCCGGTGCATCAATCGCTTCTTCCGGCGAGCTTTCGGCGAATTTCCGTCGATCATCCGATGAACCCTCGGTGATGCTCCTGCGGACTTCCGGCAAACTCCTGGACTTGCGACGATCCACTTGGCGAGTTCCAACGAGCTTCTTTTGGCAAGCTCCTCGACTTCTCGGATTTGTTCCCGTAGAACCTCCGATGACCGTTCGGACTTCCGTCGAACTCTCGAACTCCCAATGTGATCATAGTCTTGACTCCAGCGCAACTCCTACTGCATGTTTTACTTCCTTCATAGTTAATCCTACACTTGTAAAACAAAACTTCGATCGAGACAATTAATCCTAAGTAATTAACCAAGTTGTCTGGCATGTCATTGGTCCCTCGATGCTTCGTCCGATTCTTTGGCGCATTGTGCTCTCCTGCGGCCTATTGCCCAATCGGCTAGTTGACTCCGCAACTTCGATATCCTTAGCACAATACCCGCTCTTCTTGGCCTGATGCCCGAGTCCACGACCCGAAGCCTTCTGTCAATACGTCGATTGATCCACCGGCCCGACGTCCAATCTTCTGACATGTTCCTCCGGCACAACATGATTTTTCCTGCTTTAATTGTCTCATCTTGATCGAAGCATCCTGTGTCACTCAAAACGTAGATTAAATCATAAACATATATCAATTGGTTTCATCATCAAAATACAAGATTCAACAACATTTGCATCCCTTTTCTTCACGATCAGTAGATATGTCTCTACGGTACTCCTCCGAGTCCACCTCCTTTTTAACTGATGCTTGATTTTGGGTAGCTAAGTCCCTCTGGACTCGTCATCGCTTCCTCGCCCCTTTCGACCCCCTACTTCAAAACCTTTGTTTTCTCGAAGTAGCTCCCTTTGGTCGATAGAAAGATAGACTGCAACTCCCATACATGGCCTCTGCCATCACGTTGTAGGGTTTGCACCGATTCTATTCTCCTTAGCTTCCTTGGTAGCAACTTTCGCTTACTCGACCTTGTTCTCTAACTTGCCGGGCTCCCTTAAGCGAATATGGGCTCTGAAGTAGTCCAACTCTCCAGTTAATTCGATCATACCTCTATATGATCAAGTCCCTCTCATGGAACTCACTGGTATTTGCATTCGAACTTTTCCCTCGGTGGTACATAGCCCCCATATGCTGATAATCAAGGCTTTCATCCGATGTAAAATTTAATGCACGCACGGAAGACCTGCCTTTACGGTACTATGGCCTTCACTCCTTGAATCTATAGCCCTTCTTGCTGTCGTGTTATTCACCGAAGTGGAGCTCCCAATAGCTCTCGATCATACCTCCGTATGATCTAGTCCCTCATTGCTAGTCATAGGTGCCCAGCAAGCCAATCACGTGAGTGATGGCACGTGTGACTTGATATAGAATCTTTTTGCTTATTATATTTTGGCGTATATCACTTTATAACTATTGCATAAATACATATATATATTGTGATATCCTTGGATTTGTGCAATGGGAATCGGATCGTGATAAGATCACGATAATGAGATCGATTCACTTTTAAACACATATCCTAAATAATCCCGGTCATAGGTTACTCGAGAGGGACATCGTGATAATCGGACAGACTGGTGTGCTGTATACCCATCCATATGATGGATGTAGCTGGTCTCATAGCTGCTCGTGTGGGGACACTAGGGATACAATACAGGTGCTCATTAGAGAATGAGTTCACTGATTGATCCACTTACGGAATGCTTGATGGTTGATGATGCCTTATTGTCAAACAGCGATTTGTTAGAACCCTTGCAGATTCTAAACTTGGGGTTGATCTCTTTAGGGGATCGGCCTCCTTAGAACTCTATAGGGGTTCCTCCCTCCAAGTTGCTGCTCAAAGGCTGCAGAAAAGATTCATCTATTGCTTAAGAAAAGAGAAGGAATACATGGCTATTTATAGGGCTTCTAAACCCTAACTCCTAATAGGACTCCTACTTAAGACTCTTACTTCTAACCAACTCCAAATAGGACTCCTACTCAAGACTCCTATTCCCTTACAACTCCTAATTCTTCTCTAAGAAAAAACCTCCTACATGAATGCCCCTCTCAATTAGGACTCTCCTAACTAGAGTCCTAACAGAATGTCCCTCTCAATTAGGACTCTCCTAGCTAGAGTCCTAACAGTTTTACATGAATGTCCCTCTCAATTAGGACTCTCCAAGCTAGAGTCCTAACACGATTCCGTAGTCCTAGTGGTATATCTGGTCCTTAGACTTGAGACACCAAGGATGTCTTGTATGAGTGCTCCACTCTTTGATACCATACTTATAGGTTTGGCTGTTCCAGATCTAGTACAGCTGGTCATTGGGAGTGGTAGTCGACCTTACGAGGGCTATTGAGTGTCGATAGAGGATCATCCACTCTCAGTGTCATGAGAGGAATATCCCATGTGTTCTTGCTCAGACAAATCCCTGGCCAGGGTCATTCGGGTTTAGAGAGAAAGAGTTCTCCGAGAGAATCCGATTAGAGCAAGACTCGAGTAGAAACCGTATGGGTCTGATAGCACCATGCTCGATATACAGTCTTTGGGATATTAGATGGATGAGGGACTATAGGTACACGGTAACTAAGGACAGACAGGTCCAATGGATTGGATTCCCCTGTATCGCTTGGGGACTACGGCGTAGTGGCCTAGTACGTCCGTAGTCGATGAGTCGAGTGAATTATTACAGAGATAATAATTCACTGAGTTAGAAAAAGTTCTGACAGGTATGACTCACGGCCAGCTCGATATTGGGCCTAGAGGGTCACACACATATGGTAGACATTGTGATGAGTAGAGGTTCGGATATGAGATATCCGACGGAGCTTTTGTCTTATTGGATGCAGATCCAATACCCATTAGGGGAGGACCCATTAGGGTTTGACAGGGGACCTCTATAAATATGAGGGATTCAGAGCCTCATAGGCTAGAGCCTTTGCTTGCCTTTCCTATTCTCCTCTCCCTCTCCACCTCAGAGCAGGCCTAGAGTTTTAAGGAGCATCGTCGCAACCCTACTGTGTGGATCACCGCTAGAGAGGAGGACGCTTGACCTCCTTCACTCTCTCTTAAGGATCTGCAAGGAAACAGGGATATACGATCTCCCTAGGTAACAAAATCTACTCTATACGCAGTTTTAAGTTTCGCGGATTTTGCACACCAATCTTCGCACGACGACGAACATCTCTTTGGGAATCGAGGATTTTGTTTTCTTGTTCTTCCGCTGCACATGTGATGTCGCCCCCCAAGATTTCCCAACACTCATGGGACTATATTCGTGTGTATCGCATTGCCACGAATTGTTCCACCATGATCTGCTGCACCATGTCTCCTCCTGGTGACATCTCTATTGCATTCTGATCCTCGGGGATGAACTCGAATTGTGATCCCTCCATGTGTGGCCTCTGCCAATACATCGTAGGGGGTCTCTTCCACCTTCAATTTTGTTCACTCCTTTAGCAATCGACCTTCAACCACCGACTCTTGGGTCACACCTAGATGAAGCACCGCTCTAAGATAGTCCGTCGCCTAGTAGCTTTCGAAGTCCACCGGCTTCGCTGAAAATGGTGCGTCGTTGTCTAGATCTTGGGCCTCTACCCCTACCAACACAATCTCCGCTATGCATCGCTTCCTTCATGGCAACTTGAATGGCAACACTGTGGCATATTCTTCAAGAGTACCCACCTCCGCGTCCTCTTGCCCTGTGCCAAGACCTTCTGAACCCAACTTCGCCTTCGCAAGTTGAGTCAACTTAGTTCCTCCCTCAAATGCTTCTCTGAGATTAGATGCATGTGCCCAAAAGCTCCCTTCATCTTTGGCACTATGCAAGATATGTCTGATCCATCAGAATGAAGGACCCATGAAACAACATGATTCTGCTCTTACCTCTGCAAGAGTTCATGTCCTTGACCTCTGTCCAAGGAAAGTTTTGTGCCTTCGCTCCATGTTCCATCTTCTATGTCGGCTCCCTTCATGTGGCTTAGGTACTTCACCAAGTTATACCTAAGTTGCTCTGCTCCTCGTTTTGCATTTAGCTGACGATGGCCCTCACACCCACCATTCCACAGGTCAACCCTCTCTTGAGTCTGGTCTCTATATCGATTCCAAGTGTGCCTTCATTTGTATTGCTCTGGGTCGCTCCCCCACTTGATCTTGCAATGCATCCACCAATGCATTCTCTCAAGCGAGATCATGCGACGACTCCAAGTCACTCGCTCGATCCATTGAGCTTCGTGGAGTTGTTGTTTTTTGAGGTACTCCTCAAAATGTATAGTTTGTTGCACATGATTCTCCCTCTAGAAAGATGGGACTTATCCCTCCTAGATATCTATCCCATTGGAGCAACATCTCTCATCGTTTTGGAGACCACCATCATTTTTGAAAATTTACTAAAATATTTATTTGTAAAAATAAGGATAATTTAATAATTATTTTATATTAAATGATATTATATTAAAAATTTATGGCTAGGGACCTAAGAGTAAATATTAGAAGTTTGATATAATTTATGAAAGATTCAGATTTAAGTTAAAAAAAAATAAAAAATAGTGGACATGTGTCACTAGCTAACTTAATTGTGCCACTTATGTTTACACTAAAGATGACACCTAGCCCCTTTCATGCATGCATGACACCTTGCAACTTTTGCATTAGCCAAAACCCAAAAAAAAAAAAAAAAAATTACATGAAATGTTAAAGAAAACAAACCTGAAGAGTTGCAGCCAACACGAGTTTGAGAAAAGAAGGGAAGAAGAAGAAGAACAACTTTTGCATTAGCCAAAACCCAAAAAAAAAAAAAAAAAATTACATGAAATGTTAAAGAAAACAAACCTGAAGAGTTGCAGCCAACACGAGTTTGAGAAAAGAAGGGAAGAAGAAGAAGAAGAAGAAGAAGAAGAGCTTGAGGTTTTTTTATCAATTTTTCCATATTTGGGATTCAAATAATTTTAAGGCAAGTGTTCTAACCCCATCCCACAGTAACCTTAATCTCTATTTCCATTTTTATTTTGCAAAATTTGAGAGATTTCAACTAAGAACCAGACCTTTCGTTTTGATATAAAGCCATGAATCTGTAATTTTTCGGTAATCTGACCTCTATGCAATTTTTCGGTCATAACATTTTGTAATAAACTCTGATTTTGACAAAACTATTCCATTTGAAAGTAAACAAAAAAATCTTTATTTTGATACTAGGATCGAATGATTTAGAGTTTAAATGCTTACTAAGACTTCTATTTAAATTAACCCTACAGATTCTGTAAAACAGGGACTAAAATTTCTGACCTCTTGTTGCTTAACTGCTTATAACTTTCTGCTGTGAAATCAGATTCATACAAAGTATGATTTATTCGAAGCTAGACTCCAAATTCTTTCTGTATATACCTGATTTGAAATTTTTGGAGTACAATTGCTAACTGAAACATCTACTTTTATTGACCCTATGGATTTAGTAAAACAGAGCTAATATTTTCAGACTTTTCACTATGAAATTATTTGTAACTCCCTATTGTAAATTCCAATTCTTGTAAAACTTGATTTCCTAAAACTAGATTGACAAAGATTTCTAAATACACCTATTTTGTATAAATTGAAGCATAATTGGTTATCCAAATAGTTCATACAATGTTCCTATCAAATTATGCCAGAATCGAGCTTTGGTCAATTTCGGCTTTTCTTGTTTCTTCTCTTTGGAAATCGATTTTGGTAAAAACTCTTACTTCAGTTAAACATTACATTATTACCTTAAATTCCTGTATACTTTTGTCCTTTATTTATTTGTACATCTGCAGCTATCATCTAAAGTTCATGTTTGCATCGTAATGATTCGGCATATGCATCCCATTGTTCCGCATTTATTTATGTCATTTCTTGAAATCCTTGTATGCTCTTGCTTTTGTTTCCTTTCAAATCTGAATACATTTGTGAAAGATTATGTTTGTATCGTATTGACTCGAAAGGCATATGTACATTTCGTTGTTCTGCATGTGCTTCCGATATATGCTAATTTCATTATTCATACTGTCCCTTTGTACTCTGGTGTTTGTGGGATAAATGTGAACCTTTGCCAGAAATGGTAAAGGGAGTTATGCTTAGAGCCCACGATGCTCTGCCGGCCTCGTATGACTTCACTCAGACATGGGTGGATGGAGCTCCCAAACGTGGGAGACTTATGTTTGGTTGTCATTCAGAAATGGATGGACCATATTATGTTATGATCCCACTTCACCTTCTATGTGTTTGATATGATATCCAAAGCTTCGGCTATATTTCTAAGCATGCTTTGGATAAGAATGAAATTAATGCATCGTCATGTGACATTTGAGTTTCTATTCATGTTTTGTTCTTTGAAATATTTCTGAAATGTTATAAGTCTTTGTTATACCTTGAAATTACCATATGCTATGGATATGCTCCTTATGTCAATAATATGCTCCAATTACCCTTCCTCGATTATATGAATAAAACATGCTTCGAACGAAATGACATCGTAATTTTGCATTCAAACAACACATGCTTCTGTTTCATCTTGTATCTCTGCTTTGTATTTTTGATACCTTATTTGTTTGAAAAAATCTGTCCTCTTTGCTATGGATATGTTAGTCACTTGCTGAGCTTTATATGCTCACACCTCCTGAATGAAAATTAAATTGGGGGTGGGGGCGTGACAGAGTTGGTATCAGAGCATGGTTTGAGGATCACTGAAATATTTGATATGTTGACGTGCAAAATATATTAAGGTCTAGTGAACTATATTGATTGGTGAAATTTTTTTTTAATGTATTTTATGAATCTAGGATGATGAGGACATTTAGTCCTCCTACTTCATTTGTTTTTGATTAATTAAGTGCGATAAAAGGGTTGATCGGAGATATTAAATCATAGTGGCGTAGTAGAAGCGTGGTGAACCTAATTCATTAGTAGCAGAAAAATAGATGATGCAATTGGAGAAGATATTTGATGTACAAAATTGTTCTGATAATTAAAAGAATTTTTGGAGATCAAGGACAGGAATAGCAAGGACAAGTTTACCAAAAAAAAAAAAAAAGATTAGAAATGAATTAGAATGTGATAATAAGAGGGTCAAGACATCATCGATTTGAAAAAGGGAAGTCGCCACAAAAGATTCAATCCTGTATATGATAGGAGTTAGATTATGAAATAAGTTTGTATTTGTAGGTGATTGGAGCTTATTTTGCTTGTGGAAATTTGGATCATAAAATAAAAGACTGCCCTTTGAACAAGAAGAAAGAATCACTGCCTCATAAATCATCAGCCCATGTCATAGTGTATGTTATCACGGAATATGATTCTAAAGCTTTTGAATTAGTGGTTGAAGGTACTATTTATGTTTCTAAAAGAATGCAAATATTTGTTTGACCATGTGTCTCATCTATGATATGATTCGTAATATTTTGCTTCTCACATGGGCATTCAACCTGAACCACTAGATTATATGCTATATGCAAATACAGCTATTGGGGATTGTTTGATAACAAACTCGATCTGGTCATTTTGTTTGATTTCTATTGGAGAACACGAACTTCTTGCTGATTTGGTTCTCCTAGATATTTGGAGTTTTGATATTATACTAAGTATGGATTGACTATCTTCCAATCATACCAGTATAGATTGTTATACAAAATGATCACTTTTTGCATACTAGATCATCCCATCTTTTCTTTTGAGAGTATTGGGCATAATTTACCTCCTTGCCTGATGTATTTCCAGATGACTTGCCTGGTTTACTTCCAGATAGAGAGGGTGAATTTACTATTGATTTGGTCCCTGGGACAACCCCAATATCTAAGCCTCCTTACATAATGACACCACTTGAGCTAGAGGAATTGAAAAAGCAACTACAAGAACTATTAGATAAGGGTTTCATTCGACCCAGTGTTTCACCATGGGGTGCTCCGGTGCTATTAGTTAAGAAGAAGGATAGAACATTAAGGCTTTGTATTTGTTATAGACAATTGAATCAGGTGACCATAAAAAACAAGTATCCCCTACCTAGAATTGATGATTTGTTTGATCAATTGTAGGGTGCACAAGTATTCTCCAAAATTGATTTAAGGTCAGGTTACTATCAGTTGAAGATCATGAAGGAGGATATTCCAAAAACAGCTTTTAGAACTCGATATGGTCACTATGAATTTTTAGTGATGCCTTTTGGTTTAACTAATGCCCTTACAGCTTTTATGGAACTTATGAAAAGGATATTTCAGTCATTCTTGGATAATTGTGTGATTGTATTCATTGATGACATATTAGTATATTCAAGGAGTAATCAGGAGTATGAGGAACACCAGAGAAATATATTGTCCATACTAAGAGAAAAGAAGTTGTATGCAAAGTTCAGCAAATGTGAATTTTGGTTGAATGAAATTGATTTCTTAGGCCATGTGATTTCAGGGAAGGGTATATCTGTTGATCCAAAGAAAGTGGAAGCTGTGGTTAAGTGGGAAGTACCAACAAACGTGAAAGAAGTTAGAAGCTTCTTGGGCATGGTAGGTTATTACAGGAGATTTGTGGAGGGATTTTCTCGAATCGCTCAACCTCTCACCAAACTCACTCAAAAGAATGTAAAATTTGTATGGGGTGATGATTATGAGCAAAGTTTTCAAGAGTTAAAAAGGAGATTGACTAGTGCCCGCCCCTATTCTCACTATTCCAAGTGATGACGAGGGATTTATAGTTTATACTGATGCCTTAAGAAAGGGCCTTGGATGTGTTTCGATGCAAGAAGGGAAAGTGATTGCTTATGCTTTTAGACAACTAAAGAGTTATGAACTGAATTATCCAACTCATGATTTAGAATTGGCAGCAATTATTTTTTCTCTAAAGATTTGGAGGCATTACTTTTATGGGCGAACATTTTAAATCTTTACTGAACATAAGAGTTTAAAGTATATTTTTACTCAAAAAAAAGAGTTAAACATGAGGCAGGGGAGATGGATAGAACTTCTAAAGGATTATGATTGTATCATTAGTTATCACTCGGGTAAAGCTAATGTTGTAGCAGATGCCCTTAGTAGAAAATCTATAAGTTTTATGGCGACATTGGTTGTGAAGCAATGAAAGTTATTAGAAGAGAATTATGATTTGAATGTTATGAGAAAAGGGCAAGACTCAATGATATTAATAGCCTCCATCCAAGTGCAATATGATCTGCAATCTGATCTCATTCAACAAATTAAAGAAGGACAACTACGAGATCGACGCTTAATCTACTTAAGGAATGAAGTAGAAAACGGATTGAAACTAAATTTTTAAGTTTCAGAGGATGACCTATTGAGATTTGGGGATAGAATATGTGTTCCAAATGACCTAGATATCAAAAATTAAATCCTGAGGGAAGATCATAATTCAAAGTACACCATGCATCCTGGTAGCACTAAGATGCATAGAGATCTCCAAAGTCATTATTAGTGGAAAGGCATGAAGAAGGAGATTGCAATATATGTTTTAAAGTGTTTGACTTGTCAACAAATCAAAGTAGAACACCAAAGACCTGGAGGTTTGTTGCAACCTTTAGATATTCCTGAATGGAAATGAGAATATATTACCATGGACTTTATTTCAGGACTACCTCGAACTTCTAGAAAGCATGATGTTATTTGGGTTATCATTGATAGGTTAACGAAATTTGCACATTTCCTACCGATCAATATAACTTATTCTCTTGATAGGCTTGCAGATTTATATATCAATGAAATAGTAAGACTTCATGGTATTCCAAAGGAGATAATCTTTGACAGTGACTCCAGATTTCTATCTAGATTTTGGAGAAAGTTATATGAATCTATTGGCACTAAAGTCAAGTTTAGCACTGCTTATCACCCTCAAACTGATGGTCAATCAGAAAGAACCATTCAAACACTTGAGGATTTGCTTCGAGCCTATGTTATGAATTGGAAAGGTGAATGGGATAAAGATATTTCTCTTATTGAGTTCACTTACAATAATCGTTATCATTCAAGTATTCAGATGGCTCCTTATGAAGCTTTATATGGGCGAAAGTGCAGGACGCTTATATGTTGGGAAGAAATTGGCGACATAAAGTTATTAGCACCAGAAAAAGTACAAGAGACTACTGAGAAAATTCAACTTATAAGAAAAAGGTTAAAGACTACTCAGAGTCATCAAAAGAGTTATGCTGATAATAGAAGACGAAATATTGAGTTTCAAATCGGGTATTTTGTATTCTTGAAGGTCTCCCCTTCTAAAGGCATTGTAAGATTTGGGAAGAAAGGAAAGTTAAGCCCATGATTTATTGGACCTTCTAAGATTCTTGAGAGGGTTGGTTCTGTCGCTTATAGGATTGCCTTGCCACCATCATTGTGCTATATCCATAATATATTTCATGTTTCAATGATCAGAAAGTATATACCTGATCCCTCTCATATCATTAAGTATGAGCCGATGGTGATTGATAAAGACTTGTCTTATGTGGAAGAACCCACTCAAATTGTTGATAAAAAAGAAAAGATCTTGAGGAATCGGGTTATCCCTCTAGTTAAAGTGATATGGAGATATCATTCTGGAGAGGAAACAACCTGGGAGCTTGAGGAAGAAATGATGAAAGCTTATCCTCATCTTTTCGTCGAATGAGGTATGATAAATTTCGAGGACTAATTTTTCTTTAAGGAGGGGAGAGTGTAATATCCCCCATTTTTTAAAATTTACTAAAATGTTTGTTTGTAAAAATAAGGATTATTTAATAATTATTTTATATTAAATGATATTATATTAAAAATTTATGGCTAGGGACCTAAGAGTAAATATTAGAAGTTTGATATAATTTATGAAAGATTTAGATTTAAGTTAAAAAAAATAAAAAATAGTGGACAAGTGTCACTAGCTAACCTAATTGTGCCACTTATGTTTACTCTAAATATGACACCTAGCCCCTTTCATGCATGCATGACACCTTACAACTTTTGCATTAGCCAAAACCCAAAAAAAAAAAAAAATTAGATGAAATGTTAAAGAAAACAAACCTGAAGAGTTGCAGCTAACGTAAGTTTGAGAAGAGAAGGGAAGAAGAAGAAGAAGAAGAAGAAGAAGAAGAAGAAGAAGAAGAAGAAGAGCTTGAGGTTTTTCATCAATTTTTCTACATTTGGGATTCAAATAATTTTAAGGCAAGTATTCTAACCCCATCCCACAGTAACCATAATCTCTGTTTCCATTTTTATTCTGCAAAATTTGAGAGATTTCAACTGAGAACTAGACCTTTCATTTTGATACAAAGCCATGAATCTGTAATTTTTCGGTAATCTGACCTCTATGCAATGTTTCGGTCATAACATTTTGTAATAAACTCTGATTTAGACAAAACCTATTCCATTTGAAAGTAAACAAAAAAAATCTTTATTTTGATACTAAGATCAAATGATTTGGAGTTTAAATGCCTACTAAGACTTCTATTTAAATTAACCCTATAGATTCTGCAAAACAGGGACTGAAATTTCTGACCTCTTGTTGCTTAACTGCTTATAACTTTCTGCTGTGAACTCAGATTCATACAAAGTATGATTTATTCGAAGCTAGACTCCAAATTAATTCTGTATATACCTGATTTGAAATTTTTGGAGTACAATTGCTAACTGAAACATCTGCTTTCATCGACCCTATGGATTCAGTAAAATAGAGCTAATATTTTCAGACCTTTAGCTACGAAATTATCTGTACTCCCTATTGTAAATTCCAATTCTTATAAAAGTTGATTTGCCTAAAACTAGATTGACAAAGTTTTCTAATGACACCTATTTTGTATAAATTGGAGTATAATTGGTTATCAAAATAGTTCATACAATATTCCTATCAAATTCTATCAGAATCGAGCTTTGGTCAATTTCGGCTTTTCTTGTTTCTTCTCTTTGGAAATTGATTTCGGTAAAAACTCTTACTTTAGTTAAGCTTTACATTATTACTTTAAATTCCTGTATACTTTTGTCCTTTATTTATTTGTACATCTGCAGCTATCATCTAAAGTTCATGTTTGCATCGTAATGATTCGGCACATGCATCCCATTGTTCCGCATTTGCTTTCGATATGTGCCTCTTCCAGTTTAATTTCTTTGGACATTGAATTCATATAAATTGTTTATTTCAATTGAGCTATATGTGATTTCTTGAAATCCTTGTATGCTCTTACTTTTGTTTCCTTTCAAATCTGAATATATTTGTGAAAGATTATGTTTGTATCGTATTGACTCAAAAGGCATATGTACATTTCGTTGTTCCGCATGTGCTTCCGATATATGCTAATTTCATTATTCATACTATCCCTTTGTACTCTAGTGTTTATGGGATAAATGTGAACCTTTGTAAGAAATGGTAAAGGGAGTTATGCTTAGAGCCCGCGATGCTTTGCCGGCCCCCTATGACTTCACTCAGACGTGGGTGGATGGAGCTCCCAAACGTGGGAGACTTATGTTTGGTGGTCATTCAAAAATGAATGGACCATATTATGTTATGATCCCACTTCACCTTCTGTGTTTGATATGATATCCAAAGCTTTGGCTATGTTTCTATGCATGCTTTGGATAAGAATGAAATGAATGCATCGTCATGTGACATTTGAGCTTCTATTCATGTTTTGTTCTTTGAAATATTTCTGAAATGTTATAAGCCTTTGTTATACCTTGAAATTACCATATGCCATGGATTTGCTCCTTATGTCAATGATATGCTCCAATTACCCTTCCTTGATTATATGAATAAAACATGCTTCGAACGAAATGATATCGTAATTCTGCATTCAAACAACACATGCTTCTGTTTCATCTTGTATCTCTGCTTTGTATTTTTGATACCTTATTTGTTTGAAAAAAATCGTCATCTTTACTATGGATATGTTAGTCACTTGCTGAGCTTTATATGCTCACCCCGTTGATATATAAATTTTTTAGGATAGCTTATCGCTCGCTAAAATATGTAGTTTGGGTTGAGGCAATGGGAAGCTAGAAGATTTTGGGGCAAATCTTTCATACTTGATATGTTGATGTTGTATAAGTTCCTTTTGTGTGTATCAATGACAAATCTAGATTGATGTATCCTGCAAATATTTGAAAAGTACCTCTCATGTTATGATTTTCGGAATGTTAAGTTAAAATTATGTAATGAATGATATAAACATGTGGTACATATTGGTTTTGTAATTGTGTAGATTCTCACAACTATAGATTTATGATATGGTTATGGTTTAGTTTAGTTGCCTTTGGATTTTAAGAATCATCTAGTGACATGATGTATGATTATAAACTGCACAGGTTTTGTGAATTGTGGATTGTAGAGGTGAATGACTTGAATGTTTTGCTTAGTGACCTCAAATATATGATTAGATCTTGGATTGTTTGTTGAATTATAATATTATCAATTTTGAGTTAGGTTCACACCTCCTGAATGAAAATTAAATTCGGGGGGGTGGGGCGTGACACCATCCCCTTGGACTACTCCAATTTGCTGAACAAACTGTGCATTGTTCTGCCTCCTACAAACGCACTTACTAGATTGTGACTCCACGTAAATACAGCCCCCGCTGCACCACTCAAGGCCTAACAACATGCTGAACTTGCTGCACACTTCAGCCTCCTACGGATGTATCCTTCTCATGCTAAAGAGAAAGTTCTAATACTCCATGGTGCCGAGTTTCGGTCGCCTTAGGATGGCCGCGAACATTCTATCATCCGCATACAAGTCCTTGCATATGTACTGAATTATTTGAGTTAGTAATTCCCCTCACCTCTATAAGCTTTGTACAACTCTTTCGGTAATTGAGTGACTCATCCCAACTTGCATGCTCTCATCCTTTACCAAGCGCCTCGCTTGCCTTGAGCACCATCAAGTGTTATAGTCAACGTCGAGCCGTAGCTCGAACTCAACCATCCCAACCTTTGTGCGCTATACATTCTTCCAAGCTTGCTTGTTCTTGTGGTGCCTCTTGCACGAAGGGTTGGCTATTCTTCTTAATGCCAATCTCAGATGCCCGCTCCTCCGAGTGACTCCTTTTTCCTACATCTCTATGCCCGCTTTCCCCTAAACGATCACGTGTGCTGACTGCTCTCAATGCAGTCCCACTAGGTCCCCCACGTTTGCATGTCAAGTGTTTCTATGAGTGCTTGTCCTGCTCTAATACTATTTGTCACAGACTTAGCTGATTTTACCTAAGTCATGTGGTACCCTTGCATGTTCGTTCGTAAAGGTCAGCCTCCCCAAAACCTCCCATGGTCCCTTAGGACCTACAAAGAGAAAATGGGTTAGAGAAAGTGCCTCACTTAGGATTCACAAGCAAACATTTCTAAAAACACTTCATAGACAATGTAAATTATAAACAGAGTTTACAAGCTCTGAACGGTTGCACAACAAAGGATCAAATTGGTCCACTATAGACTGAATATCTCTCAAAAAGTGTCCACATGATACAACCTATATTTACAAGCCTAAGAAGGCCATCAAACCCAACTAAAATGGGGCCATTAAGCCTTCGACCGTCCCTCTACATGATATGCAAAGCATGAATAAACCAAAAGACACGGATATATATAAGTATTACATTAAACATCCTGTTTAGAACTTTATCCGTGACACTACGACCCTACCTACGAGCGTCGTTGCAAGGGGCCCACCTACATGTGGCCGGCTTTACGGCTACCGCTGCAGGCGATCTGCTTGTACGTAAATGTCAGCACTGCCATCTGCGATGATAGTATGGGCAGCAATAGTTGCTGCCCTTTCTCACTTTTGCGTCAAGCGCCCTCCTCTTTAGCGGTGATCCACACAGTAGGGCTGCGATGACGCTCCTCAAAACTCTAGGCCTGCTCTGAGGTGGAGATGGGGAGGAGAATAGGAGAGGAAGCAAAAAAGCTCTAGGCTATGAACTATTGAATCTTCCTTATTTATAGAGGTCCCCTGTCAACTTAACCCTAATGGATCCTCCCTTATTGGGTGTTCGATCTCCATCCAACTACCCAAACCTCTTAGATTAGTGAATCTCTATCCAATAATCTCTCATGGGTTCTTATTGGATCTCATCCATAGGATCCAATGATTTTGACGCCAAAAGCTTCTCCATAACATAGCACACGTAGTTTATAACCAATCTTTTGCACGAACAACCTAGCTCTAATACTACTGTTAAAAAATCTAGGGGGCGTCATCACATGCACAGCAGAAGAACATAAAACAAAATCCCTAATTCCCAAAGATATGTTCGTCTTCATACGAAGATTGGTGCACAAAATCCACAAAATTGAAAACCATATGTGAGATAGATTGTATTGCCTAGGGAGATCTTATATCCCTAAATCCTTGTAGATCTCTACGAAAGGGTGAAAGAGGTCAAGCGCCCTCCTCTCTAGCGGTGATCCACACAGTAGGGCTGCGATGATGCTCCTCAAAACTCCAGGCCTGCTTTGAGGTGGAGATGGGGAGGAGAATAGGAGAGGAAGCAAAAAGCTCTAGCCTATGAACTATTGAATCTTCCTTATTTATAGAGGTCCCCTGTCAACTTAACCCTAATGGATCCTCCCCTTATTGGGTGTTCGATATCCATCCAACTACCCAAACCTCTTAGATTAGTGAATCTCTATCCAATAATCTCTCATGGGTTCTTATTGAATCTCATCCATAGGATCCAATAATTCAGGGGCTTATTGGATATCCAATAAGATAGAGGGCTCTGACGGATATCTCATATTTGAACTATTAGGATCAAGAGTGATACTAGGGGGGGTGGGGGGGGGGGGGGGTGAATTAATGCAGAGAAGAAAAGCATTAATTTTAAGAAATATTTGTTTCGATTCAATGCGTTTCAGAGAGAAATTGAACTTGAAAGCTTTTGTAAAAGTGCAAAGAGAAGATTAAAGAAGTTTGCAGTAATGCAAATTATACAAATGAAAAGTAAAACGGAATTTAGAGTGGTTCGATCGTTGTGACCTACATCCACTTTCGGATTCCTCCTCCGTCGAGGTCACTAGCGTCCACTAATGGCCTTCCTTCAATAGGCAAAGACTAACCACCTCTTTACAGTGCTTTCTCCTTTTCACAGGTTTAGGAGAAAACTCTTACAAGTCTCACACCTCTCTTGAATGATCTCAACACTTAGAAAGGGAGGAGGAGGACTCTAGCACTTTTACAACTTTTTGACACTTCAAAGACTCAAGATTATGCTAATACTTTTGTGCCCTTTCATGCAGAAAAGGATGAGATTTTTATAGGCCTCAATGGCTTCAAAATTAGAGCTAAAAAATGTCACATCCCCGGATTTCGGGGTACTAGCAGTACCACCGCCATTACTGGGTGGTACTACCACCTACAGTATGACACTGGGCGGTACCAACCCCTGACAGAGCTCGAAAACCGAGCTCTAATGGTACCACCACCTGACAGGGGCAGTACCACCGCTAGCAGTATTAACTGATGGTGGTACCACCGCCCAAACCACCTTGGAGATTGGGTCACCAAGCGATGCCACCATAGGCCATTTTTTCAAGGGCTGAATGGACTGTTCAGTCTGGCCCAATTCAACCCTATTAAGGTCCCAGTTGGCCCCTAATTAAGTTAGTAGGATTACCTCCTAATTCTAACTCAATCTACTATCTAACTATAATAACTAAGACATAATTAAAGCACTCTTGTTCTGGTATGTCAATTGCTCTTCCGGTAAGCTTCCGACGATCTTCCGACGTACTCTCGACAATATTCTAGCAAACTCCTAGCAAGCTCCCGGACTTTACAATGAACTTCTTGGCAAGTTCTGACGAGCTTCTTTGGTAATCTCTTGGACTTCTTGGTTGGTTCCGACAGAACTTCCGACGAACGTCCGGACATCCGACAAACTCTTGAACTCCCAATGAAGTCTCAATCTTGACTTCGGCATAACACATACTTTATTTCTTACTACTGTCATAGTTAATCCTACACACTTTTCTCAACATATAGATTAGATCAAATAATTTACAATTGATTTAATCAAAAACTCCGAGATTCAAGAATCTCCCCTTTTTTTATGATGACAATCAATTGATGGCAGAGTTTATCTTAACTCTCCCTATCTATATGCTATAGTTGAGAAAAGACATTCTTGAATTCAAGGCCTTTGAATTCAAGTATCAAACTGATAAGTTAAATTCATTTATACTTATCAATATACACATCATGAAACTTATCATGATTTACTAATTCTAAATACGATACCACATATTTGTCAAAATGATGTCAAGGCATGACGTCTATTTTCAAATCCAATAATAACTATCATTATTTACAAAATTCGAATATGAATTTTAACAAGATGATAATTCTTGATAAAAGATAACAATACATTAATCCATGGCAAGATATCAATTGTAAATAGCAAGTTGAGCTTATTATATCTTAACATAATGAAAAACATTTATCAAGTATCTACAATACAATACATTTTACACATTGTTTAATATGTCAAGTTGTCATCAATTTGTCACATTTCTCCCCCTTTGTCAACAACAAAAAGGAGAACAATTCAACAATGCAAGTGTGGTAAAAAAAATTCAAGTATCAAACTACTTTATCCAATCGATATTGCATCATTGCATGGTAACATTCACAAATTCTCAACATCAAAATTTATCAACATTAAAGTGATAGATTGTATCAACTTCTCCTCTTTTGTCATCAAAAACTTTGCACGAAGAAGAGGAAGGAAAGTAAAGAGGAAATCCATTAAGAACCAAATTTATGAAGTCAAAAACACTAAATAAGTTTTCGTTAAAACATGATTTAATCAAAGAGAAGGGATTCATGAAAAGGATCATACGAAATCAAATCCTCATTCTTGCAAGTGATTATCATGTACTAAAATTTATCTTTCAAAGATTAAGATATCTATTGAAATTTATAAAATTCATCTTTCATGAGAAGAATAAGGAGAGGAACGTCATATGAAAAAGAAATTCATAAGTTAAATTCATTTCTCATTAAAAATTCACAAGAGATAAACCCATGAGAGATGTATTTGTCAATGAAATCTATTAAGTGATTAAGTGTCTCAAGAATCATTAAGTGATAGAGGAAGGGTATGAAGTAAACTTGATACCAAGGAAGATAAAAACGAAATAGATTCATGACAGTCTCATTCATGAAATACATTAAGAGAAGGATAGTCCAGAAAAGAAATACAACAAACTCATGCATTCGGATAATTTAGCATTCCTAACTCCCTTATAATAAAATCAAATTGTTCTTCACTTAAAGGTTTTGTAAAGATGTCAACTAAATGATATTTCGTATCAATAAACTCTAGGAGTATATCATGATTATTGATATGAACTCGTATGAAATTATGCCTAATGTCAATATGTTTAGTTCTATAGTGTTGAATAGGATTTTTTTGTTAAACATATAGCACTTGTGTTATAACATTTTATGGGAATATTCTTAAGATAAATTCTATAATCTTCTAATGTAATTTTCATTCATATGACTTTGTGCACAACATGCACTAGCAACTATGTATTCAGCTTCGGTTGTAGATAGTGCAACCGAGTTTGTTTCTTTGAAGACCAAGAGACAAGTGCATGACCTAAGAATTGACATATTCCAGATGTGCTTTTTCTATCTAATCTACATCCATCGAAATCCGCATCAGCATAAGCAATTAACTCAAGGTTTTCAGATTTTAGATATGATAATCCTAGATTAGTGGTTCCTTTAAGATATCTAAAGATTCTTTTAACTACTTTAAGATGAGATAGCTTAAGATTATATTGAAACCTAGCACAAAGTTCTACGCTAAACATGATATCCGGTCTTATTGCGGTGAGGTATAGTAAACTGCCTATTATACCTCTATAAGTTTTTTGATCAAAGCTTTATCCACTTTCGTCAATGTCTAACTTAGTGGAGGTACTCATAAGAGTATTGATAGCCTTTGAGCTATCCATATTAAACCGTTTTAGCAAGTCTAATGCATATTTTGTTTGACTAAGAAAAGTACCATTACTAAGTTATTTGATTTGTAAGCCTAAAAAGAATGTTAGTTCCCCATCAAACTCATTTCAAATTCTAGACTCATACTCTTTGCAAATGATTCGCATAAAGGTTCATTTGTCAACCGAAAATAATATCATCAATATAAATTTAAATAATAAAAAAATTATTTTTAAAATTTTTAATAAATAATATGGTATCGACCTTGCGTTTAGATAAATTATTTTGGATAAGAAATGAGCTAAGTCTCTCATACCAAGCCCTTGGGGCTTGTTTCAATCCATAGAGAGCTTTAGTCAATTTAAACACATGATTAGGGAAATTGTCATTCTTAAATCAGGGAGGTTGTTCAACATAAACTTCTTCTGAAATAAAGCCATTAAGAAAAACGCTTTTAACATCTATTTGAAATAACTTAAAATTGTTACTACTAGCATAGGCAAGGAGCATCCTTATAGCTTCTAATCGTGTCACATGAGCGAATGTTTCTTCATAATCGATACCTTCTTCTTGGTTGAAACCCTTGGCCACTAATCTAGCATTGTTTCTAACTATGATACCAAATTTATCTTGCTTGTTTCTAAAGACCCATTTAGTACCAATAACTAAATGGTCATTTGGCCTCGAAACAAGCTTCCACACCTCATTTCTCTCAAATTGGTTCAACTCTTCTTGCATTGCAATAACCCATTAATCATCTTTCAAGGCCTCATCAATGCATTTAGGTTCAATTTGGGAGAAAAAAGCGACGTTGGTACAAAAATTCTTAAGAGAAGAACAAGTTTGAATCCCTTTTGATGTATCTCCTATAATTAGCTCCTTAGGATGAGCATCTACATACTTCCATTCCTTAGATAAAGATTATTAAATCTAGGATTTTGATGATGAAACCAATTGATAAGTGTTTATAATTTAATTTATGTTTTGAGTGATGCTTCGATCAGGGAGAGACAATTAAAGTAGGAAAAATCATATTGGGCCGGAGGAAAACATGTTAGAAGATTGGACGTCGGGCTGGAGGATCGATCGACGTATCATCAGAAGGCTTCAAGCCATAGATTCAAGCATCAGGCCAAGAAGAGCGGATATTGTGCCAAGGATATCGGAGTTGTGGAGGCCAACTGGTTTATTGGGCAATAGGCCGCAAGAGAGGACAATGCGCCAAAGATTGAATGAAGCATCGATGGACTAATGACATGCAGGATAACATGATTCAAGCTTAGTAATAATTGTCTAGATCGAAGTGTGTTTTTACATGTGCAAGATTAACTATGATAGCAAGGCATAAAGCAAAATGAAGTCCCGAAGTCAAGAATGTGATTTCGTTAGGAGTTCGAGAGTTCGTCGGAAGTCCGGATGTTCGTCGGAAGTTCTACCGGAACCAACCGAGAAGTTCAGGAGCTTGCCAAAGAAGCTCATCGGAAATCACCAAGAAGATCGTCGTGAAGTCCAAGATCTTACTGGGAGTCCATTGGAACATTGTCGAGAGATCGTCGGAAGTTCGTCGGAAGATTGCCGGAAGCTCACTGGAAGAAACTAGACTTACGAACTTGTTTAGCTTAGGAAATGTCTTAGAATTCATAGTTAGCACATAATTGGGATTGGAATTGGGCCAACCCAATTAGAGGCTAGTTGGGCCCATGTAAGAATTGTGTTGGGCCCAATAAAAAGGCCCAAATAGTGCCCCAAGAGGTGACACCATCGTGGCACAGTCTCCGAGACTATGTTAGGTAGTGGTACCGCTAGTCTGGGCGGTGGTACCTGTTGAATCTCGGATTTTGATGATGTAATCAATTGGTGGGTTATTTGGTCTAATCCATATTATTGAGTTAAGTGTGCAGGATTAACTACGATAACCAGAAAACATAAAGCAAGAATACCGGAGTCGAGCTCGATGGACGTTTAAGAGACCGAAGAATCATCGGAGATGCTGCCGGAACCATCCGAGAAGAAATCGGGAACGTGTCGGAAGTTCGCCGAAGAAATCGTCGGAGGCTCGCGGAGATCACCAAGAAGGCTCAGCTACTCGTTAAAGTCATCACATAGATTGGGAGCTTGGAGGGAGTCCGTCGGAAGAAGTTCGTCGGAAAGCTCGCCAGAACAAGACTCGACGTTCGCGATTAAAAAACTTGCTTAGGATGTTTTTTTTGTGTTATGTAGTTCACCTGTAATTAGGATTAGGATTAAGAAATAATCCTATATCCTGGTTAGGGGCCAACTGGGCCCAAAGTCAGATTTGGTTTGGGCTAAAATTAAGCCAAACAAATGAATTGGAGAGCCAGGCGGTGGCACCGCCTGGCTGGGCGGTGAAACCGCCCAGCACCCGAGTGCTGGGCGGTGACACCTCCTTGGCTAGGCGGTTGCACCGCCCAGCACCCGAGCGCTGGGCGGTGGCACCGCCTGGCCAGGCGGTGGAACCGCTAGCACCGGGAACCCTAAGAGAATTCAAATTTTGGAGCCCAAAATTTGAATCCTCTTGAGGCCTATAAATACCCCTCAAATCTCAACTGAGGTTACAACTTTTGAGAAGCATTTTTTTTGAGAGAAAAGTCTTAGAAAGTCTTAGCAAGTCTTGTTTTCAATTTGCTAGAGAGTTCTCCTCCTTCTTTCTTATTGAAAATTTGTAAGAGGTTGAGCTGCTTGTAAAAGGTTGTAAGAGGGGTGTTTACCCTTCCATTTCAAGAGACTTGCTAGTGGAAGGTGGGAGCCTCATCGAAGAGGGGCCTCGCAAGTGGAGTAGGTCATTTGACCGAACCACTCTAAAAATCGGCGTAATCTCTGGTTTGCTTTTTATTATTGTCATTTACATTACTACAAATCTTCTTACTGCTTTAGTTCCTTATTACTCTTGCTGCGCAACTTTAAGAACACGCCTTCAAGTTAAATTTCTCAAGTTTCGTTCTTAACGTATGAAAGATTTTATTAAAATCGAAGTTTTAATCCGCTGCACTAATTCACCCCCCCCTCTTAGTGCCGCTCCGATCCTAACAAGTGGTATCAGAGCAAGGTTATCTCTTATATTTGGTTTAATACCCAAGAGAGATGGCTTACTCCGGCATACAAGAGGGCCATTCTATTGCACGACCACCTTTGTTTAATGGGTCGGATTACACATATTGGAAGACTCGCATGAGAATCTTCCTCATTTCTATGGACTTTGAGCTTTGGTCTATTGTCGAGAATGGATTTCAAAAATCTTCTCTTCCGATGAGCGAATGGGATGAATCAGAGAAGAAGGTTTTTGCTTTAAATGCAAAGGCTATGAATGCCTTGTTTTGTGCACTAGACAAAAACGAATTTAATCGTGTTTCAATGTGTGATTCGGCTTTTGATATTTGGAGAACTCTTGAGGTCACTCATGAAGGCACTAGCCGAGTGAAAGAGTCCAAAATCAACATCCTTGTGCACTCTTACGAACTTTTCCGAATGAAACCAAGTGAGTCCATCGGAGACATGTACACCCGGTTTACGGATGTCATCAATGGACTCAAAGCTCTTGGTAAAGATTTTACTAACTTTGAACTAGTAACTAAAATCTTAAGATCCCTCCCTAAAAGTTGGGATCCAAAAGTTACGGCCATTCAAGAGGCCAAAGACCTTAAAGCATTCCCTCTTGAAGAACTCATTGGGTCTTTAATGGCCTACGAAATGACATGTCAAGCTCATGACGAACTCGAGAACCCCCTTCCAAAGAACAGGAAGGATATGGCACTCAAATCACAAGAAGACCACTTGAAAGGAACATCAAGTGATGAGGACAGTGACAATGACATTGCACTTTTGACTCAAAAGTTTAAAAAATATTTAAGAAAGAACAGATTTAAAAATAATACAAAAAATAAATTTGAACAAAAGAAGGACCAAGTGATTTGCTATGAATGCAAAAAACCGGGACACTATAAGAACGATTGTCCTCAAGCCAAAAAAGGAACATCAAAGAAGAAGGCATTCAAGGCAACGTGGGATGATTCAAGCGCATCCGAAGAAGAGGAGTCCAACACCGAGCAAGTTGCTCATTACGCGCTAATGGCGTTAGGAGAAGCGGTATGTGATTTATTTAATGAAGACTTATCTTTTGAAGAATTATCTATCGCTTTTCATGAATTATTTGATGAATGTAGAACTGTTAGCAAGAAGTTAAGTATCTTAAAGAAAGAGCATGCTTTGCTACAAGATAAGTTTGATAGTCTTCAAACTCCTCCATGCTCTAAGTGTGAGCACTTAGAAGCAATAAAAAATGAAAATTTGCTTCTTAAGGAAACCTTAAACAAGTTTAAGGTTGGTAGCAAAGGATTAGATATGATCCTTGCACACAAGGGTCACATCGCAAATAGAAATGGAATTGGATTTGTAAAAGGATTACATCAAAATCCTACCACTTTCATAAAAGGACCTACATTACATGTTTCCTCTTATATGAAATGCAACTTTTGTTGCAAATCCGGACACATTGCCTACAAATGCCCATTTAGGAAAATTAGTTCACAAAAATTAATATGGGTTCCTAAAGGAACTATAAAGAATTCAATCATAAATAACAAAGTTAGTGGGTCAATTTTTGAGGCACCCAAAATCAAATGGGTACCTAAAAATCATCCTCTTTTGTAGACAAACCCACAAGCTAGGAGCAAGAGATGGTATCTCGATAGTGGATGCTCAAGACATATGACTGGAGATCCATCTTATTTCTCTATGCTCACTAGCAAAGAAGAAGGGTACGTTACCTTCGGAGACAACAACAAGGGCAAAATCATTGGCAAGGGAACTATTGGTAACAAATTTAATTTTTCCATTGATGATGTCTTACTAGTTGATGGATTGAAACATAATCTCTTGAGTATTAGTCAACTATGTGATAAAGGTTACATCGTTAGATTTGAATCAAATATGTGCATTATTGAAAAACCAAATCATAATATGACTATGATTGCTTTAAAACAAAATAACGTCTATACCATCAATCTTGATGAACTAAGTAATGAAATGTGCTTCTCCGCCGTAAATGATGATGCTTGGCTTTGGCATAGGAGATTAGGCCATGCAAGCATGAAAACAATATCTAAGATCTCATCTCAAGAATTAGTACGAGGAATTCCAAATATAAAGTTTATTAAGGACAAAGTATGCGATGCATGTCAACTAGGCAAACAAATAAAAACAAGCTTCAAACCAAAAAATCAAATTAGCACTACTAGACCATTACAATTGATCCATTTGGACTTATTTGGACCAATTGATACAACAAGTCTAGGTGGAAGCAAATATGCTTTTGTGATTGTGGATGACTACTCTAGATACACTTGGACCTATTTCTTAGCTCACAAAAGTGATTGCTTCAAGTGTTTCTCTAAATTTTGTAAACTCACTCAAAACGAAAAAGGCTTCATGATTTCATCAATTCGGAGTGATCACGGTGGTGAATTCCAAAATCGTGACTTTCAAAATTTTTGCGAAAGTAATGGGTACAATCACAACTTCTCAACTCCAAGAAATCCTCAACAAAATGGAGTAGTTGAAAGGAAAAATAGAAACCTACAAGAAATGGCAAGAACTATGTTGAATGAACATAGTTTACCTAAGTACTTTTGGGCCGAAGCCGTAAATACAGCTTGCTACATCATGAATAGAGTTCTAATAAGACCATCCTTATCCAAAACTCCCTATGAATTATGGAATAACAAAAAACCAAACATCTCCTATTTTAAAGTTTTTGGTTGTAAATGCTTTATTTTAAATGAAAGGGATGCTTTAGGAAAATTTGATGCTAAATCCGATGAAGGCATCTTTCTTGGTTACTCTTCCGTTTCTAAAGCTTTTCGGGTTTTTAATAAAAGAACTTTAGTAATTGAAGAGTCTATTCATGTAGTTTTTAATGAAATTTCCGATTTAAAGAAAAATGATTTTGATGATGATCTTGGTTTTGATAATTTGAATTTAAATGAACCCTCTCCTCAAAATAGCCATTTGAATGCATCTTCTTCCGAAATTTCTTTACCAAAAGAATGGAAGTATGTAGATGCTCATCCAAAAGAGCAAATTATAGGAGATACATCAAAAGGGGTTCAAACTCGTTCTTCTTTCAAAAATTTCTGTGCTAACGCCGCTTTCCTTTCTCAAATTGAACCTAAATGCATTGATGAAGCCTTAAAACATGATTTTTGGATCATTGCAATGCAAGAAGAATTGAACCAATTTGAGAGGAATGAGGTATGGAAGCTTGTTCCTAGACCAAGTGACCACTTAGTCATAGGTACTAAGTGGGTCTTTAGAAACAAGCAAGACGAAAATGGTATCGTGGTTAGAAACAAGGCTAGATTAGTGGCCAAAGGTTTCAACCAAGAAGAATGTATCGATTACGAAGAAACCTTCGCTCCCGTGGCTCGATTAGAAGCCATAAGGATGCTCCTTGCCTATGCTAGTAGTAATAATTTTAAACTATTTCAAATGGATGTTAAAAGTGCTTTCTTGAATGGCTTTATTTCCGAAGAAGTATTTGTCGAACAACCTCCTGGATTTGAAAATTCTCTTCTTCCTAATCATGTATTCAAATTGACTAAAGCTCTCTATGGCTTAAAACAAGCTCCTAGAGCTTGGTATGAAAGGCTTAGTTCCTTTCTTATTTTAAATAATTTTACCAAAGGCAAGGTTGATACTACATTGTTTATTAAATATTTTGAAAATAATTTTCTTATTGTGCAAATTTATGTTGACGATATTGTGTTTGGCTCTTCGGATGAATCACTATGTGAATCATTTGCCAAATGTATGAGTCTTGAATTTGAAATGAGTTTAATGGGTGAATTAACTTTCTTTTTGGGATTACAAATCAAACAACTTAGTGATGGTATATTTCTTAACCAATCCAAATATACATTAGAATTGTTAAAACGATTTAACATGGATAGTTCAAAAGCAATAAACACCCCTATGAGTACTGCGACTAAGTTAGATATGGATGAAAATGGTGAAAGTTTCGATCAAAAAACATATAGGGGAATGATAGGTAGTCTACTCTACCTCACTACGACTAGACCGGATATTATGTTTAGTGTAGGACTTTGCGCTAGGTTTCAATCTAATCCTAAATTATGTCATCTTAAGAGTGTTAAAAGAATATTTAGATATTTTAAAGGAACTCCAAATTTAGGATTGTGGTATCCAAAATCTGAAAAATTCGATCTAATAGCTTATGCAGATGCCGATTTTGGCGGATGCAGGATAGATAGAAAAAGTACATCCGGAACATACCAATTTTTAGGACATGCACTTGTTTCTTGGACTTCCAAGAAACAAAATTCAGTCGCACTATCTACGGCGGAAGCCGAATACATTGCTGCAAGTGCATGTTGTGCACAAGTCATTTGGATGAAAAATACATTAGAAGACTATGGAATTCACTTTAAAAATATTCCCATAAAATGTGATAATACTAGTGCCATATGTCTTACTAAAAATCCAATTCAGCATTCTAGAACTAAGCACATCGACGTTAGGCATCATTTCATACGCGATCATGTCCTTAACAATAATGTTGTTCTAGAATTCATTGACACAAAGCATCAATTAGCAGATATATTTACAAAAGCCTTGAATGAAGACCAATTTGAATTCATACGAAGGGAATTAGGCATGCTAAATTATCCCTAAACAATAAACTTGTTTGATTGGATTTTCCGTAAAGTTTTTCATCTTCTTTCCATCTCTCATTCTCCTTCAAATTCCATATGACATGTTGTGAAATCTCGAAATCGACTTTGATGACTTGATTATGAATTTCAAGTTAGCGATTTGATTTAAATAAGTTTTATCTAAATCATAATCTTGATCTTGCAAAATTGGAATCACAAATAATATCTTTTGGCATTCATGAATTGATACTTACAAATATGAAAGTATTGGCATTCATGACTTGAATTTGATTAAAACATTGTATGCTTAAATTAATCATTCTCCTATGTTTCAAAAATTCTTTAAATGCCTTATGTGATGATTAAAAAGTAATGTTGAGATTTTCATGAATTTGACGATTTGAATGAGTTTGTATTCGAATTATGATCTTGACTTCGTGAAATTACTACTTGAATTTTTTTTTATCCCAATCTCTCTCTTATACATCTACAATTTCTGTTATTCATAGAAAGAAGAGATTAGATAATATGAATGCATGCTGAATTTTCCTCTAAAATGAACTCTGCGTAAATATTTTTGCATACTTAATTTTCAATGATAAAATCGTTGTATGACAAAATATGTGCTTCAAGTCTCATTTTCCTTTTTGTTGATGACAAAGGGGGAGAAAAGTGATGACTTATATCATTCTTAATAGCATGACAAAATATGAATTGCAAAATCCTTGAGAAAAGTGATCGATCGATGATTATCTTATATGCCTTGCAAAATCCTTGAAAATATCGTAAGATTGATTGATCATATTGAATGCATGTCTAAAATGTATAATCATGCAATTCAAGTTGAAAATCTTTATCTCTTGTCATAGTAAAATTTGTCTCTTATCTTTCGACTTGAAAAAGATTTTCATCAAAGTTTCGCATTTACATTATGCTTAATGAGAATAACGATAAGTTCTACGGTTAGAGCTTATCGGTTTATGCTTGAATCCAATGGGATGGAATTCAAGTGTTTTTTATCTTCTCATAATATGGCATATAGATAGGGGGAGTTATGCTTAACTCCGTCATCAATTGATTGTCATCATAAAAAAGGGGGAGATTGTTGAATCTCGGATTTTGATGATGTAATCAATTGGTGGGTTATTTGATCTAATCCATATTATTGAGTTAAGTGTGCAGGATTAACTACGATAACCAGAAAACATAAAGCAAGAATACCGGAGTCGAGCTCGATGGACGTTTAAGAGACCGAAGAATCATCGGAGATGCTGCCGGAACCATCCGAGAAGAAATCGGGAACGTGTCGGAAGTTCGCCGAAGAAATCGTCGGAGGCTCGCGGAGATCACCAAGAAGGCTCGGCTACTCGTTAAAGTCATCACATAGATTGGGAGCTTGCAGGGAGTCCGTCGGAAGAAGTTCGTCGGAAAGCTCGCCGGAACAAGACTCGACGTTCGCGGTTAAAAAACTTGCTTAGGATGTTTTTTTTGTGTTATGTAGTTCACCTGTAATTAGGATTAGGATTAAGAAATAATCCTATATCCTGGTTAGGGGCCAACTGGGCCCAAAGTCAGATTTGGTTTGGGCTAAAATTAAGCCAAACAAATGAATTGGAGAGCCAGGCGGTGGCACCGCCTGGCTGGGCGGTGAAACCGCCCAGCACCCGAGTGCTGGGCGGTGACACCTCCTTGGCTGGGCGGTTGCACCGCCCAGCACCCGAGCGCTGGGCGGTGGCACCGCCTGGCCGGGCGGTGGAACCGCCAGCACCGGGAACCCATAGAGAATTCAAATTTTGGAGCCCAAAATTTGAATCCTCTTGAGGCCTATAAATACCCCTCAAATCTCAGCTGAGGTTACAACTTTTGAGAAGCATTTTTTTTGAGAGAAAAGTCTTAAAAAGTCTTAGCAAGTCTTGTTTTCAATTTGCTTGAGAGTTCTCCTCCTTCTTTCTTATTGAAAATTTGTAAGAGGTTGAGCTGCTTGTAAAAGGTTGTAAGAGGGGTGTTTACCCTTCCATTTCAAGAGACTTGCTAGTGGAAGGTGGGAGCCTCATCGAAGAGGGGCCTCGCAAGTGGAGTAGGTCATTTGACCGAACCACTCTAAAAATCGGCGTAATCTCTGGTTTGCTTTTTATTATTGTCATTTACATTACTGCAAATCTTCTTACTGCTTTAGTTCCTTATTACTCTTACTGCGCAACTTTAAGAACACGCCTTCAAGTTAAATTTCTCAAGTTTCGTTCTTAACGTACGAAAGATTTTATTAAAATCGAAGTTTTAATCCGCTGCACTAATTCACCCCCCCCTCTTAGTGCCGCTCCGATCCTAACAGTACCGCCCAGTGGCAAGGAGCCAGGCGATAGTACCTCCAGACTAGGCAATGGTACCACCTAATGCAGTGTCAGTGTCAGACTGACACTAGCAGTAGTACCGCCTAGCACAAGCGGTGGTACCGCCCGAACCCAGCAAACCCGGGATGAGATATTTTTAGGATCCAAGTTTGAATTAACTTGAGGCCTTTAAATACCTCTCTCATCCCTGGTTAAGATACACAAGCACAAAAAGTTTAAAAGTGAAGAAACGCTACTGTAATCACTTAAGAAATCCCCTCCTCTAGTCTAAGTTTAGAATTTTGTTTAGGAGGAGTGAGTGCTTGTAAAGGTTGTCTCCTAAATCTATGAAAAGGAGAAGAGGGGTATAAGAAGGAGGTTGATCTTCGCCTAATAAAGGAAGATCGATAGTGGATGCCTGTGGCCTCGATGGAAGAGGAATCGACGGAGTGGATATAGGTCACGACGACCGAACCACTATAAACTTGGCATGTTCTCTGGTTTGCATTTCTATTGATTACCATTTATGTTACTGCAAACCATTTTACTTGCTTACTACCTTCAATACATTTATGAATACGTGTTTCAAGTTAAGTTTCTAAAATCGATTTTCAACGTACAAAGAATTATCCGAAACCAACGTATTTTACCACTGCACTAATTCACCACCCCCCCGCCCCCCCCCCCCCCTCTTAGTGCTGACTCATTCCTAACAAGGATGTTTCGAAAGAAGTTGCATCCAAGTTGCTAGATGGCAAAAGGGTTTCATTTAAATTCAAAGGCATTAAAATTAACATCATCATCAAGATCATTTTTCTTAACTTCGGAAACTTCATTAAAAACAACATGAATGGACTCTTGTATAATCAAAGTTCATTTGTTAAAAATGCGAAAGGCCTTAGAGATAGAAGAATAGCTAAGAAAAATTTCTTTATCAGATTTTGTATTAAATTTACCTAAGGTCTCTTTTTCATTCAAGATAAAGCATTTACATCTGAAAACTTTAAAATATGAAATGTTGGGTTTTTTGTTGTTCCACAACTCATAAGGAGTTTTGGAGAGTAATAGTCTTACTAGAACCCTATTCATGAAATAGCTTGCCATATTTATGGCTTTGGCCCAAAAATATTTGGGTAGGCTATGTTCATTTAACATAGTTCTTGTCATTTCTCATAAGTTTCTATTTTTTCTTTCTACAACTCCATTTTGTTGAGGATTTCTTGGAGTAGAGAAATTGTGGTTGTATCCATTGGATTCACAAAATTCTTGAAAATCATGATTTTGAAATTCACCACCGTGATCACTTCGAATTGATGTAATCATAAAACCCTTTTCATTTTAAACAAGTTTACAAAACTTAGAAAAATAACTAAAGCAGTCATTTTTATGTGCCAAGAAGTAAGTCCAAGGGTATCTACTATAATCATCCACGATGACAAAGGTGTATTTGCTTCCTCCTAGACTTGATGTAGCAATTGGTACGAACAAGTCCATATGGATCAGTTGCAATGGTCTAGAGTTGCTTATTTAGTTCTTTGGTTTGAAACTACCTTTTATTTGTTTTTCTAGTTGACATGCATCACACACATTGTCTTTAACGAACTTAATGTGAGGAATTTCTCTTATAAGTTCTTTGGATGAGATTTGAGAGATTAGTTTCATGCTAGCATGACCTAATCTCCTATGCCAAAGCTAAGCATCATCATTCAAAACCGAAAAACATATTTCATTACAAAAATCATTAATGTCGATAGTGTATACATTATTTTATTTTAGAGCAATCATAGTTTTTGTGTAGTTTTTCAATAATGCAAGCATTGGATTCAAATCCAATGATGTATCCTTTATCACACATTTGACTAATGCTCAAAAGGTGATGTTTTAAGCCATCAACTAACAACACATCTTCAATAAAAAAGTTGGATGTATTACCTATAGTTCCTTTACTAATGATTTTACCCTTATTGTTGTCTCCGAATATGACATATTCTTCATCTAGGCTAGTGAGTTTAGAAAATTGAGATGGATCTCTAGTCATATGCCTTGAGCATCCACTATCAAGGTACCATCTCTTGCTCCTAGCTTGTGATGGTAAATGTTTCTACAAAAAAGGATGGTTTTTAGGTACCCATTTGATCTTGGGTGCCTCAAAACTCGATTAGCTTAACTTATCATTTTACATAGAGTTATTTACAGTTTCTTTAGGAACCCAAAACAATTTATATGGACTACACTTCTAAAATGGACATTGATAAGCAATATGTCCAAGTTTGCAATAAAAGATGCATTTGTTTCGGGGTGAAACATGCAAGGTTGGACCTTTAACACAAGTGGTTGGATTTTGATGAGACCTACTCACAAATCTGATTCCACTTCTTTTATTAACGTGACCCTTATTAGCAAGGATCATGTTTAAGGACTTGCTACCAACCTCAAATATTTCTAAGGTTTCTTTGAGTAGCAAGTTTTCATTTTGAAGTATTTCTATTTCATCATATTTTGTACATGGAGCGAAACTATCATTGTGCTTAACTTTTAATCTATCAAAATCACTAGCAAGAGAAGCATACTCTTTTTATTTATATTTTTTACTAATTAATTTGTATTCATCAAATAAATCATGAAAAGCATTTAATAGTTCATCAAAAGATAAATTTGCATCAAATGAACTACTCACCTCATCTCCAATAGCCATTAGCGCATAGTGAGCAACTTGCTTAGTGTTGGTTGGCTCCTCTTCTTCGGATGCACTTGAGTCATCCCAAGTTGCTTTAAGAGCTTTCTTCTTCTTTGGTTGCTTCTTTTTTGCTTGGGGACATTCACTCTTGAAGTGTCTTGGCTTCTTACATTCATAGCATATCACTTGTTCTTTCTTGGGTTCAATTTTATTTTTAGTATTATTTTTAAATTTATTTCTTTTTATGAATTTTTTAAACTTTCTTGTCAAGAGTGCCAAGTCTTCATCAAAGTCCTCATCACTTGAATTTTCTTTCAAGTGGTCTTCTTGAATTCTTAGTGTCATATCCTTCCTGTTCTTTAGAAGATTGTTCTTAAGCTCTTCATGAGTATTATAAGTCATTTCATAGGTCATTAGTGACCCGATTAGTTCTTCGAGAGGAACCTTTTGAATGACCGTGAATTTAGGGTCTCAACTTTTTGGAAGGGATCTTAAAATTTTATCAATAAGTTCAAACTCCGAGAAACCTTTACCAAGTCCTTTTAGACCATTGACGATATACGTAAATCTGGTGTACATGTCTCCAATGGTCTCACTCGGTTTCATCCAAAACAACTCATAAGTATGCACTAAAAGATTAATTTTTGACTCCTTCACTCTATTAGTGCCTTCGTGAGTCACTACGAGTGTGTGCCATATATCAAAAGCTGTTTCACAAATGGATACTCTATTGAATTCGTTTTTATCTAAAGCATAAAATAAGGCATTCATAGCCTTGGCATTTAAAGTGAATTCTTCTTCTCCAACTCATTCCAATCATTCATTGCAAGAGAAGACTTTTGAAACCCATTTTCTACAATATTTCATAATTCAAAATCCATTGAAATTAGGAAGATCCTCATTCTAGTCTTCCAATATGTGTAATTCGTCCTATTGAACATGGGCGGACGTGTGATTGAATGACCCTCTTAGTTGTTGGCAAATGCCAACTCTCTTGTGTTTCAAACCAAATGAGAGTGAACCTTACTCTAATACCAATTGTTAGGATCAAGAGCGGTACTAAGGGGGGGGGTGGGTGAATTAGTGTAGCGAAGAAAAGCTTTAATTCCGAAAAATATTTGTTTCAATTTAATCCATTTCGGAGAGAAATTGAACTTGAAAGCTTTCATAAAAGTGCAAAGAGAAGATTAAGAAAGTTTGCAGTAATGTAAATTATACAAATATAAAGCAAACCATAATTTAGAGTGGTTTGGTCATTGTGACCTACATCCACTTTTGGATTCCTCCTCCGTCGAGGTCACCGGCATCCACTAATGGCCTTCATTCAATAGGTGAAAACCAACTACCTCTTTACAATGCTTTCTCATTTTCACGGGTTTAGGAGAGAACCCTTACAAGTCTCACACATCTCTTGAATGATCTCAACACTTAGAAACGAAGGAGGACTCTAGCACTTTTATAACTTTTTGACACTTTAAAGACTCAAGATTATGCCAATACTTTCGTGCCCTTTCATTTAGAAAAGGGTAGGGTTTTTATAGGCTCCAATGGCTTCAAAATTAGAGCCAAAAAGTGTCACATCCCTGGATTTTAGGGTGCTGATGGTATCACTGCCATTACTGGGCAGTACTACCGCTTGTAGTCTGATACTAGGCAGTACCACTGCTCAGTCTGGGCAGTTACCACTGCTTGACAGAGCTCCGAGACCGAGCTCTAGCGGTACCACCGCTGGTAGCATTAACTACCGGTGGTACCACCACTAGCAGCATTAACTACCGGTGGTACCATCGTCCAGACCACCTGGGAGATTGGGTCACCAGGCGGTGCTACCGTCGGTTATGTTTTCAGGGGCTGAATTGGCTGTTCAATCCGGCACAATTCCGTCCTATTAAAGGCCCAATTGGCCTCTATTAAGTTATTGGGATTACCTTCCAATTCTAACTCAATCTACTGTCTAACTATAAAAACTAAAACATAATCAAAGCACTTTTATTCCGATACGTCAATTGCTCTTCAGACGATCTTCCGGCGATCTTCCGATGAACTCTTAGTAATGTTCCGGCGGATGTTAAATCTCGGATTTTGATGATAAAGTCAATTATAAATTGTTTGATCTAATCTATATGTTGAGAAAAGTGTGCAGTATTAACTACGATAGTAGTAAGACATAAAGTAGGGTTTGTGCCGGAGTCAAGATCGAGATCTCATTGGGAGTTCGAGAGTTTGATGGAAGTCCGGACGTTCATCGGAAGTTCTGCCAGAACCAACCAAGAAGTCCATGAGCTTGCCAAAGAAGCTTGTCGGAACTCACCAAGAAGATCGTTGTAAAGTCTAGTAGCTTGCCGGAAGTTCGTCGGAATATTGCCGAGACTTCGTCGAATTTTCATCGGAATTATGCCCGAAGCTCACCGGAAGAGCAGTTGATGCACCAGAACAAGCGGCACTATAATCATGTCTTAGTTATCATAGTTAGAGCATAAATTAAGTTAGGATTGGGAGGTAATCCCACTAACTTAATTAGGGGCCAATTGGGCCCTTAATAGGGTTGAATTGGGCCGAATTGAGCACCCAATTCAGACCCTGAAAACATGGCCAGTGGTGGCACAACCTGGAAGGTAGTGCCCCATGCTTTCTAGGCAGTGTTACCACCCTGATTGGGTGGTGGTACTACCGGCAGCAATGCTGCCAATGGTGGAACCACCCCTATTCGGTGGTGGTACCGCCTAGTGTCAGATTAGTGGTGGTAGTACCGCCCAATAATGATGGTGGTACTGTCAGTACCCCAGATTCCAGGGATTTGACACTTTTTAGCTCCAATTTTGAAGCCATAGGGGCCTATAAAAACCCCACCCTTTTCTACATGAAAAGGCATGAAACTATTGGCTTAATCTTGAATTCTTGAGTCATAGAAGTGTTGTAAAAGTTAGAGTTCTCCTTCATCTCTTAGCCTTGTAACCATCCAAGAAAGAGGAGTAAGACTTATAAGGGTTGTCTCCTAAACCAGGAAAAAGGAGAAAGTATTGTAAAGAGGTGTTCGGTCTTCACCTATTGAAGGAAGGCCATTAGTGGATGCTGGTGACCTCGTCGGAGGAGGAATCCGAAAATGGATGTAGGTCACCTTGACCGAACCACTATAAATTCTGGTTTGCTTTTCATATGTGCAATTTACTTTACTACAAACCTCATTAATCTTCTCTTGGACTTTTATGAAAGCTTTCAAGTTCAAGTTCTCTCCGAAATAGATTGAATTGAAACTATTTTCGTTAGAATCGGTTTTAAACAAAATGAACAATTTTCTGAAATCACAAAAGTTTTTCGCTGCACTAATTCACCCCCCATCTTTGTTGAATCTCAGATTTTGATGATAAAATCAATTGATGGGTTAATTGATCTAATCCATATTATTGAGTTAAGTGTGCAGGATTAACTACGATAACCAGAAAATACAAAGCAAGAATACCGGAGTCAAGTTCGATGGACGTTTAAGAGTCCGAAGAATCGTCGGAGATGCTGCCGGAACCAACCGAGAAGAAATCGGGAACCTGTCAGAATTTTTGGAAGTTCGCCGAAGAGATCGTCGAAGGTTCACGGAGATCACTGAGAAGGCTTGGCTACTCGTTAAAGTCATCACAAGTTCGGGAGCTTGCTGGGAGTCCGTCGGAAGAAGTTCGTCGGAAAGCTCACCGGAACAAGATTCGATGTTCGCGGTTGAAAACTTGCTTAGGATGTTTTTTTTTGTTATGTAGTTCACTTGTAATTAGGATTAGGATTAAGAGATAATCCTATATCCTAGTTAGGGGCCAACTAGGCCCAAAATTAGACTTGGTTTGGGCTAAATTTGAAGCCCAACAAGTGAACCGAAGGGTCTGGCGGTGGCACCGCCCAGCACTGTCAGTGTCTGACACTGACAGGCAGTGGCACCGCCAGCATCGGGAACCCAAAGAGAATTCAAATTTTGGAGCCCAAATTTGAATCCTCTTGAGGCCTATAAATATCCCTCAAATCTCAGCTGAGATTACAACTTTTTGAGAAGCAATTGATTGAGAGAAAGGTCTTAGAAAAGTCTTTGCTAGTCTTGTTTTCAATTTGCTAGTGTTCACCTCCTTCTTTCTTGCTGAAAATCTGTAAGAGAGTGAACCGCTTGTAAAAAGTTGTAAGAGGGGTATTTACCCTTCCCCTTCAAGAGATTTGCTAGTGGAAGGTGGGAGCCTCATCGAAGAGGGGCCTCGCAAGTGGATGTAGGTCATTTGACCGAACTACTATAAAATCAGTGTGATCTCTGGTTTGCATTTACTTATTTTCATTTATATTACTGCAAACCATTTGTGTTAGGATCAAGAGCACTAAGAGGGGGGGGGGGGGGGGGGGGGGGGTGAATTAGTGCAGCGGAAAACCTTCTGCAATTAAAATCAAAAACTGCGTTCGATCGATAGAAGTGATTTTGGTAAGAAAGCCGATTCGTAAATCACTTCAACTTTTGACTAGGAGAGATGCAGCAAAGATATGAACGCAGTTTGCAGTTATGATGGAAATCAGAATATAAGTACAAACTGAAATACGACGTTCGTACGATAAAAGCGATTTCGGTATAAAAGCTGATTCGTAAACCACTTTAACTTGAGATAAGGCGAGATGCAGTTAAAGCAAAGATATAAAGGCAGTTTGCAGTTATAATGGAAATCAGAACGTAAGCGCAAACTGAAATACGATGTTCGTACGATAAAACTGATTTGCGTCTTAAACCCAGATTCGGAAAGCTCTGAACTTTAAAATACGTTCGTAAAAACAAAGAAGGCAGTAAGCTATTGAGGAGGTTTGCAGTAAAGATAAGATGCTCAAAGTAAATGCAAACCGAGATTTAGAGTGGTTCGGTCAATCTTGACCTACTCCACTTTTGGCTTCCTCCACCGACGAGGTCACCGACGTCAACTAGAGGCCTTCCTTCAATAGGCAAAGGCCAACCACCCTTTTACAGTTTCACTCCTTTTGACAGGCTTAGGAGACAACCCTTACAGAATTTTCTCTCATCTCTTTACAACTCAAAACTTTGGAAGAAAAGAGGGAGAAGAACTTTTGGCCTTTACAATAATTTTGAGCTCTAAGAATCACAGAAAAAGATTAAGATTTCAGTGTAAGTTCATGCCCTTTCAGTGCTGAATGGGTGGGGTATTTACAGGCCCCAACCCAGTTCAAATTTGGAACTCAAAACTGTCAATTCCTAGAATTCTGGGATCAGGCGGTTGCACCTCCTGACTAGAGCGGTTGCACCGCCTGGCAGAGCTCGAAGACTGAGCCTCTGGGCGGTGCCACCTCCTGTCAAGGGCGGTTGCACCTCCTGCCAGAGCTCGAAGACTGAGCTCAGGCGGTTGCACCTCCTGACTTAGGCGGTTGCACTGCTTGGCAGAGCTCGAAGACCGAGCTCAGGCGGTGCCACCTCTTGTCAGGGGAGGTTGCACGGCCCAGTCTCGCTCAGAGACTGAGCCCAGGCGGTGCCACTGCCTGGCTGGAGCGGTTGCACCTCCCAGTCTCGCTCGGAGACTGAGCCCAGGCGGTGCAACTCCTGCCTTGGGCGGTTCAATCGCCTTGCAGAAATCAGGGTCCGAATGGGTTGATCCATTCGGCCCAATTTGGGTTTTTCAGGGGCCCAATTGCCCCAAGATTAAGTTAATAGGATCACCTCCCATTTCCAACTTAATCATTGTGCTAACTACGATATTCCCTAAGACATTTACTGCAACTTGCTCCGATGCGTCAATCGCTTCTTCCAGCGAGCTTCCGGCGAACTTCCGTCGATCATCCGATGAACCCTCGGTGATGCTCTTGCGGACTTCCGGCAAACTCCTGGACTTGCGATGATTCACTTGGCGAGTTCCGACAAGCTTCTTTGGCAAGCTTATGGACTTCTCGGATTTGTTCTCGCAGAACCTCCGACCATTGTCCGGACTTCCGTCGAACTCTCGAACTCCCAACGTGATCATTGTCTTGAATCCGGCGCAACTCCTGCTGCATGTCTTACTTTCATCATAGTTAATCCTGTACACTTTTCTCAGCATATAGATTAGATAACAAATGACAATTGACTTCATCATCAAAATCCGAGATTCAACAATCTCCCCCTTTTTGATGATGACAATCAATTGATAATGGAGTTAACCTTAACTCCCCCTGTCTATATGCCATACTTGAGATAAGTTATTCTTGAATTCAAAACCTATGAATTCAAGAGATATATTGATAGGTTAGAATCATTTGAACTTATCAATACTCCCATCATGATTCCCATCATGATGTATCTATCTGAAGATGATGTCAAGGCTTGACATTCATTTTCAAATTTTTCATAACAAGTTTGAATGATTGTAATAGTAGCAATTCATCATATTGTAAGATATCAACATGTAAAGCTACGAAGTAAGATTTTGATATCATTATATGATGTACATATTCCAAATATTTTAGCAAGTATTGTATTTCGTCACATGGTAAGATATCAACTCGTAAAATTACAATACAAATTTTTGTTTGATATCTTGACGCGATACAAACAAGGTATAATGCAAATTAATCATAGCATCTGTTCATATATCTCTTGGTGATGCAAGCATGGCATAATCATAGCATCATTGTTTATAGCATCAATTCATATATTTCTCCCCCTTTGTCATCAACAAAAGGCATGGTAGTTGTGATACCAGGAGAACAATATAAGCGAATTTTGAGCATAAGTGCGATAATTGTTCATGCCTTTATTGGGTTCATGTTATTTTCCAAAAGTAAGTGATAGGAAATCAAGCATATAAAGGTAGGCATGATACGTAGATTGCTTTGAATACTTCTTCCTTTTTATTTGTTATAATCTTTTTGTATGAAGGTGGAAAACCAGCTATTTGTGAGTTTACTTTGAGTCAAGATATGTGTGTGAAACTAGTTTTTGCAAGTAAAAATACTATCATCCATATTTCAAGGTGGAATTTATAAGCAGGAACCATTTCATCAAATCTTTTCAGAAATATATTTTTCATAAGAGTGTATGAGAAAATCTGATTTTTAGCATTCCAATTATTAAGCGAATCCGAAAATGAAATGAACACTTTCATGCATTCGGACACGACTATGCTACAGATTTTCAAATACAATCATGAAGACAAAACATTTTTGTATTCAGCACATAATTTACAATATGTTATTTAGGCATGTAATGGTAATCAAGTGATTTGATCATTAAATAAAGTTCGAAAAATAATTTTAACTAGTTTATGTATTCGGACACATCAACATTCCTAATTCTCTTATTATGAAATCAAATTGCTCTTCACTTAGAGGTTTTGTAAAAATATCAGCTAGTTGATGTTTAGTATCAATGAACTCTATGATTACGTCATGATTAGTAACATGATCTCGTATAAAGTGATGTCTAATATCAATATGTTTTGTTCTTGAGTGTTGTATAGGATTCTTTGTTAAGCATATTGCACTTGTGTTATCACATTTAATGGGAATATTTGTAAGATGAACTTTATAATCTTCTAAGGTGTTTTTCATCCATACAACTTGTGCACAGCATGCACTTGCTGCAATATATTCAGCTTCAGTTGTTGATAGTGCAACTGAGTTTTGTTTCTTAGATGACTAGGAAACAAGGGCATGTCCTAAAAATTGACATGTTCCTGATGTGCTTTTTCTATCTAGTCTACAGCTAGCAAAGTCCGCATTAGCATAAGCAATTAACTCAAGATTCTCTGATTTTGGGTACCATAATCCTAGATTTGTGGTACCATTAAGATATATAAGTATTCTTTTAACTACTTTGAGATGAGATATCTTAGGGTTTGATTGAAATCTAGCACAAAGTCCTACACTGAACATGATGTTTGGTCTAGTTGCAGTGAGGTAAAGTAAACTTTCTATCATACCCCTATAAGTTTTTTGATCGAAGCTTTCTCCACTTTCATCAATTTCTAACTTAGTGGAGGTGCTCATAGGAGTGTTAATAGCCTTTGAGTTATTCATATTAAACTTTTTTAGTAAATTCATAGCATATTTAGTTTGACTAATAAAGATGTCATTGCTTAGTTGTTTGATTTGTAAGCCTAAGAAGAATATTAATTCTCCCATTAAACTCATTTTGAATTCAAGACTCATAGTTTTAGCAAACGATTCACAAAGAGATTTATTCGTGGAACCAAAGTTAATATCGTCAACATAAATCTGAACAATGAGAAAATTATTTTCAAAATTCTTGATGAATAATGTAGTATCAACCTTGCCTTTTGTGAAATCAATTTCAATAAGAAAAGAACTAAGTCTCTCATACCAAGCCCTCGGGGCTTGTTTTAAACCATAGAGAGCTTTGGTTAATCTAAACACATGATTAGGGAGGCTATTATTTTCAAATCCAAGAGGTTGTTCAATATAGACTTCTTCGGAAATAAAGCCATTAAGAAAAGCGCTTTTAACATCCATTTGAAACAACTTAAAATTATTACTACTAGCGTAGGCAAGGAGCATCCTTATGGCTTCTAATCGAGCCACAAGAGCGAAGGTTTCTTCTTAATCGATACCTTCTTCTTGGTTGAAACCTTTGGCCACTAATCTAGCCTTGTTTCTAACCACGATACCATTTTCATCTTGCTTGTTTCTAAAGACCCATTTAGTACCAATAACTAAATGGTCATTTGGCCTGGGAACAAGCTTCCACACCTCATTTCTCTCAAATTGATTCAATTCATCTTGCATTGCGATAATCCATGAATCATCTTTCATGGCTTCGTCAACACATTTGGGTTCAATTTGAGAGGGAAAAGCGGCGTTCGCATAAAAATTTTTAAGAGAAGATCGTGTTTGAACCCTCTTTGATGTATCTCCTAAGATTAGCTCCTTAGGATGAGCATCTACATACTTCCAATCCTTGGGTAAGGATGTTTCGGAAGTGGATGCATCCAAGTTGCTAGTTGGAGACGGGGTTTCATTTAAATTCAAGGAATCAAAATTAACATCATCATCAAAATTGTTTTTCTTGATTTCGGAAATCTCATTGAAAACAACATGAATGGATTCTTCAATAATTAAGGTTCTTTTATTGAAGATACGAAAAGCTTTAGAAACCGAAGAATAACCAAGAAAGATTCCTTCATCGGATTTAGCATCAAATTTTCCTAAGTTATCCTTTTCATTCAAGATAAAACACTTACACCCAAAGACTTTAAAATATGAAACGTTGGGTTTTTTGTTGTTCCATAACTCATAAGGAGTTTTGGTGAGTAAGGGTCTTACCAGAACTCTATTCAAAATATAGCATGCGGTGTTTACGGCTTCGGTGCAAAAATATTTGGGTAGGCTATGTTCATTCAACATGGTTCTTGTCATTTCTTGTAAATTTCGATTTTTTCTTTCTACTACTCCATTTTGTTGAGGATTTCTTGGAGTAGAGAAATTAAGGTTGTATCCATTGAGTTCACAAAATTCTTGGAAATCATGGTTTTGAAATTCTCCACCGTGATCACTTCTAATTGACGAAATCATAGACCCCTTTTCATTTTGAACAAGTTTACAAAACTTGATAAAATATCTAAAGCATTCATTTTTCTGTTTTAAGAAGTAAGTCCATGTATATCTGCTATAGTCATCTACAATGACAAAGGCGTATTTGCTACCTCCTAGACTTGATGTAGAGATTGGTCCGAACAAGTCCATATGGATCAATTGTAAGGGCCTAGAGGTGCTTATTTGATTCTTAGATTTGAAACTACCCTTAATTTGTTTACCTAATTGGCAAGCATCACATGCATTATCTTTGATGAACTTGATATGAGGAATTCCTCTTACAAGTTCTTTAGATGATATTTGAGTGATTAGTTTCATGCTAGCATGACCTAATCTTCTATGCCATAGCCAAGCATCCTCATTCAAAACTGAAAAACACATTTCATTACACAAATCATTGATGTCAATAGTGTATATGTTATTTTGTTTTAATGCAATCATAGACATGTTTTTGTGTGGTTTTTCAATGATGCAAGCATTAGATTCGAATCTGACAATGTATCCTTTATCACATAATTGACTAATACTCAAGAGGTTATGTTTTAAACCATTAACTAACAAAACATCTTCAATAAAGAAGTTGGATTTGTTACCTATGGTTCCTTTGCCAATGATTTTACCCTTGTTGTTGTCTCCGAAGGTGACATAGCCTTCGTCTATGCTAGTGAGTTTAGAGAATTAAGATGGATCTCCGGTCATATGCCTTGAGCATCCACTATCAAGGTACCATCTCTTGCTCCTAGCTTGCGATGGTATAGGTTTCTACAAGAAAGGATGATTTTTAGGAACCCATTTGCTTTTGGGTGCCTCAAAAATAGATCTATTTTGTTTATCTTGTTGCATAGAATTTATCATGGTTCCTTTAGGAATCCAAATTAATTTGTTCGGACTAATTTTCTTGAATGGACAATAATGCGTTTTGTGTCCAAGTTTGCAACAAAAGTTGCATTTGCTTTGGTGTCGAACATGTAAGATGGGGCCTTTTATGAAGGTGGTTGGATTTTGGTGAGGACTTCTCACAAATCCGATTCCACTTCTTTTGGGAACGTGACCCTTGTTTGCAAGGATCATGTTCAATGACTTGCTACCAACCTCGAATTTCTTCAAGGTGTCCTTAAGTAGCAAGTTCTCCTTTTGGAGAGTTTCTAGATCATGGCATTTTATGCATGAACTTAAACTATCATGATATTCAGTTTTTAACTTATCAAAATTACAAGTAAGACTATCATGCTCCTTTTTTAGCAATTTATATTTTCTACTAATAATCTTGCATTCATCAAATAAGTCATGGAAGGCATTTAATAATTCATCGAATGATAAATCTGCATCTATTAAATTCGTTACCTCCTCTCCGATGGCCATTAAGGCATAGTGAGCAACTTGCTCGGTGTTGGACTCCTCTTCTTCGGACGCGCTCGAGTCATCCCACGTTGCTTTGAGCGCCTTCTTCTTTGTTGTTCTCTTTTTGGCTTAGGGACAATCACTCTTGTAGTGTCCCGGCTTTTTGCACTCATAGCAAATAACTTGGTCCTTCTTGGGTTCAAGTTTATTTTTTGCGTCATTCTTAAACTTATTTTTTTTAATAAATTTTTTAAATTTTCTTGTTAGAAGTGCCAAGTCATCGTTACAGTCCTTATCACTTGAGTTTTCTCTCAAGTGGTCTTCTGAAGTTCTAAGTGCCATATCCTTCCTATTCTTTGGAAGGATGTCTTCTTGCTCTTTATGAGCTCAAGTCATCTCGTAGGTCATTAATGACCCGATTAGTTCTTCAAGAGGGAAGTTGCTTAGATCTTTCGCCTCTTGAATAGCAGTGACTTTAGGATCCCAACTCTTAGGAAGGGATCTTAGAATCTTATTTACGAGCTCAAAATCCGAAAAACTTTTTCCGAGTCCTTTTAGACCGTTGACGACATCCGTGAAACGGGTAAACATGTCGCCAATGGTCTCACTCGGTTTCATCCGGAAAAGTTCGAAAGATTGTAATAGAAGATTGATTTTTGACTCTTTCACTCTACTTATGCCTTCGTGAGTCACTTCGAGTGTGTGCCAAATATCAAATGCGGTTTCACAAGTCGAAACACGGTTAAATTCGTTTTTATCAAGTGCACAAAATAAAGCATTCATAGCCTTTGCATTAAGAGCGAAAGCCTTCTTCTCCAATTCATTCCAATCGATCATTGGAAGAGAAGACTTCGAAAATCCGTTTTCGACAAGATTCCAAAGTTTAAAATCCATAGAAATAAGAAAGATCCTCATTCGGGTCTTCCAATAGGTGTAGTCTGTCCCATTGAACATGGGTGGACGTGTAATAGAATGGCCCTCTTGGTTTCTGGCGTATGCCATCTATCATAGGTTTTAATCTGTTAGAGAGTTAACCCCGCTCTGATACCAATTGTTAGGATCAAGAGCACTAAGAGGGGGGGGGGGGGGGGGGGGGGTGAATTAGTGCAGTGGAAAACCTTCTGCGATTAAAATCGAAAACTACGTTCGATCGATAGAAGTGATTTTAGTAAGAAAGCCGATTCGTAAATCACTTCAACTTTTGACTAGAAGAGATGCAGCAAAGATATGAACACAGTTTGCAGTTATGATGGAAATCAGAATATAAGTGCAAACTGAAATACGACGTTCGTACGATAAAAGTGATTTCGGTATAAAAGCTGATTCGTAAACCACTTTAACTTGAGATAAGGTGAGATGCAATTAAAGCAAAGATATAAAGGCAGTTTGCAGTTATAATGGAAATCAGAACATAAGCGCAAACTGAAATACGACGTTTATACGATAAAACTGATTTGCATCTTAAACCCCGATTCGGAAAGCACTGAACTTTGAAATACGTTCATAAAAACACAGAAGGCAGTAAGCTATTGAGGAGGTTTGCAGTAAAGATAAGATGCTCAAAGTAAATGCAAACCGAGATTTAGAGTGGTTCGGTCATTCTTGACCTACTCCACTTTTGGCTTCCTCCACCGACGAGGTCACCGACGTCAACTAGAGGCCTTCCTTCAATAGGCGAAGGCCAACCACCCTTTTACAGTTTCACTCCTTTTGATGGGCTTAGGAGACAACCCTTACAGAATTTTCTCTCCTCTCTTTACAACTCAGAACTTTGGAAGAAAAGAGGGAGAAGAACTTTTGGCCTTTACAATAATTTTGAGCTCTAAGAATCATAGAAAAAGATCAAGATTTCGGTGCAAGTTCATGCCCTTTCAGTGCTGAATGGGTGGGTATTTATAGGCCCCAACCCAGTTCAAATTTGGAGCTCAAAACTGTCAATTCCTGGAATTCCGGGATCAAGCGGTTACACCTCCTGACTAGAGCGGTTGCACCGCCTGGCAGAGCTCGAAGACTGAGCCTCTAGGCAGTGCCACCTCCTGTCAAGGGCGGTTGCACCTCCTGCTAGAGCTCGAAGACCGAGCTCAGGCGGTTGCACCTCCTGACTGAGGCGGTTGCACCGCCTGGCAGAGCTCGAAGACCGATCTCAAGCGGTGCCACCTCTTGTCAGGGGAGGTTGCACCGCCCAGTCTCGCTCGGAGACTGAGCCCAGGCGGTGCCACCGCTTGGCTGGAGCGGTTGCACCTCCCAGTCTCGCTCGGAGATTGAGCCCAGGCGGTGCAACCTCCTACCTTGGGCGGTTCAACCGCCTGGCAGAAATCAGGGTCCGAATGGGTTGATCCATTCGGCCCAATTTGGGTTTTTCAAAGGCCCAGTTGCCCCAAGATTAAGTTAATGGGATCACCTCCCATTTCCAACTTAATCATTGTGCTAACTACGATATTCCCTAAGACATTTACTGCAACTTGCTCTGATGCGTCAATCGCTTCTTCCGGCGAACTTCCGTCGATCATCCGATGAACCCTCGGTGATGCTCCTATGGACTTCCGGCAAACTCCTGGACTTGCGACGATTCACTTGGCGAGTTCCGATGAGCTTCTTTGGCAAGCTTATGGACTTCTCGGATTTGTTCCTGCAGAACCTCCGACGACTGTCCAAACTTCCGTCGAACTCTCGAACTCCCAACGTGATCATTGTGTTGACTCCGGCGCAACTCCTGCTGCATGTCTTACTTTCATCGTAGTTAATCCTGCACACTTATCTCAGCATATAGATTAGATAACAAATGACAATTGACTTCATCATCAAAATCCGAGATTCAACAATTTGCACTTTAATGCTCTACTTCTTTGTCTCCGTCTTACTTATCCCTTCAAGTTAAAATGCAATCGAAACGGTTTCAAACGAAAATGTTGCTTTTATCGTATGAAGTTACCGAAAGTGTTTAAATCGCCAAAAGTTTATCGCACTTTACCGTTGCACTAATTCACCCCCCCCTCTTAGTGTCACTCCGATCCTAACAATTGGTATCAGAGCTAGGCTCACTCTCATATTTGGTTTGATACCCAAGAGAGATGGCTTACTCTGGCATACATGAGGGTCATTCTATCACACGTCCACCCTTGTTTAATGGGTCGGATTATATTTATTGGAAGACTCGTATGAGGATCTTCCTCATTTCTATGGATTTCGAGCTTTGGACTATTGTTTAAAACGGATTTCAAAAATCTTCTCTTCCGATGAGCGAATGGAATGAATCGGAGAAGAAGGTTTTTGCTTTAAATGCAAAGGCTATGAATGCCTTGTTTTGTGCACTAGACAAAAATGAATTTAATCGTGTTTCAATTTGTGATTTGGCTTTTGATATTTGGAGAACTCTTGAGGTCACTCATGAAGGCACTAGCCGAGTGAAAGAGTCCAAAATCAACATCCTTGTGCACTCTTACGAACTTTTCTGAATGAAACCAAGTGAGTCCATCGGAGACATGTACACCCGGTTTACGGATGTCATCAATAGACTCAAAGCTCTTGGTAAAGATTTTACTAACTTTGAACTAGTAACTAAAATCTTAAGATCCCTCCCTAAAAGTTGGGATCCAAAAGTTACAGCCATTCAAGTAGCCAAAGACCTTAAAACATTCCCTCTTGAAGAACTCATTGGGTCTCTAATGACCTACGAAATGACATGTTAAGCTCATGACGAGCTCAAGTACCCCCTTCCAAAGAACAGGAAGGATATGACACTCATATCACAAGAAGATCACTTGAAAGGAACATCAAGTAATGAGGACAGTGACAATGACATTGCACTTTTGACTCAAAAATTTAAAAAATATTTAAGAAAGAACAAATTTAAAAATAATACAAAAAATAAATTCGAACAAAAGAAGGACCAAGTGATTTGCTATGAATGCAAAAAACCAGGACACTACAAGAACGATTGTCCTCAAGCCAAAAAGAGAACATCAAAGAAGAAGGCGCTCAAGGCAACGTGGGATGATTCAATCGCGTCCGAAGAATAGGAGTCCAACACCGAGCAAGTTGCTCATTACGCCCTAATAGCCATCGGAGAAGAGGTAACGGATTTAATTAATGCAGATTTACCTTATCATGAATTATTAAATGCTTTCCATGAGTTATTTGATGAATGTAAGACAATTAGTAAAAAATACAAATTGCTAAAAAAGGAGTATGATAGTCTCACTTGTGATATCGATAAATTAAAAACTGAATATCATGATAGTTTAGCTCCATGTATAAAATGCCATGATCTTGAATCTCTCCAAAAGGAGAACTTGCTACTTAAAGACACCTTGAAGAAATTCGAGGTTGGTAGTAAATCTTTGAACATGATCCTTACAAATAAGGGTCACATTCCTAAAAGAAGTGGAATCGGATTTGTGAGAAGTCCTCACCAAAATCCAACCACTTTCATTAAAGGCCCCGTCTTACATGTTCGGCACCAAAGCAATTGCAACTTTTGTTGCAAATATGGACATAAAACTTATAAATGTCCATTCAAGAAAATTAGTCCGAACAAACTAATTTGGGTTCCTAAAGGAACCATGATCAATTCTATGCAATATGATGAATAAGTTTTTAAGGCACCCAAAAGAAAATGGGTACCTAAAAATAATCCCTTCTTGTAGAAACATACATCATCACAAGCTAGGAGCAAGAGATGGTATTTAGATAGTGGATGCTCAAGACATATGACTGGAGATCCATCTCATTTCTCTATGCTCATTAGTAAAGAAGAAGGGTACGTCACCTTCGGAGATAACAACCAAGGCAAAATCATTGGCAAGGGAACCATAGGTAACAAATTAAATTTTTCTATTGATAATGTCTTACTAGTTGATGGATTGAAACATAATCTCTTGAGTATTCGTCAATTATGCGATAAAGGTTATACCGTTAGATTTGAATCAAATGTGTGTATTATTAAAAAACCAAACCATAACATAACTATGATTGCATTAAAACAAAATAATGTCTACACCATCAACCTTGATGAACTAAGTAATGAAATGTGCTTCTCCGCTTTAAATGATGATGCTTGGCTTTGCCATAGGAGACTAGGCCATGCAAGCATGAAACTAATATCTAAGATCTCATCTAGAGAATTAGTGCGAGGAATTCCAAATATAAAGTTTATTAAGGACAAAGTATGCGATGCATGTCAACTAGGTAAACAAATAAAAACTAGTTTCAAACCAAAAACTCAAATTAGCACCACTAGACCATTACAATTGATTCATTTGGACTTATTTGGACCAATTGACACGACAAGTCTAGGAGGAAGCAAATATACGTTTGTAATTATGGATGACTATACTAGATACACTTGGACCTATTTCTTAGCTCACAAAAGTGATTGCTTCAAGTGTTTCTCTAAATTTTGTAAACTCACTCAAAATGAAAAAGGTTTCATGATTTCATCAATTCGGAGTGATCACAGTGGCGAATTTCAAAACCGTGACTTTTAAAATTTTTATGAAGTTAATGGATACAATCACAACTTCTCCACTCCGAGGAATCCCCAACAAAATATAGTAGTTGAAAGAAAAAATAGAAACCTACAAGAAATGGCAAGAACGATGTTAAATGAACATTAGTCTACCCAAGTATTTTTGGGCCGAAGCCGTAAATACGGCTTGTTACATCATGAATAGGGTCCTAATAAGACCATCCCTATCAAAAACTCCCTATGAATTATGGAATAACAAAAAACCAAATATTTCCTATTTTAAAGTTTTCGGTTGTAAATGCTTTATTTTGAATGAAAGGGATGCCTTAGGAAAATTTGATGCTAAATCCGATGAAGGCATCTTTCTTGGTTACTCTTCCATTTCTAAGGTTTTCGGGTTTTTAACAAAAGAACCTTAGTAATAGAAGAATCTATTCATGTAGTTTTTAATGAAATTTCTAATTTAAAGAAAAATGATTTTGATGATGATCTTGGTTTTGATAATTTGAATTTAAATGAACCCCCTCCTCAAAATAGCAACTTGGATGCACCTTCTTCCGAAATTTCCTTACCCAAGGAATGGAAGTATATAGATGCTCATCCAAAGGAGCTAATTATAGGAGTTACATTAAAAGGGGTTCAAACTCGTTCCTCTTTCAAGAATTTTTGTGCTAACGCTGCCTCCCTTTCTCAAATCGAACCTAAATGCATTGACGAGGCCATAAAAGATGATTTTTGGGTTATTGCAATGCCAGAGGAATTGAATCAATTTGAGAGGAATAAGGTATGGAAGCTTGTTCCTAGACCTAGTGACCATTTAGTCATTGGTACTAAATGGGTCTTTAGAAACAAGCAAGACGAAAATGGTATCGTGGTTAGAAACAAGGCTAGATTAGTGGCCAAAGGTTATAACCAAGAAGAAGGTATCGATTACGAAGAAACCTTCGCTCCCGTGGCTCGATTAGAAGCCATAAGGATTCTCCTTGCCTATACTAGTAGTAATAATTTTAAACTATTTCAAATGGAAGTCAAAAGTGCCATCTTGAATGGTTTTATTTTCGAAGAAGTATACATCGAACAACCTCCCGGATTTGAAAATTCTCTTCTTCCTAATCATATATTCAAATTAACTAAGGCTCTCTATGGCTTGAAACAAGCTCCTAGAGCTTGATATGAAAGGCTTAGTTCCTTTCTTATTTTAAATAATTTTACCAAAGGCAAGGTTGATACTACATTGTTTATTAAATATTTTAAAAATAATTTTCTTATTGTGCAAATTTATGTTGACGATATTATTTTTGGCTCTTTGGATGAATCACTATGAGAATTATTTGCCAAATGTATGAGTCATGAATTTGAAATGAGTTTAATGGGTGAATTAACTTTCTTTTTAGGATTACAAATCAAACAACTTAGGGATGGTATATTTCTTAACCAATCTAAATATACATTAGAATTGTTAAAATGATTTAACATGGATAATTCAAAAGCAATAAACACTCCTATGAGTACTGCGACTAAGTTAGATATGGATGAAAATAGTGAAAATTTTGATCAAAAAACATATAGGGGAATGATAGGTAGTCTACTCTACCTCACCGCGACTAGACCGGATATTATATTTTGTGTAGGACTTTGCGCTAGGTTTCAATCAAATCCTAAATTATCTCATCTTAAAAGTGTTAAAAGAATATTTAGGTATCTTAAAGGAACTCCAAATCTAGGACTGTGATATCCAAAATCTAAAAAATTCAATTTAATAGCTTATGCAGATGCCGATTTTGGTGGATGTAGGATAGATAGAAAAAGTACATCCGGAACATGCCAATTTTTAGGACATGCACTTTTTCTTGGACTTCCAAGAAACAAAATTCAGTTGCACTATCTACGGCAGAAGCAGAGTACATTGCTGCAAGTGCATGCTGTGCACAAATTGTTTGGATGAAAAATACATTAGAAGACTATGGAATTTACTTTAAAAACATTCCCATAAAATGTGATAATACTAGTGTCATATGTCTTACTAAAAATCCAATTCAGCACTCTAGAACTAAGCACATCGACGTTAGGCATCATTTCATACGCGATCATGTCCTTAACAATGATGTTGTTCTAGAATTCATTGACACAAAGCATCAATTAGCAGATATATTTACAAAAGCTTTGAATGAAGACCAATTTGAATTCATTAGAAGGGAATTAGGTATGTTAAATTGTCCCTAAAGAATAAACTTGTTTGAATGGATTTTTCGTCAAGTTTTTCATCCTCTCTCCGTTCCTCGGTGAATCTAATCCTTCTCTTTCGATTCTAAATGACATGTTAAATTATCTTATCCTACCTTGAGTCAAACACCACTCCCATCTGATCAAGATTAATGATTTTATAATATTTTGTGAATCTCGAAATTGATTTTGATGGCTTGATTATGAGTTTCAAGCTGACAATTTGAATTTGAATGAGTTTGTATTCGAATTATGATCTTGACTTATTGGAGTTACTACTTGAAAATTTTTTAATCACAATCTCTTCCTTGCACACCTACAATTTTTGTTATTTATAGAAAGAAGAGATTTGATAAAATGGATGAATGTTGAATTTTCCTTTATGATGAACTCTGTGTAAATATTTTAGCATACTTAATTTTGGATGATTAAATTTTTGTACGATCAATGTTATAATCACAAATTATGTGCTTCAAGTCTCATTCCCTTTTTGTTGATGACAAAGGGGGAGAAAAGTGATGACTTGTACCATTTTGATAGCATGACTTATATGAATTGCAAAAGCTTGTATGAATGTCTTATATGCCTTGCAAAATGCCTTGCAAAATCCTTGAGAATATCACAAGATTGATTGATCATATTGAAAGCATGCCTTACATCTATATCAGGAAATTCATGTTGAAAATCTTTATCTCTTGTCGTAGTAAAAATTGTCTCTTATCATTCGACTTGAAAATGATTTTCATCGAAGTTTCGCATTTACTTATGCTTAATGAGAATAACGATAATTTCTACGGTTAGAACTTATCGGTTTATGCTTGAATTCAATGGGATAGAATTCAAGTGTTTTTATCTTCTCATAATATGACATATAGATAGGGGGAGTTATGTTTAACTCCGTCATCAATTGATTGTCATCATCAAAAAGGGGGAGATTGATGAATCTCGGATTTTGATGATAAAATCAATTGATGGGTTAATTGATCTAATCCATATTATTGAGTTAAGTGTACAGGATTAACTACGATAACCAGAAAACATAAAGCAAGAATACCGGAGTCAAGTTCGATGGACGTTTAAGAGTCCGAAGAATCGTCGGAGATGCTACCGGAACCAACCGAGAAGAAATCAGGAACCTGTCGGAATGTTTGGAAGTTCGCCGAAGAGATCATCGGAGGTTCACGGAGATCACCGAGAAGGCTCGGCTACTCGTTAAAGTCATCACAAGTTCGGGAGCTTGCTGGGAGTCCATCGGAAGAAGTTCGTCGGAAAGCTCGCCGGAACAAGACTCGACGTTCGTGGTTGAAAACTTGCTTAGGATGTTTTTTTTATTATGTAGTTCACTTGTAATTAGGGTTAGGATTAAGAGATAATCCTATATCCTGATTAGGGGCCAACTGGGCCCAAAATTAGACTTGGTTTGGGCTAAATTTGAAGCCCAACAAATGAACCGAAGGGTCTGGCGGTGGCACTGCCAGACTGGACGGTTGCACCGCCCAGCACCCGAGAGCTGGGCGGTGGCACCACCCAGCACTGTCAGTGTCTGACACTAACAGGCAGTGGCACCGCCAGCATCGGGAACCCAAAGAGAATTCAAATTTTGGAGCCCAAATTTGAATCCTCTTGAGGCCTATAAATACCCCTCAAATCTCAGCTGAGATTACAACTTTTTGAGAAGCAATTGATTGAGAGAAAGGTCTTAGAAAAGTCTTTGCTAGTCTTGTTTTCAATTTGCTAGTGTTCACCTCCTTCTTTCTTGCTGAAAATCTTAAGAGAGTGAACCGCTTGTAAAAAGTTGTAAGAGGGGTATTTACCCTTCCCCTTCAAGAGATTTGCTAGTGGAAGATGGGAGCCTAATCGAAGAGGGGCCTCGCAAGTGGATGTAGGTCATTTGACCGAACCACTGTAAAATCGACGTGATCTCTGGTTTGCATTTACTTATTGTCATTTATATTACTGCAAACCATTTGCACTTTAATGCTCTACTTCTTTGTCTCCGTCTTACTTATCCCTTCAAGTTAAAACGTAATCAAAACAGTTTCAAATAAAAACGTTACTTTTATCGTACGAAGTTTCCGAAAGTGTTTAAATCTCCAAAAGTTTATCGCACTTTACCGCCGCACTAATTCACCCCCCCCCCCCCCTTAGTGCCGCTCCGATCCTAACACTCTTAGTGTCGCTCTTGATCCTAATAATTGGTATCAGTGCAAGGTTCACTCTCATTTGGTTTTAAACCCAAGAGAGATGACATTTGCCGGCAACCTAGAGGGTCATTCAATTACACGTCCGCCCATGTTCAATGGGACAGATTATACATATTGGAAGACTAGAATAAGGATCTTCCTAATTTCAATGGATATTGAATTATGGAATATTATAGAAAATAGCTTTCAAAAGTCTTCTCCTCCAATGAACAATTGGAATAAGTTGGAGAAGAAGACTTTCGCTTTAAACGTAAAGGCTATGAATGCCTTGTTTTGTGCCTTAGATAAAAACGAGTTCAATCGTATATCCATTTGTGAAACAGTTTTTGATATTTGGCATACACTCAAAGTGACTCATGAAGGCACTAGTAGAGTGAATGAGTCAAAAATCAATTTTTTAGTGCATTTATATGAGTTGTTTCGAATGAAACCGAGTGAGACCATTGGAGACATGTACACCCGAGTTACGGATGTTGTCAATGGTCTAAAAGGACTTGGTAAAGGTTTCTCGAATTTTGAACTTGTTAATAAAATTTTAAGATCACTTCCAAAGAGTAGGGACCCTAATGTAATGACCATTCAAGAGGCCAAAGATCTAAATAATTTTCCTCTCGAAGAATTAATTGGGTCACTAATGACCTATAAAATGACATGTAAAGCTCATGAAGAGCTTGAGGACACCCTTCCAAAGAATAGGAAGGATATGTCATTGAGAACACAAGAACACCACTTGAAAGAAAACTCAAGTAATGAGGACATTGATGAAGATTTGGCACTCTTAACAAGAAATTTCAAAAAATTCATAAAAAGGAATAAATTTAAAAATGACACTAAAAATAAATTTGAACCCAAGAGAGATCAAGTAATATGCTACGAATGTAAGAAGCCGAGACATTACAAGAGTGAATATCCCCTAACTAAGAAGAGGTAACCAAAGAAGAAGGCTCCCAAAGCAACATTACAAGAGCGAATGCCCCTAACCAGGAAGAGGTAACCAAAGAAGAAGGCTCTCAAAGTAATATGGGATGACTCAAGTACATCCGAAGAAGTGGGGCCTACCATCACCAAGCAAGTTGCTCACTCTGCACTAATGGCCATTGAAGATGAGGTAACATATTTATTTGATGCAAATTTATCCTTTGATGAACTATTAAATATTTTTCATGATTTATTTAATGAATACAAATTAATTAGTAAAAAATATAAAATATTAAAAAAAGAGTATGCTTCTCTTGTTAGTGATTTCGATAGATTAAAAGTTGAGCACAATGATAGTTTAGCTCCATGTACGAAATGTGATGAACTAGAAATACTTCAAAAGGAAAATTTACTACTTAAGAAAACCTTAGAAAAGTTTGAGGTTGGTAGCAAATCCTTGAACATGATTCTTACCAACAAGGGTCACGTTAATAGAAAAGGCGGAATCGGATTTGTGAGTAGTTCTCACCATAATCCAACCACCTTTGTTAAAAACCCTACTTTTCATATTTCACCCTGAAAGAAATGTAACTTTTGTAACAAATTTGGGCATGTAGCTTATCATTGTCCATTCAAGAAATGTAGTCCACATAAATTGATTTGGGTTCCTAAAAGAACCTCAAATGACTCAATGCAACATAATAAGCTATGTAGATCGATTTTTGAGGCACCCAAGGTCAAATGGGTACCTAAAAATCATTATTTTTCATAGAAAAATATACCATCACAAGCTAGGAGCAAGAGATGATACCTTGATAGTGGATGCTCAAGGCATATGACCAGAGATCCATCTCAATTCTCTAAGCTCACTAGCATAGACGAAGGATACGTCACCTTCGGAGACAACAACAAGGGTAAAATTATTGGCAAAGGAACCATAGGTAACAAATCCAACTTCTTTATTGAAGATGTGTTATTGGTTGATGGTTTAAAGCATAATCTATTAAGTATTAGTCAATTGTGTGATAAAGGATACATCATTAAATTTGAATCTAATGCTTACATTATTGAAAAACCACACAAAAATATATCTATGATTGCCTTAAAACAAAATAATGTATACACTATCGACATTAATGATCTATGTAATGAAATATACTTTTTGGTTTTGAATGACGATGCTTGTCTTTGGCATAGGAGATTAGGTCATGCTAGCAAGAAACTAATCTCTCAAATTTTATCTAAAGAACTTATAAGAGGAATTCATCATATCAAGTTTGTCAAAGATAATATGTGTGATACATGTCAACTAGGAAAACAAATAAAAGGTAGCTTCAAACCTAAGAACCAAATAAGCACCTTAGACCTTTGCAATTGATCCATATGGACTTATTTGGACCAATTGCTACATCAAGCCTAGGAGGTAGTAAATATGCATTAGTCATTATGGATGATTTTAGTAGATACACATAGACTTACTTTTTGACACACAAAAATGATTGCTTTAGGTATTTCTCTATGTTTTGTAAACTAGTTCAAAATAAAATGGGATTTATGATTTCATCAATTCAAAGTGATCACGGTGGTGAATTTTAAAACCATGATTTCCAATAATTTTGTGAATCTAATGGATACAACCACAACTTCTCTACTCCAAGAAATCCTCAACAAAATGAAGTAGTAGAAAGAAAGAATAAAAACTTACAAGAAATGGCTAGAACCATGTTAAATAAACATAATCTATCAAAATATTTTTGGGCCGAAGTCATAAATACGGCATGTTATGTCATGAATAGGGTTCTAGTAAGACCATTAATTTCTAAAACTCCTTATGAGTTGTGAAACAACAAAAAAACCAAAGGGTTCATATTTTAAAGTTTTCGTATGTAAACGCTTTATATTGAATACAAAAGATACCTTAGGAAAGTTTGATGCAAAATCCGATGAAGGAATTTTTCTTGGTTATTATTCTATTACTAAAGCTATTCGTATCTTTAACAAAAGAACTTTAGTTATAGAAGAATTAATTCATGTGGTTTTTAATGATGTTTCCGAAGCTAAGAAAAATGATTTCGATGATGATCTTAATTTTGATACTTTGAATTTAAATGAATCCCATTCTCCACTTAGCAAATTGGATGCATCTTCTTCTGAAACTTCCTTACCTAAGGAATGAAAGTATGTAGATGCTCATCTCCAGGAGCTAATCATAAGAGACACGACTAAAGGGGTTTAAACTTGTTCTTCTCTTAAGAATTTTTGTGCCAACGTTGCTTTTCTCTCCCAAATTGAACCAAAATACATTGACGAGGCCTTGAAAGATGATTCATGGGTTATCGCAATGCAAGAGGAATTGAATCAATTTGAGAGAAATGAGGTATGGAAGTTTGTTCTTAGGCGAAATGACCATTTAGTTATCGGTACTAAATGGGTCTTTAAAAACAAGCAAGATGAATTTGGTATCATGGTTCGAAACAAGGCTAGATTAGTGGCCAAGGATTTCAACCAAGAAGAAGGTATCGATTATGAAGAAACCTCCACTCCTGTAGCACAATTAAAAGCCATAAGGATGCTCCTTGCCTATGCTAGTAGTAACAATTTTAAGTTATTTCAAATGGATATTAAAAGTGCTTTTCTTAACGGCTTTATTTCCGAAGAAGTTTATATTGAATAACCTTCTAGATTTGAAAATGATAATCTCCTTAATCATGTGTTTAAATTGACTAAAGTTCTCTATAGATTGAAATAAGCCCCAAGGGCTTGGTATGAGAGATTTAGCTCATTTCTTATCGAAAATAATTTCTCTAAAGGCAAGGTCGATACTACATTGTTTATCAAAAATTTTAAAAATAATTTTCTTATTGTTCAAATTTATGTTGATGATATTATTTTCAGTTCCATGAATGAATCTTTATGTGAGTCATTTACCAAAAGTATGAGTCTGGAGTTTGAAATGAGCCTAATAGGGGAACTAACCTTCTTTTTAGGCTTACAAATTAAAAACTTAGCAATGATATTTTTCTTAGTCAAACAAAATATTCTTTAGATTTGCTCAAAAGGTTTAATATGGATAGCTCAAAGGCTATCAATACTCTTATGAGTACCTCCACTAAGTTAGACATTGATGAAAGTGGAGAAAGCTTTGATCAAAAAGCTTATAAGTGTATGATATGAAGTTTATTATACCTTACCACAACTAGACCAGATATTATGTTTAGTGTAGGACTTTATGCTAGGTTTCAATCTAATCCTAAGATATCTCATCTTAAAGCAATTAAGAGAATACTTAGATATCTTAAAGGAACCACAAATATAGGATTATGGTATCCAAAATCCAAGAACTTTGAGCTAATTGTTTATACTAATGTGGATTTTGCTGAATGTAGAATAAATAGAAAAGGCATATCCAGAACATATCAATTTTTAGGACACACTTATTTCTTGGTCTTTTGAGAAACAAAATTCGGTTGCACTATCTACAACCGAAGCCATGTACATTGCAGCTAGTGCATAAGTTGTGTGGATGAAAAATACTTTAGAAGATTATAAGATTCTATCTTAAAAACGTTCCCATAAAATGTGATAACACAAGTGCAATATGTTTAACAAAAAATCCCTTTCACCATTCTAGAACTAAACATATTGATATTAGGCATCACTTTATACGAGATCATGTTAATAATCATAATATAATCTTAGAGTTTATTGATATGATACATCAATTAGCCGATATTTTTATAAAGCGCTTAAGTAAAGAATAATTTGATTTTATTAGAAGAGAATTAGGAATGTTAATTTATCCGAATGTACGAATTTGTCAAATTTTGTTTTCGGACTTTCTTGATTCTTTAGATCACTCACTTAAATCTTCTCCTCTTTTGATGCTGAAAATTGTTTACCTTGATGTTGTAAATGTTGTTTACTTTGATGTTAGAATTTTGTGTTTTGATGTTGAAAATTTCTATGATGATTATGATCTCTATTGAATATTGAGAAGTTTTAATCATACATGATGCAATATCGGATTCTTAATTTTTGAGTACTATAAGCACTAATGACATTACCTCATACAAGTAGTGATGAAAGGCTATGACAAAATATTTTATAAATGCATGAAGTGTTGATACATATCTTGATGTTTAATTCACGGAAGTCATTGATAAATGAATCTCTCATGGATTTCACTCTTATGAATTTTGAATGAGAAATGAATTTGATGTAATGCTCTTCTCACTATGAAGTTTTATTCATGAATTTCTCCTTCATGTGATACTCCTCTCCCATGAATAATTAAAGGAATTCCAATGGATATATTAATCCTTGAAAGATGAATTTTCGTATGTGATAATGAAAGCATGTGTGTGATAATTTTTTTAGGGATTTGATTTCATATGGATATCTCGATCCTTTTCATGAATCCCTTCTCTTTGTCAAAATGAAAGCATGTTTTAACGAAAACTTATTTATCATTTTTGACTTAATTCAAATTATTTCACAAATTTAGTTCTTAATAGATTCCCTCCTTACCTTCTTTCCTCTTCTTCATGCAAAATGTGATGACAAAGTGGGAGAAGTTGTTGGAATTTATCGTTTTAATGTTGATAACATTTAATGATGAGAACTTTTGAGTGTGAAACTTGCTTGATTTTTTTTTACCACACTTGCATTATTGAATTGTTCTCCTTTTTGTTGATGACAGAGGGGGAGAAATAATATCAAAATGTGATAAATTGATGACAAATATATGCAATGTATTTCATCATATATACTTGAAATGTTTGCTTGATAAATTTCTTTCATTATGATAAGATATCTAGAGCTTAACTTGCTATTTCATAATTGATATCTTGCCATAGAATGATAAATTACTATCTTTATCATCTTTCATATTTGAAATATCATACTTGAAAATGGATGTCTACCTTGACATCATTTTGATAAATACTTGGTATCGTATTTTGAGAATGATAGATCATGATAGGAAATATGATGTGCATATTGATAAGTTTAATTAATTTATCTTTTCAGTTTATTTCTTGAATTTATAGGCCTTCAATTCAAGAATGTCTTTTCTTAAGTATAGCATATAGATAGGGGGAGTTAAGGTTAATTCTATCATCAATTGATTGCCATCATCAAAAAGGGGGAGATTATTGAATCTCGAATTTTGATAATGAAATCAATTGTAAATTGTTTGATCAAATCTATATATTGAAAAAAGTGTGCAGGATTCATTACGATAGCAGTAAGACATAAAGCAGGGTTTATGCCAGAGTCAAAATCAAGATCTCATTGGGAGTTCGAAAGTTCGACGGAAGTCCGGACTGTCACGGACAAACTTTGAAACAAGGTGTTTGATGTAATGCTTATGTATGTCCATGTCTTTTGGCATGTTCATGCCTTGTACAAAATGTAAAGGGGCGGCCGAAGGCTTAATAGTCCCACTTTAGTTGGGTTGGTGGCCTCTTTAGGCTTGTAAATAAAGGTTGTGTCATGTGGACACGTGCGAGAGCTTTTCGGTCTGTAATGGACCATTTTACCCTTTGTTGTGCCACTGTTCAGAGCTTGTAAAGTCTGTTTATAATTTGCATTGTCTATAAAGTGTTTTTCGGAGATGTTTGCTTGTGGATCCCGATTGAGGCGTTCTCTCTAACCCGTTCTCTCTTTTGGTGGTCCTAAGGGACAATGGGAGGCTTCGGGGAGGCTGACCTTTGCGGATGGACACGCAAGGGTGCCGCACGACTTAGGCAAAACCAGCTAAGTCCGTGACAGATGGTATCAGAGCGGGACAAGCACTCATAGAAACACTTAGCATGCAAACGTGGGGGACCTAGCGGGGCTGCGTTGAGGGCAGTCAGCACACGCGTGACCGTTTGGGGGAAAACGGGCATGGAGATGTAGGGAAAGGAGTCGCTCGGAGGAGCGGGCATCCGACATTGGCATTCAGAGGAATGGCCAACCCTTCGCGCAAGAGGCACCACGAGAACAGACAAGCTTGGAAGAATGCGGAGCGCACAAAGGTTGGGATGGCTGAGTTTGAGCTACGGCTCAACGTTGACAATTATACTTGATGGTGCTCTAGGCAAGCGAGGCGCTTGGCAAGAATGAGACCATGCAAGGTGGAATGAGTTGTTCAGCGATCGAAAGAGTTGTGCAAAGCTCACAGAGGTAAGGGGAATTGCTAACTCAAAGAATTCGGTACTCATGCATGGGCTTGTATGCGAACGATGGAGTGTTCGCGGCCATCCCAAGGCGGCCGAGACTCGGCGCCATGGAGCATTGAAACTTTCTCTTCGACATGTGAAGGATACGTCCGTAGGAGGCTGAAGTGTGCAATGAGTTCAGCATGTTGCTAGGCCTTGAGTGGTGCAGCGGGGGCTATATTGACGTGGAGTCGCAATCTAGCAAGTGCGTTTGCAGGAGGCAGAACAGTGCACAGTTTGTTCAGCAGATCGGAGTAGTCCAAGGGGATGGTGGTCTCCGAAACGAAGAGAGATGTTGCTCCAATGGGATAGTTATCCAGAGGGATAAATCCCGGCTCTCTAGAGGGAGAATACGTGGGACGGACCTCACAAGTTGAGGAGGAGTACCTCAACAAACAACAACTCCATGAAGCTCGATGGACTGAGCAAGCGACGAGGAGTCATTGCATGATCTCGCTCGAGAGAATGCATTGGTGGATGCATTACGAGATCAAGTGGGGGAGCAACATAAATGAAGGCACACTTAGAGTCGATATGAGATCGGACTCAAGGGAGGGCTGACCCGTGGAATGGTGGGCACGAGGGCCACCATCGACTCAATGTGAAAACGAGGAGCGGAGCAACTTGGGTGTAACTTGGCAAAGTACCCAAGCCGCATGAAGGGAGCCAGCAGAGAAGTTGGAACATGGAGCAGAGGCATAGTGCTTTCTTTAGACAGAGGTCAAGGACATGAACTCTTGCAGAGACAAGAGCAAGATCATATTGTTCCATGAGTCCTTCATTCTGACGGAGTGGACTCATCTTGCATGGTGCCAAAGACGAAGGGAGCTTCTGGGCACATGCACCTTATCTCGGAGGAGCATTTGATGGAGGGACAAAGGCGACTCAATTTGTGGAGGCGAAGTTGGGTTCAGAAGGCCTTAGCACGGGGCAAGAGGACGCGGAGGCGGGTACTCTTGAAGAATATGCCACAGTGTTGCCATTCAAGTTGCCGTGAAGGAAGCGGTGCGCAGCGGAGATTGTGCTGGTAGGGGCAGAGGCCCAGGATCCAGGCAATGGTGCACCAATTGCAGCGAAGTCGGGGGACTTCGGGAGCTACTAGGCGACGGACTGTCCTAGAGCGGTGCTTCATCTAGGTGTGACCCAAGAGTGGGTGGATGAAGGTCGATTGCCAAAGGAGCGAACAAAATTGAAGGTGGAAGAGACTCGGCGATGTATTGGCAGAGGCCACACATGGAGAGTTCACAATTCGAGTTTATTCCCCAAGGATCAGAATGCAATGGAGATGTCACCAGGAGGCGACATGGTGCAGCGGATCATGGTGGAACAGTTCGTGGCAATGCGATACACACGATCTAGTCCCGTGAGGGATGAGATCATATGGAGGTATAATCGGGAGCTACTGGAAGCTCCACTTCGGTGAATAACACGACGGCAAGAAGGGCTATGGATTCAAGGAGTAAAGGCCATGGTACCGCAAAGGCGGGTCTTCCGTGCATGCATCGAGTTTTGCATCGGATGAAAACCTTGGTCATCAGCATATGGGGGCTGTGTTCCACCAAGGGAAAAGTTCGAATGCAAGTACTAGTGAGTCCCATGGGAGGGACTTGATCATGCAGAGGTATGATCGAAGCAACTGGAGAGTTGGACTGCTCCAGAGCTCATATTCGCTTAAGGGAGCCCGACAAGTCAGAGGACAAGGTCGAGTAAGCTAACGTTGCTACCAAGGAAGCTAAGGAGAACATAATCGGTGCAAACCTTATAATGCGATGGTAGAGGCCATGCATGGGAGTTGCAATCTGTCTTTCCATCGACCAAAGGAAGCTACTTGCAGAACACAGAGGTGTTGAAGCAGGGGGTCGAAAGGGGCGAGGAAGCGACGACGAGTCCAGAGGGACATAGCTACCCAAAATCAAGCATCAGTTAGAATGGAGGTGGACTCAGAGGAGTGCCACGGAGACATATCTACTGATCGTGAAGAAAAGGAATGCAGATGCGAGGCGACGGATAGTAGGGCCATGGGCATGGCAGCGCCATGGTACCGCAGAGGCGGGACTTCCGTGAAAGTCATTGATCCCTTGCTCTCATTGAGGGAGAGCGCTTGGTCATGAAAGGGGCCGAGGAGGTAGAGCATGCAGAGGCAATCTCCAAGTACTGAGACAAGGCTGAAGGGCAGAGGCCAAGAAACTTCGTAAGACCGGTGTCAACAAGTTTCTCATCAAGATAGCCATAAGTGAAGGACTTCGGGTCATGCAAGAGTGCACGACCAAGGAACGAAGCAGGCAGTACGCGGTGTTGTACCTTTGCTACTCAGTGGAGTAGGCGGTAGGGTTGATGGAGAAGACGGTACAATCCCAGAGGCGACCTCATCTATCAAAGAATTACTCCAAGTTGGGGTGAAAACTTCCCGCATTCTAGAAGTTCGATGGCATTGAGAAGGTGAATCACAGTAGCTAACTCAATGCAAGGAGTGCAAACACTTCAAGTGCTTCAGAAGTGTGAGCAAAGAGCAGGCGAAGGCCAGTAACCAGCTCGATGCGTGAAGTACAACCTCGAGGAGGCAGGCGAAGTCAAGTAACCTTTGCCTTCTCAACTCTTAAGAGAATGGGCGAAACCGAGTACCCCAATTCTCTTATCTATCCAGCAAAGGAGCTCTGCACAAGTTCAAAGACCCTTCGAAGATAATGGAAGATAATAGTTGTCAAATCCTCACCAACAGTGATCAGTGCTACTGAGAGTAGATTGTCCGCTTCATTTCCCAACGAAATGCCAATCGAAAGCGGAAGTGATGCAAACCTACTTGGATGTGACAACTAACTAAAAGAAGAGTCAATGAGCAGATTTTGTGGAGGAAGGACCCAAAACTTCAGAAGTTTGCGAGGCGATGCTCGTTAAAGCTCCAACAAGCATCTACCCAGTTCAAGCAGCATGTGGAAATTTTGAGAGACTGGCGCAGTAAGGATAGTCTTTTCCTTCATTTGGTGGATCCGCAGGAATCAACGAGGATCAACACAACTCAGCCAACCCCACACCAGAGTCAGAGTCATTGGCGAGTTGTAGCAGCATGGCGGATCAAAGGTTCGACTACTCAAAAATAGCAGCGGAGAGCAGCTGGGAGCCAGGAGGCGCATTGCAGCTGGAGCAGAAGATTGAAGACTCAGCAAAGGCGAGGAGTTGCAGTGTCGACAAAGGCTTCGACGAAGACGTCGAAGGGATAAGTGGGGGAGAATGTCACGGACAAACTTTGAAACAAGGTGTTTGATGTAATGCTTATGTATGTCCGTGTCTTTTGGCATGTTCATGCCTTGTACAGAATGTAAAGGGGCGGCCGAAGGCTTAATAGTCCCACTTTAGTTGGGTTGGTGGCCTCTTTAGGCTTGTAAATAAAGGTTGTGTCATGTGAACACGTGCGAGAGCTTTTCGGTCTGTAATGGACCATTTTACCCTTTGTTGTGCCACTGTTCAGAGCTTGTAAAGTCTGTTTGTAATTTGCATTGTCTATAAAGTGTTTTTCGGAGATGTTTGCTTGTGGATCCCGATTGAGGCGTTCTCTCTAACCCGTTCTCTCTTTTGGTGGTCCTAAGGGACAATGGGAGGCTTCGGGGAGGCTGACCTTTGCGGACGGACACGCAAGGGTGCTGCATGACTTAGGCAAAACCAGCTAAGTCCGTGACAGGACGTTTGTCAGAAGTTCTACCAGAACCAACCGAGCAGTCCAGGAGCTTGCCAAAGAAGCTAATCAGAACTCACCAAGAAGATCATCATAAAGTCCATGAGCTTGTCGAGAGTCCACCAGAACATTGCCAAGAGTTTGTCGAATGTTTGTCAGAAGTACACCGGAAGCTCGGTGGAAGAGCAATTGATGCACCGGAACAAGTAACACTGTAATCATGTCTTAGTTGTCATAGTTAGAGCATAAATTAAGTTAAGATTAGGAGGTAATCCCACTAACTTAATTAGGGGCCAACTAGGCCCTTAATAGAGTTAAATTAGGCCGAATTAAGCACCCAATTCAGCCCCTGAAAACATGGCCGGTGGTGGCACCGCCTGGAAGGCCCTATGTTTTCTGGGTGGTGGTACCATCGGCAACAATACTGCCAGCAGTGGTACCGCCCCTGTTCGGAGGTGGTACCGCCTAGTGTCAGATCAGCAATGGTAGTACCGCCTAGTAACGGTGGTGGTACCGCTAGTACCCCGGATTTTGGGGATGTGACACTTTTTGGCTCTAATTTTGAAGCCATTGGGGCCCTATAAAAACCCCACCATTTTCTACATGAAAGGGCATGAAAGGATTGGCTTAATCTTGAATTCTTGAGTCATAAAAGTGTTGTAAAATTTAGAGTTCTCCTCCTTCATCTCTTAGCCTTGTAACCATCCAAGAAAGAGGAGTGAGACTCATAAGAGTTGTCTCCTAAACCCAGGAAAAGGAGAAAGTGTTGTAAAGAGGTGATCGGTCTTCACCTATTGAAGAAAGGCCTTTAGTGGACACCGGTGACCTCGTCGGAGGAGGAATCCGAAAGTGTATGTAGGTCACCTTACCCGAACCACTCTAAACTCTTGTTTGCTTTTCATTTGTGCAATTTACTTTACTCCAAACCTCCTTAATCTTCTCTTGCACTTTTACGAAAGCTTTCAAGTTCAACTTCTCTCCGAAACATATTGAATCGAAACAATTTTCGTCATAATCGGTTTTAAATGAAATGAATAATTTTCTAAAATCGTGAAAGTTTTCTACTGCACTAATTCACCCCCCCCTTAGTGCTGCTCGTGATCATAACAACAGACTCTCGACAAGCTCCCCGACTTTAGGACGAACTTCTTGGTGGGTTCCAATGAGCTTCTTTGGTAGGCTCCTAGACTTCTCGGTTGGTTCCGGCAGAACTTCTGACGAACATCCAGACTTCCGACGAACTCTCGAACTCCTAATGAACTCTCGATCTTGACTCTGGCACAACACCTGCTTTATGTCTTACTACTATTATAGTTAATCCTGTGCGCTTGTCTCAACATATAGATTAGATCAAATAATTTACAATTGATTTTATCATCAAAATCTAAGATTCAACACGAACCTCTACTTATCGTAATGCCTACCATATTTGTGTAGCCCTCTAGGCCCAATATCAAGTTGGCCATGAGTCTTACCTGTCAAAACTCCCTCTGGCTCAGTAAATTATTATCTCCATAATAATTTACCTGTCAAATCCATTGGACTTGTCTATCCTTAGTTACTGTGTACCTATAGTCCCTCATCCATTTAATATCCCAGAGACCGTATATTGAGTATGGTGCTATTAGACCCATACGGTTTCTACTTGAGTCTCGCTCTAATCAGACTCTCCCAGAGAACTCTTTCTATCTCAATCCGAATAACCCTGGTAAGGGATTTATCTGAGCAAGAATATATGGGACATTCCTTTCATGACACCGAGAATAGATGATCCTCTATCGACACTCAATAGACCTCGTAAGGTTGACTACCACTCCCGAAGACTAGCTGTGCTAGATCTAGGATATTCAAACCTATAAGTCTGGTATCAAAGAGTGGAGCACTCATACAGGACACCCTTGTGTTAGGAAAAGAGTCGGCACTAAGAGGGGGGGGGGGGGGGGTTGAATTAGTGCAGCAGAAAGATTACGTCGGTTCAAAAACTTCGTTTCGATTAAATCTGTTTCCGACAAAAAATCATTTCGTAAAGGTAATAACTTTGAAAGTGTATGGAAGAGAGTAGGCATAGTAAAACAAGTAAGGAGGTTTATAGTAAAGATAAATTGTACAAAGAGAAATGTAAATTAGAGAACACGCCAATTTTATAGTAGTTTGATCGTCGTGACCTACATCCACTCCGCCGATTCCTCTTCCGTCGAGGCCACAGGCATCCACTATCGATCTTACTTTAATAGGCGAAGATTAACCTCCTTCTTACACCCCTTTTCTCCTTTTCATGGGTTTAGGAGTCAACCTTTACAAGCACACATTCCTCCTAAACAGAGTTCTAAACTTAGACTATAGGAGTGATTTCTCTAGTGATTGCAATAGTGTTTTCTCACTTTTAAATATTCTGTGCTTGTGTAGTTTAACCAGGGATGAGAGGGATATTTATAGGCCTCAAGTTGATTCAAAATTGGAGTCTAAAAACATCTCATCCTAGGTTTCCTAGGTCCGGGCGGCACCACCGCTTGTGTTAGGCGGTACCACCACCAATGTCAATTTGACACTAACACTACATTGGGCGGTACCACCGCCTAGCACCTTGCCAGGGGCGATACCACCGCTTGACATAGTCTCGAAGATTGTGCCACGGTGGTGCCACTTCTTGGGTCAATGTTTGGGCCTCTCAATGGGCCCAACATAGTCCTTACATGGGCCCAATTGGCCCTTAATTGGGTTGGTCTAAATCCAATCCTAATTATGTGCTAACTACAAAATTTAAGGCATACTTAAGCTAAACAAGTCCCTAGGTCTTGGTTTCTTCTGGCGAGCTTCTGACGATCTTCCGGCGAACTTCCGACAATCTCCTGGTAATGTTCCAACAGACTTCCGGTAAGCTCCTAGACTTCACGATGATCTTCTTGGCGAGTTCCGATGAGCTTCTTTTGGCAAGCTTCTGGACTTCTCGGCTGGTTCCTACAGAACTTCCGACGAACGTTTAGACTTCCGACGAACTCTCGAACTCCCAACGAAAGTGCATCCTTGATTCTGGGACTTCATTTTGCTTTATGCCTTGCTATCATAGTTAATCCTACACATGTACAAATACACTTCAATCTAGATAATTAATACTAAGCATTAATCATGTTTTCCGGCATGTCATTTGTCCCTCAACACTTCGTCCGATTCTTCGGCGCATCGTCCTATCTTGTAGCCTATTGCCCAATTGGCCAGTTGACTCCGCAGCTTTGATATGTTTGGCACAATATCCGCTCTTCTTGGCCTGATGCCCGAATCCATGGCCCGAAGCCTTCTGTCAATATGTCGACCGGTCCACCGGCTCGATGTCCAATCTTCTGACATATTTTCCCCTAGACCAACATGATTCTTCTTGCTTTAATTGTCTCATCCTGATCGAAGCATCCTACATCACTCAAAATGTAGATTAAATCATAAACACTCATCAATTAGTTTTATCATCAAGATTCGAGATTCAACAATCTCCCTCTTTTTGATGATGACAACCAATTGATAACAGAGTTAACTAAACTCCCGGAGTTTAAACAAACTCCCCCTATCAATATGCCATATTGATAGAATCTTGAATTCAAGCTGAATTTAAGTCATTGCAAATTTCATCATGAATATTTGCAACACGGCATATGCATAACATGATCATACTTCTCCCCCTTTATCATCAACAAAACAGAAAAGTGTACCTTTCATGCGTTTGGACATACAATTTTAAACCATTGCATAATAAACATAATCTCCATTTTTATAATCATGCAAGCTAGCAAAAATTTTTGAGTTTTGCAAGTTTGTAAATTTTGCTAGATGTGCAAGTTTAGTATGTTTTGCTTTTTGAGATAAGCAAGATATTAATGTTGCTTCCCTTGAGATTGGAAGCTAGCAAGTCTAGGTGATGTTCAAGATAGCAAGTTCTACATCATGCAAACTAGCAAATTTTTACATCATTTTAAAAAATATAAACTAGCAATATTTTGAAAGCAAATGCAAGATAGCTTTCTTGTTGAAGTGTGCAAGCTAGCAATTCTTGCTTCCTTTAGAAATGTGCAAGTTGCAAGTTTATGCATTTTCTTGACTTGTGCAAGCTAGCTATCTTCCCCTTTATCATTGTCAAAAAGAAAAGAAGAATATAATTTTGTATCTCTTTTTCCCTTTACAATAATTTTCAAAGCATGACAAAGGTAAAGTATCAATCTTATTTCAATATGTTTGTGCATTATAATAGTTTCAAATTAAAACATACATAATTTTAAAACTATACATTTCATTTTTCATGCATGATACCAAAAAAAAAAAAATCAATCATCCTTATGGCGATATCATACATGATACTAAGACATTAAAATTTTTAAGCATTTATCGACATTTTGATCATGATACCAAACATTCATCATTTAAAGTATTCATGATACCAAACATTAAATCAACATTTATAATACATCATTTTAGCAACAAATCATAGCATTTTAAATATGATGGTATCTAAATGTCAAATTACATTACATCCCATATTTCATGCATATTTTTATTTCATCACATTCATTTCATCTCATGAAGAAAAATTAATTGGGTGATGAATACAAGGAGTTATAAAAATAAATCATATCATGAGAGATAAGATCATATAAATATCAAAAGACATGATTCATATATTAAATCTCCTCTTAAATAAAATACCAAAAAAAATTATAGGAGTTCAAAGAAGAGATCTTGATTAAAAAAAATCTCAAGTAATAAATCCAAGAACACAAGAAAAATCATGATTCATTTAGAAAATCTCCTCTTAAGAAAATACCAAGAAGAAACAAGGAGAAAAAAGGATCTCAATTCACAGAAAGATCTCAAGTTATAAATCTTAAAAAATCAAGATAAAGCTCATTCAAATTTGAATCATCAAATCAAAATCGTTTTCAATAGTTTATAAAAAAAAGGACATAGATAGATTCATTAATCTCTCATTTTTAGATAAATCGATAAAGTAGAGAAATTTTCCAGGAGAAAGCTTTCCACTTTTTAGTTTGTTTCATACAACCATGCCTTTGTCCTTTTTATGCCAAATCAATATATATATATATATATATACATATATATATATATATATACATACATATATATATATACATACATATATATATATACATACATATATATATACATACATATATATATATATACATACATATATATATATACATACATATATATATATATACATATATATATATATATCATCATTTAAAATGAAAGTGCAAGATTTATCATAAAAATTATCAAGATCAATAAATCATAAAAATCATCATGTTTAACTTTAAAATCTTATGCATAAAATCATCAATCATGGTATCAAAACATTTAATATTTTATTACATCATTAAGCATCATTAAATATACAATCGTCAAGCATGATACATACATTAAACATGAAGCATTTTTAATCACAATCGAAATCATCATGAAGGATACACATTATTATTATTTTTTTCTAAAAACATACATAGGATTATTATTACATTTAAATATAATATTTTATTGTATTTTCATAAAATATGCAATTGTCATTATCATTTTCAAAATTACTAGACAAGCATGATTCCTATTTTTTTGCATATTTATTAAACATGTAATTTTTAAGAAAATTAATTATTCTAAACGAAATAAAAAATAACTTATGAAAAGCATCATATAATTTCGAAATAAATTAAGGGCATTTTGATTATCTCATCATCGAAAACCGTTAAAGCGTAGTTTGCCACCTCGCCTTTGTTGCTTTTTTCCTCGTCTTCAGAAGAGCTCGATTCATCCTAAAGTTCTTCCCTCTTCTTGCGTTTATAGCAAGTAATTGCATTCTTTTGATTCTTTAATTTTTGTTTCATGAACTTTTTGAAATTTCATAGTGATGAGTTTAAGTTCACCATCACTTGAGCTTATGCTCGAGTGGTCTTCTTTTGTTCGATGTCCGAAATCCTTCCTATTCTTTGGAAGGTGATTCTCAAGTTCTTCACATGCATTGCACGTCATTTCATAGGTCATTACAGACCCAATAAGTTCTTCGATCAAAAAAATATTCAAATTTTTTTATTCTTGTATGGATGTTATTTTCGAATCCCAATTCTTAGAAAGCGATCATAAAATTTTGTTGACAAGTTCAAAATTCGAAAAACATTTGGTAAGAGCTTTTAAACCATTGACGACATCCGTAAAATGGGTGTACATGTCAATAATGGTTTCGTTAGGCTTCATTCGAAAAAGTTCAAAATCATGCAATAAAAGATTGACTTTAGACTCTTTAACTCTATTTGTGCTTTCATGTGTGATTTCAAGAATGTGCCAAATATCGAAAGTCGTTTAGCACAAAGAAACCCGATTGAATTCGTTTTTGTCTAAGACACAAAATAGAGCATTCATAGCTCTAGCATTTAGAGAAAACATCTTCTTCTCCAAATCATTCCAATGGTTCATTGGAAGAGAAGACATTTGAAAACCAAATTCAACTATGTGCCATAAATCGAGATTTAATGAAAGCAAAAAAACTCTCATTCGAGTTTTCCAATAAGTATAGTCCGTCCCATTAAAAAAGGGAGGACGAATGAGAGAGTGACCCGCTTGAAAGCCGAAAAGAGTCATTTCTCTTTGGGTGTTAAACTAAATGAGAAAATAAGGCTCTGATACCATTTGTTAGGATCAAGAGCTGGCACTAAGAGGAGGGGGGTGTGAATTAGTGCAGCGGAAAGATTATGTCGGTTCAAAAACTTCGTTTCGATTAAATCTGTTTCCGACGAAAAACTGTTTCGTAAAGGTAATAACTTTGAAAGCATATACACGAGAGTAGGCGAGTAGGCATAGTAAAACAAGTAAGGAGGTTTGTAGGAAAGATAAATTGCACAAATAGAAATGCAAACCAGAGAACACTCCAATTTTATAGTGGTTTGGTCATCATGACCTACATTCACTCCACCGATTCCTCTTCCATCGAGTTAACCGGCATCCACTATCGATCTTCCTTTAATAGACAAAAATCAACCTCCTTCTTAAACCCCTCTTCTCATTTTCATAGGTTTAGGAGTTAACCTTTACAACACACACTCCTCCTAAACAGAATTCTAAACTTAGGCTATAGGAGGGGATTTCTCTAGTGATTGCAACAACGTTTTCTCACTTTTAAATACTCCATGCTTGTGTAGTTTAACCAGGGATGAGAGGGGTATTTATAGGCTTCAAGTTGATTCAAACTTAGAGTCTATAACCATCTCATCCGGGGTTTATTGGGTCCGGGTGGTAACACCGCCTGTGTTGGGTGGTACCACCGCTAGTGTCCATTTGACATTGACACTGCACTAGGCGGTACCACCGCCTGGCATTGGGCCACTGGGCGGTACCACCACCTAGACTGGCGGAACCACCATCTGGTACCCTGCTAGGGGCGGTACCACCGCCTAGACTAGTAGTATCACCTCCTAACACAGTCTTGAAGACTGTGCCACGACGATGCCACTTCTTGGGTTATTTTTTGGGCCTTTCAATGTGCCCGCCATAGTCCTTACATTGGCCCAATTGGCCCTTAATTGGATTGGCCCAAATCCAATCCAAATTTTGTGCTAACTACGAAATCAAAGGCATACTTAAGCTAAACAAGTCCCTAGGTCTTGGTTTCTTCTAGTGATCTTTCGGTGAACTTCCGACATTCTCCTGGTAATGTTCCAACGGACTTCCAGCAAGCTCCTAGACTTCATGACGATCTTCTTGGCGAGTTCCGATGAGCTTCTTCTAGCAAGCTTCTGGACTTCTCGGCTAGTTCCTATAGAACTTCCGACGAACGTCTGGACTTCCGACAAACTCTCGAACTCCCAACAAAATCGCATCCTTGACTCCAGGACTTCATTTTGCTTTATGCCTTGCTATCGTAGTTAATCCTACATATGTAAAAACATACTTTGATCTAGACAATTAATACTAACTATTAATCATGTTGTCCGGTATGTCATTGGTCCCTCGACGCTTCATCCGATTCTTCGGCGCATCGTCCTCTCTTGTGGCCTATTGCCTAATCAACCAGTTGACTCCGCAACTCTAATATCCTTGGCGCAATATCCGCTCTTCTTAGTCCGATGCCCGAATCCATGGCCCGAAGCATTCTATCGATACGTTGACCGGTCCACCATCTCGACGTCCAATCTTCTGACATGTTTTCCCCCGGTCCAACATGATTCTTCCTGCTTTAATTATCTCATCCTGATCGAAGCATCCTGGGTCACTCAAAATGCATATTAAATCATAAACACTCATCAATTGGTTTCATCATCAAATCCGAAATTCAACACCTTGGTGTCTCAAGTCTAAGGACTAGATACACCATTAGGACCACGGAATCGATGTTTGATAATAAGGTATCATCAACCATCCCACATTCCATAAGCGGATCAATCAATGAACTCATTCCCCAATGATCACCTGTAGTATATCCCTAATGTCCCCACACGAGCAACTATGAGACCAGCTACATCCATCATATGGATGGGTATACAACACACTAGTCTGTCCAGTTATCTCGATGTCTCTCTCGAGTAACCTATGACCGGGATTATTTAGGATCTATATTTAAAGGCGAATCGGTCTCATTATCATGATCTCATCATGATCCGATTCCCATTACACAAATCCAAGGACATCACAATATATATATATATATATATATATATATATATATATATATATATATATATATATATATATATATATATATATATATATATATATGCAACAAATAATACAAAGTGATAAATGCAAAAAGATAATAAGCAAAAAGACTACGTGTCAAGTCACACGTGCCATCACTCACATGATTGGCTTACAGGGTACTTATACTTGGTAATTATTGAATCTCGGATTTTGATGATGAAACCAATCGATAAGTGTTTATTTTTTTAATCTATATTTTGAGTGACACAGGATGCTTCGATCAGGATTAGATAATTAAAGCAGGAAAAATCATGTTGGGCCGGAGGAATAAGTCAGAAGATTGGACATCGAGCCGGTGGATCGGTCGACGTATCGACAAAAGGCTTTGGGGCATGGGTTCAGACATCAGGCTAAGAAGAGTGGATATTATGCCAAGGATATCAGAGTTGCAGAGTCAACTAGCCGATTGGGCAAAAGGCCGCAAGAGAGGATGATGCGCCGAAGAATCGGATGAAGCGTCGAGGGACTAATGACATGCCGGACAACATGATTAATGCTTAGTATTAATTGTCTATATCGAAGTATGCTTTTACATATGCATGATTAACTATGATAGTAAGACATGAAGCAAAATAAAGTCCCGGAGTCAAGGACGTGATTACGTTAGGAGTTCGAGAGTTCGTTGGAAGTCCGAAAGTTTGTCGGAAGTTCTGGAGGAACCAGCCGAGAAGTCTCGGAGCTTGCCAGAGAAGCTCATCAGAACTCACCAAGAAGATCATCGTGAAGTCCAGGAGCTTATCAGGAGTCTACCAGAACATTGCCGAGAGATCATCGGAAGTTCGTCGGAAGTTCGTTGGAAGCTCGTCGGAAGAATAGACATAGGGACTTGTTTTGCTTAGCAAATGTCTTAGGATTTCATAGTTAGCACATAATTGGGCTTGGATTTGGCCCAACCCAATTAGGGGCTAGCTAGGCGCATGTAAGAACTATGTTGGGCCCAATAAGAAGCCCAAACAGTGCCCCAAGAAGTCTCACCGTCGTGGCCTTCGAGACTGTGTTAGGCGGTGGTACTGCTAGTCTGGGCGATTGTACCACCCCTGGCAGGGTGCTAGGCGATGGTACCGCCAAACCTGGGTGGTGGTACCGCCCAAGGTAGTGTTAGTCAAACTAACATTGGGCGGTGGTACCGCCCAGCGCGTAGGCGGTGGTACCGCCCGTGCCCGGGGAACTCGGGATGGGAAAGTTTTAGGCTCCAAGTTTGAATCAACTTGAAGCCTATAAATACCGCTCTCATCCCTGGTTAAAACACACAAGCACAGAGAGATTAAAAGAGAGAAAACGCAACTGTGATCATAAGTGTATTCCCTCCTCTAGCTTACCCTTACATATTTCTATTTAGAGAGGAGAGTGAGTGCTTGTAAGGGTTATCTCCTAAACTTGGTAAAAGGCGAAGAGGGGTGTAAAAGGTGATTGGCCTTTGCCTATTGAAGGAAGGCCTCTAGTGGATGCCAGTGACCTCGTCGGAGGAGGAAGGCGAAAGTGGATGTTGGTCACGTTGACCGAACCACTCTAAAATTGCTGCATTCTCTGGTTTGCATTTCATTCCTGCTATTACCTTACTGCAAACTTCCTTAAATTCTTACTACCTTCAATTCATTATGTACGCTTTCAAGTTAAGTTTTTGAAATCGGTTTTTCGTCGGAAACGATTTTATTGTACGAAACTTTTTTAAAGTTGACATGATTTTACCACTGCACTAATTCACCTCCCCTCTTAGTGCCGACCCCTGATCCTAACAATTGGTATCAGAGCCTTGTTTTTCATATTTAGTTTAACACCCAAATAAAAATAACTCTTTTCAGCTTTCAAGAGGGTCACTCTCTCATTCGTCCTCCCTTTTTCAATGGGATGGACTACACATATTGGAAAACTCGAATGAGAGTTTTCTTGCATTCTTTGGATTTGAACTTATGGCACATAGTCGAAAACGGATTTGAAATGTCTTCTCTTCCAATGAACCATTGGAATGATTTAGAGAAGAAGATGTTTCCTCTAAATGCTAGAGCTATGAATGCTTTATTTTGTGCCTTAGACAAAAATGAATTCAATCGGTTTTCTTTGTGCGAAACAACTTTCGATATTTGACATATTCTTGAAATCACATACGAAGGCACGAATAGAGTTAAAGAGTCTAAAGTTAACCTTTTAATGCATGTGTTTGAGTTATTTCATATAAAACCAAGCAAAACCGTTGTTGAGGATATGTACACCCATTTTACGGATGTCGTCAATGGTTTAAAAGCACTTGGTAGAAGTTTTTCTAATTTTGAGCTCGTTAACAAAGTTTTACACTCACTTTCTAAAACTTGGGACTCTAAAGTAACGGCCATACAAGAGGCCAAGAATTTGAATACCTTTCCGATTGAAAACCTAATAGGGTCTTTGATGACCTATGAAATGACGTGCAATGCACGTAAGGAACTCAAGAACAACCTTCCAAAGGACAGGAAGGATTTCGGACTAAGAACAATCGAAGACCACTTGAGCATAAGCTCAAGTGATGGTGAACTTAAACTCTTTATGAACTTTAAAATTTTAATAAAATAAAAATTAAAAAATAAAAAGAATGTAACTACTTGCTTTGAACGCGAGAAGAAGAATACATTTTGGGATGAATCAAGCTCCTCCAAAGACAAGGAGAAAATCAACAAAGGCGAGGTGGCGAACTACTCCTTAACGGCTTTCGAAGATGAGGTAACCAAAATCCCTTTACTTTATTTCGAAATTACATTATGATTTTTCATGAGTTATTTTAAATTTAGTTTAAAATTAATTTTCTTAAAAATTACATGTTTAATAATGAAAATGTAAAAATTTAGGAATCATGCTTATCATTCTAGTAATTTTAAAAATAATCATAAAAATTACATATTTCTGATAAAGAAAATGATTTTGATTAAAAATACCTTATGAAATCATGCCTAATAAATTTATTTTTCGAAATTATGCATGATGATTTGAAGTAATGATGATTTTTGAGTGATTTATGCCTTATTGACCTTGATGATTTTTATGATGATAAATCTTGCACTTTCATTTTAAACGATGATATATATATTTTGATTTGTCTTAAAAAAGATAAAGGCATGCTTGTATGAAACAAACTAAAAAATTTCTCTATTTTATCAATTTTTTCAAAAGGGAGATTAATGAATCTATTTGTATCACTTTTGTGAATCTCTTGAAAATGATTTTGATTTGATGATTTAAAATTGAATAATTTTTTATCCAAATCATGATCTTGATTCCTTGATACTTATAAATTAAGATTTATTATGAATCAAGATTTTTCATTAATCGTTCTCCTACGATTCTACTTGATATTTTCTTAAGAGGAGATTTTCTAAATGAATCATGATTTTTCCTTGTGAGTTCTTGGATTTATTACTTGAGATTTCTTTTATTCAAGATCTCTTCTTTGTACTCCTACAATTTTTTTGGAATTTTATTTAAGAGGAGATTTAATATATGAATCATGTCTTTTGTTATTTATATGATCTTATCTCTCATGATATGATTTATTTATGTACAATTCCTTGTATTCATGAAATATTTATCTCATCACCCAGTTAATTCTTCTTGATAATATTTATGTGATGATAATGAATGCATGAAATATTCATGAATTTATTTTGATACATACAAATGATAAAAGAGGAAAAAGTTATGATCATGCATGGTAGGATGAAATTTGACAAATTGATATCATCATGATGTGAAATATTTATGATTTGAAATGATACATGCAATACTTATGCTTTTTATTATAATGATGTATATGATGTATTGCATATAATGTGTATCATGAATACTCTAGAATGATGATTTAGAATCATGTATGTAATGATGATTTTATATTTTATATACATGATGATTAAGCATTATGCATGCAATACTTTAACTTATGATAATGATGCATGCAATGATGAAATATTTATGATAAAATAATTATTTTGACATTCAAGACCTGAATTTTCATCTATGCTATTTACCTTTGTCATAATCTGAAAATTGATATAAAAGGTATTCCCTTCTTTTTGACAATGACAAAGGGGGAGATAAAAGATGCTAGCTCGCACAATTCAAGAAGAAAGCAAAATTTGCACTTCTCAAAAGAGAAGAAAGAACTTGCTTCTTGAAAATCTCAAATTGTTAGCTTCCATGTTGTAAAATAATGTAACATTTTGTTAGCTTGTGTTTTTGCAAAGGAAGCAAAAATAATCGTACTTCTCAAAAGAGAAGAAATTGCTATCTTGAACATCACCAAGAATTGCTTGCTTGAAATCTCAAGAAGATGCAAAAATATGCTATCTTGCACATTGCAAAGAAAAGCAAATTTTTAAACTTAGTACAACTCTAAATTATTACTAGCTTGTATGTTGCAAAACTTGCTTTCTTTTTCAAACGCTTGCTAGCTTGAACATTGCAAAACAAACATGCTAAACTTGCATATCTAGCAAAATTTACAAACTTGTAAAACTCAAAATTTTTGCTAGCTTGCATGATTTTAAAACTAGAGATTTATGATGCAATGTGTTGAACTTCCAAACAGTTGAAAGTTCCACTTCTCCTTTTTGCTGATGACAAAAGGGGAGAAATATGTTGATGTCATGCATGATTTGATCATAACATGTTGCTTGGACTTTTGAATCCAAGAGTTTCTATCAATATGGCATATTGATGGGGGGAGTTTGTTTAAACTCCGAGAGTTAAGGTTAACTCCGTCGTTGATTGGTTGTCATCATAAAAAAGGGGGAGATTGTTGAATCTCGAATTTTGATGATGAAACCAATCAATAAGTGTTTATGTTTTTAATCTGTGTTTTGAGTGACATAGGATGTTTCGATCAGGATGAGATAATTAAAGCAAGAAAAATCATATTGGGCCGGAGGAACATGTTAGAAGATTGGATGTCGAGCTAGTCGATCGGTCGACGTATCGACAGAAGGCTTCGGGCCATAGATTCAAGCATCAGGCCAAAAAGAGCTGATATTACGCCAAGGATATCGGAGTTACGGAGTCAACTAGCCAATTGGGCAATAGGCCACAAGAGAGGACGATGCGTCGAAGAATTGGATGAAGCATCGAGGGACCAATGACATGTCGGACAACATGATTAATGCTTAGTATTAATTGTCTAGATCAAAGTATATTTTTACATGTGCAGGATTAACTACTATAGTAAGGCATGAAGCAAAATGAAGTCCCAGAGTCAAGGATGCAATTACGTTGGGAGTTCGAGAGTTCGTCGGAAGTCCAAACGTTCGTTGGAAGTTCTGGAGGAACTAGCCGAGAAGTCTCAGAGCTTGCTAGAGAAGCTCATCAGAACTTGCCAAGAAGATCGTCATAAAGTCCAGGAGCTTGTCAGGAGTCTGCCAGAACATTGCCGAGAGATCGTCGGAAGTTTGCCGGAAGAATAGACATAGGGACTTGTTTTGCTTAGCACATGTCTTAGGATTTCGTAGTTAGCACGTAATTGGGCTTGGATTTGGGCCAACCCAATTAAAGGCTAACTAGGCTCATGTAAGAACTGTGTTGGGCCCAATAAGAAGCCCAAACAGTACCCCAATAAGTCTCACTATCGTGGCACAGTCTTCGAAATTGTGTTAGGTGGTGGTATCGCTAGTCTGGGCGATTGTACCACCCTTGGCAGGGTGCCAGGCAGTGGTACCGCTAGTCTGGGCGGTGGTACCGCCCAGCACTATCCCCCAGGTGGTGATACTGCCAGACCTTGGCGGTGGTACCGCCCAACACTATCCCCCAGGCGGTGGTACTACCAGACCTTGGCGGTGGTACCGCCTAGGACAGTGTCAGTCAGACTGACACTAGGTGATGGTACCGCCCGTGCTTGGGGAACCCAAAATGGGAAAGTTTTAGGCTCCAAGTTTGAATCAACTTGAAGTCTATAAATACCCCTCTCATCCCTGGTTAAAACACACAAGCACAGATAGATTAAAAGAGAGAAAACGTTGCTGCGATCATAAGTGTATTCCCTCATCTAGCTTAAACTTACATTTCTATTTAAAGAGGAGAGTGAGTGCTTGTAAGGGTTATCTCCTAAACCCGATAAAAGGAGAAGAGGGGTGTAAAAGGTGACTGGCCTTCGCCTATTGAAGGAAGCCTCTAGTGGATGCCGATGACCTCGTCGGAGGAGGAAGCCAAAAGTGGATGAAGGTCACGTTGACCGAACCACTCTAAAACTACTACGTTCTCTAGTTTGCATTTCATTCCTGCTATTACCTTCCTGCAAACTTCCTTAAGTGCTTACTGCCTTCAATTCATTATGTACGCTTTCAAGTTAAGTTTCTAAAATTATTTTTTCATAGGAAACAGTTTTATCATATGAAACTTTTTTAAAGTTGACGTGATTTTATCGTTGCACTAATTCACCCCCTCTCTTAGTGCCGACCCTTGATCCTAATAGCAATCTCCCTTCACACCTCAACTCAATGGTGTATCTAAAAGGAGGAATCACACACTATTATACATGGTGCGATCCATGATGAGTTTCGCCCACCTACCCATCTCATTCTAGGGATACGCCCTAGAGACTGCAACTTACCTTCTGAGTAGAGTTCCAATTAAGTTGGTAGTGTCTATACCATATGAGATATAAAAAGGAAGAAGCCTAATCTTAAGGTTGTTAAGATTTGGGGCTGCCCTACCCACATTAAAATATATAACCTTGATAAATTAGAATCCAGGACTAAGCGGTGTAAGTTTGTGGGATACCCCAAGGAAACTTGTGGGTATTATTTCTATAACACCGAGGACTAAAAAGTCTTTGTAACCAAGGGAGCGGTGTTCTTTGAGAAAAAGCACATTCTTGGCGGAGACAATGGGAGCATGATAGAGTTAAGTGAGGTTGGAGAACCTAGCTCAAGCACTACTCCATAGCCCGAGTCTATTCAAGTACCTAGAATACAAGTTACAACTTTACGTAGGTATGGCAGAGTATCACATCCTCCTAAGAGATATGTAGGACATATTAGATAAGAGAATGTTGAGGATATTAATCCTGAGACCCATGAGGAGGCTATTACGAGTAGACTCTGGGAAGTGGTAAGAAGCCATGAATTCTGAGATGGATTCCATGTACTCCAACAAAGTTTGAAACCTAGTTGATGCACTCAAAAGTATTGTACCCATTGATTATAAGTGGATCTTCAAGAAGAAGATCAGAGTGGATAGAAAGGTGGAGACCTTTAAAGCAAGGCTAGTAGCTAAGGAGTATTGATATGAACCATCAAGTTGATCATAATTTTGCCAAAGACCCTTTAACTATTCATGGAGGACCAATGACAAGAGCTAAAGCTAAAAGGATGAAAAAAGTCTTAACTTATTTATTGGAAGGCATTTGGAAGGAGCAAGCTGGTCAAGAGTCAGTCATGGTTTTATGAATGCAAGAAAGAGCCTAAAATGGTCAACATGATTCAAATAAGTCCAAATCATGAAGAGAAAGTCCATCTTAGAGAGAAGGATAAATTTTTAGCCCATTTTGATGAATTCAGAAGTATAATCATCTTTCAACACTAGTGAGTGTTTTATTTTTAAGTTCTTACATGAACTTTGGAACTTATCAAGATTTTCTGCTTATGACATTCAAACCCCAAAAATCTTTAATTTTTCTTTCAATTTATCAAACTTCTTAATTTATGGCATTTTTAGGGAATCAAAGTGTTATTCTAATTATTTCATTGATTTTCTATTGATAAAGTGATTAGAATAGTTTCCCTTACTTTAATCTTGAAGGATCCATCTTGTTTCAATTCATTGAAGGGTGTTAATTTACATTTCATATATATCATAGCTCTTTAGCTATCGGGGTGTATGATTGCTAAGTTGATGATTTCCATCATTTGGTATTGTTAGGAATGAGTTGGCATTAAAAAGGGGGGGGGGGGGATGAATTAGTGCAACGGATAAAAACATCGATTTCGAAAAATCTCTTCGTTCATTGAAAACTAGATCGAAAAGATAACTTGAAATGTATATGTAGTGAAAGCAGTAAGCAAGTAAAGATATAGTTTGTCGTAAAGGTAAATTGCTCAAATATAAATGCAAACTGTTTTATAGTGATTCGATCATCATGACCTATATCCACTCCATCGATTCTTCTTTCGTCGAGGCCACCGACATCCACTAACGATCTTCCTTCAATGAGCGAAGATCAACTACCCTTACAACTCGATTCTACTTTTGATAGATTCTGGAGAGAACCTTTACAACCCCTTTTTACAAAGCTTCTCTCACACTCTTCCTTAGAATTATTTCTAAACTTTAGATGGAGTGACTCTACACTTTACAAGGGTTTTCAACTTTATAAACATAGAATTTTTTATCACATTTCTTTATGTTCCATATAGGGTGGGGTATTTATAGACCCCAAATGGCTTCAAAACTTGGAGCCAAAATTTAAATTCCCGAGATTTCGGGGTACAAGCGGTACCATCGCCTGCATTGGATGGCACCACCGCTTGTAGCCTAAAATTTGGTGGTACCATCACCTAGTCTAGTGGTACTACCACTTGGGAGACTGTGTATGGGCAGTACCATCGCCTAGACTGGAGGTACTGCTACATAATATAGTCTCGGAGATTGTGCCACAATGATGCCACTTGTTGGGTCACTTTTTGGGCCTTTCACTTGGCCCAACGCAGCCCAAACTTGGGCTTAATTGACCCCTAATTGAGTTGGCCCAATTTCAACCCAATTATGTATTAACTACGAATTTTATGACATACACTAAGCTAAATAAGTCCAGTTAGTCTAGGTTTCTTCCGGTGATTTTCCGATGAACTTCCGACGATTACTCGGTAATGTTCCAACGGACTCCCGGTAAGCTCCTGGACTTCACGACGATCTTCTTGGCGAGTTTCGATGAGCTTCTTTAGCAAGCTCTTAGACTTCTCAGTCAATTCTAGTAGAACTTCTGACGAACGTTTGGACTTCTGACAAACTCTCAAACTCGCAATGAAATCTTGTTCTTGACTCCAGGACTTCATTTTGCTTTATGCCTTGATCGCTGTCATAGTTAATCCTACACACTCAAAGTCTACCTCGATCTAGATAATTATTATCAAGCTAATCAAATATTGTCTAGTATGTCATTGGTTCATTGACACCTCATCCGATTCTTCGGCGCATCATCCTCTCTTGCGGCATATTGCCCAATCGGCCAGTTGACCTCCGCAACTCCGATTTCCTTAGTACAATTTCTACTCTTTTTGGCCCAATGCCTAATCCCATGGCTTGAGGCCTTCTGTCGATACATCGACTGATCCTTTGACTCGACGTCCAATCTTTTGATATGTTTCTCTCCGGCCCAACATGATTCTTCTTGCTTTAATTGTCTCTCCCTGATCGAAGCTTCCTACGTCACTCAAAACTTATATTAAATCATAAATAATATCAATTTGTTTCATTATCAAAATCTGAGATTCAACAATCTCTCCCTTTTTTATGATGATAACCAATTGATAACGGAGTTAACCTTAACTCGCCTATCAATATGCCATATTGATAGAATCTTGAATTCAAATTAAATTCAAGTCAAAGCAATATTTCATCATGAATATCATTGCATGTGATCATATATAATCAAATTTTCAATACATCAATCCATGCATGATTATCATCATAACTTCTCTCCCTTTGTCATCAACAAAAAGGAGAAATGCAACTAATAAGTTTTAGAGATATGCAAGTTTTGTAAAATACAAGCTAGCAAATTTTTTATCACTTTACAACATACCTAATCACTAAATCATCATTAATTTTAAAGATGTGCAAGATTGTAAAGTTTGTACTTTTGCTTCTTAGGATAGGCAAGCTAACAATTTTTGGTGATATTCAAGATAGCAAGTTCTTTCTTCTTTTTTGAGAAGTGCAAGCTAGCAATTTTGCTTCTACTTGGGATGTCCAAGCTAGTAATTCTTGCTTCTCTTTTGAGTTGGGCAAGCTAGCAAGTTTTAGATATGCAAGCTAGTAAGATAGCAAGTTTTACATCAAGCAAGCTAGTAAATTTTGCACCATGCAAGTTAGTAAATTTTATATCATTTTAGAACATGCAAGCTAGTTCTTTCTCCCCCTTTGTCATTGTCAAAAAGAAGGGAAGAAAATAATTTTATAATTCTTTTTCCCTTTACAACAATTTTCAAATCATGACAAAGGTAAAGTACCAATCTTATTTCAATATATTTGTGCATCATTATAGTTTCAAATTAAAACATACACAATTTCAAAACCTTATATTTCATCCTTACTTCATGCATGATACCAAAACTTTTCATTTGTCTGCATTAACATAATATCATACAAAATTTCATATTTTCACATGAAGGATAACAAGAAAAATTTAGTGATGAGATATATTTCATGAATACAAGGAATTATAAATATCATATCATGAAAGATAAAATCATGTGAATAACAAAAGACATGATTCATATAGTAAATCTCCTATTTAAATAAAATATCAAGAAAAAATCATAGGAGTACAAAGAAGAGATCTTGATTAAAAAAAATCAAGTAATTCTAAGAAATCAAGATCATGATTTGAATAAAACTCATTTAAATTCAAATCATCAAATCAAAATCATTTTCAAGAGATTCATAAAAGAAAAGATAAATAGATTTATTAATCTCTCCCCTTTTTTTTTATCAATGATTTAATTATATTATGAGATATATAAATCATAATTATAAAGGAGTATTGAACCATAAGAGAAAAAATCAATTTATGCATACAATGTTCCAAGCATCAAAGTATATTTTCTCAAGTTGTGGGTATCCAAAAATGAAGAGAAAACAACTTATGATTCATTTTGACAAATATTCTCTTTGATAAAACGAAAGAATCATGATGAACGATCTTGATTTACATAAAGTTTCAAAACATAATTATCAAGATCATGAATACTAAAAGACCATGAAACATTTCGACAAATCTCCCTTTAAATAGGAATTAATCTTGATTCATTCAATAGAAAATTCAAATTATAATTACAAGAAATCAAGATCATAACATCAATAAAGCTTCTCTTTAATATATAGCAACTAGAATCATAGGAGAATAATGAAAAATCTTGATTCATATAAAAAGAATCTCAAGTTAAGAAATCAAGAGAAAAACCATGATTCATTTAGATAAATCTCAATAAGAAGATACGAGAATACATAATAAGAGATCTTGATTCATAAACAATTTTAAGTTATAAATCTCAAGAAATCAACATCATGATTTCGATAAACCTATTAAATTCAAATCATCAAAATCAATTTCATGGTTCACAAAATTCATAACATAAATAGATTCATTAATAAGGATCTCTAAGACCAAAACTCGATAAGATAAAGATTGAGAAATTTTCAAGAAATGTATTCCCTTTTTATTTCATACAAGCATGCCTTTGCTAAATAAAAACATGCATCATCATTTAAAACCAAAAAATTAAATTTCATCATGACAAAGATCGAAAAGCCATAAATCACAAGAATCATCATGCATAAATTCAAAATATAAACTCATTAAGCATTATCATTATGCATTATTAGATCATCAAGCATGGTTTCATGGAACATAAGGCATCTTTAATCAAAATAAAAAATCATCAATTTAGATACACATTATTTTTTAAAAATATATATAGGATTAATCATTAGATTTAAATCTAACATTTTGTTCCTTTATCATAAAACATGCAATTGTCATGATCATATTTTCAAAATAGCTAGAAAAACAAGCATGATATGTATATATTTTATTTACTAACTAATTTAAAAATAACTCATAAAAAAAATCAAGTAATTTTGAAATAAGGCAAAGGGGTTTTGGTTATCTCATCGTCGAAAGTCGTTAAGGCGTAGTTTGTCATTTCGCCTTTGTCAGTTTGTTCTTCATCTTTGGATGAACTCGATTCGTTCCAAGCCACCTTGAGTGCCTCTTCTTCTTTAACAACTTCTTTATAAGTTTTTTTTTTATTTTTTTAATTCTTATTTAATGAACCTTTTAAAATTTATAGTGAGAAGTTCAAGTTTATCATCACTTGAGCTTTCGCTAGAGTGGTCTTCATTTGTTCTAAGTGTTAAATCCTTCCTGTTCTTTGGAAGATTATTCTCATGTTCATCAAGTTCATCATGCACCTTGCATATCATTTCATAGATCATTAATGACCCAATAAGTTCTTCAAGTTGAAAAGTATTCAAATCCTTGGCCTCTTGAATTGTCATTACTTTTAAATCCCAATTTATAGAAAGTGATCATAAAACTTTATTCACAAGTTCAAGATTCAAAAAACTTTAGAGTCTTTAACTCTGCTAATGCCTTCGTATGTAATTTCAAGTGTGAGTCAAATGTCAAAAGTCATTTCGCAAGTAGAAACTCAATTGAATTTATTTTTGTCTAAGGCGCAAAATAGAGCATTCAGAGCTCTAGCATTTAAAAAAAAAAATTTCTTCCCCAAATCATTCCATTCGTTCATTGGAGTAGAAGACTTTTGAAAATCGCTTTTGATAATATTTCATAAATTTAAATCCATTGAAAGCAAGAAAACTCTCATTCGAGTTTCCAATAAGTATAGTCTGTCCCATTGAACATGGGAGGACGAACAATAAAAAAGCTCTCTTGAAATCCGAAAAGAGTCATTTCTCTTGGGTGTTAAACCAAATGAGAAATAATGTGGCTCGGATACCAATTATTAGGAATGAGTTGGCACTAAGAGAGGGGGGGGGGGGGGGGGTGAATTAGTGCAGTGGACAAAAATGTCGGTTTCAAAAAATCTCTTCATTCGTTGAAAATCGGATCAAAAAGATAACTTGAAATACCATTTGTATATGTAGTAAAAGCAGTAGGCAAGTAAAGATTCAGTTTGCAGTAAAGGTAAATTGCTTAAATAGAAATACAAATCATTTTATAGTGGTTCAATCATCATGACCTACATCCACTCCACTGATTCCTCTTTCGTCGAGGCCACCAGCATCCAATAACGATCTTCCTTCAATGGGTGAAGATTAACTTGTTGAATCTCGGATTTTGATGATAAAACTAATTGATTGTGTTTAGATGTTTAACTATATTTTGAGTGATGCAGGTCTACTCGATCAGGATTAGACAATTAACGCAGGAGGAATTGACGTTGCGCTAGAGGAGATCACGTTAGGATATTGGATGGCAGAAGGCTTCGGACGTCGGGCATCGGGCCAAGAGCAGAATTGCGCCAAGGATATCGGGGTTGCGGAGGTCAATTGCCGATTAGGCAACAAGCCATAAGAGAGGACGATGCACCGAAGAATCAGACGAAGCGCCAACCAATGACATGCCGGGCAACAGAATGTCAATTCACTTTGTAATAATTGTCTAGATCGGAGTAGAGTTTTGGCTTGTGTGTGCAGGATTAAGTACGATAACGATGAAGACATAAAGTAAAACAAAGTGTCGGAGTCAAGCGCGAAGGATTTGTTGTGATTTTGAGAGTTCGACGAAAGTCTGAAGGTTCGTCGAGAATGCTGCCAAAACTAGTAGAGAATGAGTAGGGAGCTTGCCGAAGGGTTTTTCAGAAGCTCGTCGGAAGGTTCGTTGGAAGTTCGCGGAGCTCGCTGAGAAAGATCACAGCTTGCCGAAGAAGCTCATTGGAACTCACCAAGATCAAATCATGAAGTCTAGGAGCTTGCTGGGAGTCCGTAGAATGGTTTCCGAGAGTTCGTCAGAAGACCATCGGAAGCACGCCGGAAGCTCACCGGAAAAAGTCTCGACTTGCGGACTTTGTAATAGCTTAGAAAATGTCTTTAAATTCATAGTTAGCATATTAATTAGGGTTAGGATTAGGTGTTAATCCTATAACTCAAGTAGGGGCCAATTGGGACCGACTTCGGACTGGTTTGGGCCAAGTTTGGAGCCCAACCAGTGAGCTGAAATAGTGTAGGCTGTGGCACCGCCCAGCACCCGAGAGCTAGGCGGTGGCACGTCTTGGCTGGGCGGTGGCACCGCCCAACACCCGAATGCCAGGAGGTGGCACCGCCCAGCACCCGAGTGCCAAGGGTGGCACCGCCAGCATCGGGAACTAAAGAGAATTCAAATTTTGGAGCCCAAATTTGAATCCTCTTGAGGCCTATAAATACCCCTCAATTCTAAGCTGAGAATACAACTTTTTAAGAAGCAATAGATTGAGAAAAAGGTCTTAGAAAAGTCTCAGCAAGTCTTGTTTTCAATTTGTTAGAGTGTTCACCTCCTTCTTTCTTGCTGAAAATTTGTAAGAGTGTGAACCACTTGTAAAAGGTTGTAAGAGGGGTATTTGTCCTTCCCCTTTAAGAGATTTGCTAGTGGAAGGTGGGAGCCTCATCGAAGAGGGCCTCGCAAGTGGATGTAGATCATTTGACCGAACCACTTTAAATTTGACGTGATCTCTGGTTTACATTTTCTTATTGCTATTTACATTACTGCAAACCTTCTTATGTGCTTTATTTCCTCATTACCTTTGCTGCACACTTTTATGAACACGCATTCAAGTTAAGCTTTTCAAGTTCGATTTTTATCGTACGAAAGATTTTCCAAAACCGACGTTTTAATCCGCTGCACTAATTCACCCCCCCCCCCCCCCCTCTTAGTTCCGCTCCGATCCTAACAATTGGTATCAGAGCCCGGTATTTCTCATTTCGGATTTACACCCGAGAGAAATGGCTCTTCATGGCTTTCAAGAGGGCTTATCGGTTTTTCATCCAACGTTGTTTAACGGATTGGACTACACTTATTGGAAAACTCGAATGAGAGTTTTCTTGATTTCTATGAATTTGGATTTATAGAATATTGTTGAAAATGGTTTTCAACTTCCCTCTAAACTGATGAACGAATGGTCAGATTTGGAGAAGAAGTATTTTTCTTTAAACGCAAAGGCTATGAATGCCTTATTTTGCGCTTTGGACAAAAATGAGTTCAATCGGGTTTCTTTGTGCAAAACGGCTTTCGACATATGGCACACTCTTGAAATCACACACGAAGGCACTTCTAGAGTTAAAGATTCGAAAATCAACATTTTAATGCATGATTTCGAGCTTTTTCGAATGAAGCCGAGCGAAACCATTGTTGACATGTACACCCGTTTTACGGATATCGTCAATGGTTTAAAAGCTCTTGGCAATTTTTTCTCGAATTTTGAACTTGTTAGTAAAGTTTTACGATCACTTTCTAAAGCTTGGGAATCAAAAGTAACGACAATACAAGAAACAAAAGATTTAAATATTTTTCCACTTGAAGAACTTATCGGCTCAATGATGACATATGAAATGGTATGCAATGCACATGATGAACACAATCAACACTTGAACCACCTTCCAAAGAATAGGAAGGATTGGGAACTCCGGACAAATGAATACCACTTGAGCGATGACTCAAGTGATGAGGACAATGATGAACTCGAACTTCGAACACTAACTCTTAATAAGTTTATTAAACAAAAATCTAAAATAAACAATGAACTTGAATGGAGGAAGAGGCCAAAGGAAAGGAAGGCACCCAAGGATGAATCAAGAACTTCCAAAGGTGAAACGGCGAATTGGGCTTTGACGGGCTTCGACTATAAGGTAAGTAACTCGACTCTCTTGAATTATTTTGAAATTACTTGAAGTTTTTCATGAGTGCTTAATTTAGATAGTAGGAATAGGAAATAAAAAATTATTTTTAAAAAATTTTATCATGTTTTTCATTTTAGCATCATTGAAAAATTAAAAAATTTAAGCATGAAAAGATAGATTCACCTAAAAAGAAAAATGTATGACTACAACAAATAACAAAATGATTTTGTTTAAAAATGCCTTATGCCCAATGAAACCATCATTGATGAATATGCTTTATATTTAATAGTTTCTTTGGCTTATATGCCTTATCATGATAAACGTTTTGAAAAGTTTGTATCATACTTGATGATTATTATATATGATAATTTATTGGTCTTGAAGTTATTTAATTTTGATTAAATGAAATCATGTTTGACTTGAAGTAATGAGTTGAAATATTTTTTTTTGAATTATGTGTTGCACTTTTTTTATGATTTTTGAACTTTCCGTTTTAAACGATGCTGCATGGATTTAAAAAAAAAAAAAAAGGACATGCATGTATGGAATCAATCAATAAGTTGAAACAAAAGGAGGAAAGAATTTTTTATTAAAAATTTTCTTTTTCTTTATCTTATTGATTTCTACCTAAGAGACCAATAAACTTATTTATGCCATTTTGAATCTCTTGAAAGAAATGTTGAGATTTTGATGATTTGGACGATTTGAATTTAAATGAGTTTTATCCAAATTCATGATCTTGATTCCGTGATATTTACAAATTAAGATTTATTATGAATCAAGATTTTTTCATTAATCGATCTCTTAAGATTTTCTTTTGATTATTTATGAGTAGGTTTTTCAAAAAGAACTCATGCCTTTTGGTATTCACATGTTCTAATCTTTCATGATATGATTTTTATGCAATTCCTTGTATTCATGAAATGTTTATCGCATCACCCAATTACTTTCTTCTTGATATTCCTTATGTGGTGATATAAAATTATGCATGAAATACTCTTGATATTATTTTGATGCATACAAATGAAAAGTTATGATCATGAATGGTAGGATGAAATTTGACAAGTTAATACCATCATGATTTGAAACATTTATGATTTGAAATTATGCATGCAATTGCTTTTTATTGTGATGATATATGCATATAATGTGTATCATGAATACTTTATTATCATACATGAAAATAGTGATAAATATTTTGAAAATAAATGTTTGTATTATGTTAGATGATTTTACATTTTGTGCATGATGAGTTATAGTGATGATTGAAACAATGATTGAAATAATATGAATGATGATTTGGAATCATACATATAATGATGAGTTTATATGTTTTAAAAATATATATGATGATTTGGTATTATGTATGCAATACTTTAATGTTCAATAATGATGCACACAATGATGAAATATTATGATAAAATTATTATTTTGATATTCATGACTTGAATCTTCCTTTCTTTTTGCCAATGACAAAGGGAGAGAAAGAGTTGCTAATGTGCTATCTTGAATTTATGTAAAGGGTAATCTCAAAGATAAATTAGCTACCTTGCACAAGTCAAGAAAATGTAAAAACTTGCTTACTTTCTTGCACATCTAAAGAAAAGATACAAATGTAACACTTGCCAAATTGTTTGCTTGCCTCATGTAAAACATGGTCCCTTGCTAGTTTGGTATTTTGCTAAGGAAGCAAAAATGACACTTCTCAAAAGAGAATAAAGAGCTTACTTTCTTGAACATCTTTAATATGCTAGCTAGCATGATGTATAATTTGCTATCTTGAACATTACAAAGAAATACTATCATTCACATTGCAAAGAAAAGCAAATATGCCAACTTGCACATCTTTAAATTTGCTAGCTTGTATGTAGTAAAACTTACATATAGAGAAGCAAAGAATTGCTATCTTGAAAGAAGCAAAACTTAGAAAACTTGAAATATAATTGCTCTTGCCATGCTTTGTATCAAAAATAGGTTGATATCCTTAAAAGCATCGCATTAAATTTTTTAGTATTGCAATGTATCACATGTATTGCAAATTAAAATTTTTGAGACTATTATCATATCATGTTTAACAATTGATGTCTTTCATGACATGATTTCTTTATATTTTTGTCTTGCATATATCATGTGATAATTGAAATATTGATTGATGCAAATTCATAATTTATGTAAAAGTCTAAATCATTGGTTCCTCTCCTTCTTTTCGGCAATGACATAGGGGGAGAAAGATTGCTAGCTCAAGGCAAATGCTGGCTAGCTTGTACTCTTCCCTTCTTTTTGACAAAAACAAAGGGGAGAAAGCTTTTGCTAGTTAGAACATGCAAAGAAATGCAAAGTGCAATCTTGCACAAGAAGCAAGTGTTGAATTACCATGATTGAACTTAAGAATCTTACTATGCTTTTGTGCTTATATGTTGTGATGAAAATATAGCTTCATGTTACAAAAACTTGAATATCTTTTAAACTAGCTAGAGCTACTTCTCCTTTTTGTTGATGACATAGGGGGAGAAGTATATTGATGACTTCATGCATTGAATTGAATATTTTATATATATTTGCATGATTGTTTAAATATTTTTCATAACATGTGATGAATGTTACTTGGATTTAGGATAATCCAAGTGTTCTATCAATGGCATATTAATAGGGGGAGTTTGGTTAAACTCCGGAAAGTTAAGGTTAGCTCCGTTAGTCATCAATTAGTTGTCATCATCAAAAAGGGGGAGATTGTTGAATCTCGGATTTTGATGATGAAACTAATTGATTGTGCTTAGATGTTTAATTACATTTTGAGTGATGCAGGTCTACTCGATCAGGATTAAACAATTAACGCAGGAGGAATTGACGTTGCACCGGAGGAGATCACATTAGGATATTGGATGGCAGAAGGCTTCGGACCTTGGGCATCGGGCCAAGAGCGGAATTGCGCTAAGGATATCGGGGTTGCGGAGGTCAACTGCCGATTGGACAACAAGCCGCAAAAGAGGACGATGCGTCGAAGAATCAGACGAAACGCCAACCAATGACGTGCCGGGCAACAGAATGTCAATTCGCTTTGTAATAATTGTCTAGATCGGAGTAGAGTTTTGGTTTGTGTGTGCAGGATTAACTACGATAACGACAAAGACATAAAGCGAAACAAAGTGTCAGAGTCAAGTGCGAAGGATTTGTTGTGAGTTCGACGAAAGTCTGAAGGTTCGTCGGGAATACTGCCGGAACTAGCCGAGAATGAGTAGGGAGCTTGCCGAAGGGTTTTTCGGAAGCTCGCCGGAAGGTTTGTTGGAAGTTCGCGGAGCTCACCGAGAAAGATCGGAGCTTACCGAAGAAGCTCATTGGAACTCGCCAAGATCAAATCGTGAAGTCTAGGAGCTTGCCGGGAGTCCATAGAATGGTTTCCGAGAGTTCGTCGGAAGACCATCGAAAGTTCGCCGGAAGCTCACCGGAAAAAGTCTTGACTTGCGGACTTTGTAATAGCTTAGAAAATATCTTTAAATTCGTAGTTACCACGTTAATTAGGGTTAGGATTAGGTATTAATTCTATAACTCAAGTAGGGGCCAATTGGGGAGTTCGGACTGGTTTGGGCCAAGTTTGGAGCCCAACCAGTGAGCTGAAATAGTGTAGGCGGTGGCACCGCCAGATTAGGCGATGGCACCGCCCAGCACCCGAGAGCCAGGCGGTGGCACCACTTGGCTGGGCGGTGGCACCGCTAGTCCACTATCAGTGTCATACACTAACAGGCGGTGGCACCGCCAACATCGGGAACCAAAGAGAATTCAAATTTTGGAGCCCAAATTTGAATCCTCTTGAGGCCTATAAATACCCATCAATTCTCAACTGAGAATATAACTTTTTGAGAAGCAATAGATTGAGAAAAAGGTCTTAGAAAAGTCTTAGCAAGTCTTGTTTTCAATTTGTTAGAGTGTTCACCTCCTTCTTTCTTGTTGAAAATTTGTAAGAGTGTGAACCACTTGTAAAAGGTTGTAAGAGGGGTATTTGTCCTTCTCCTTCAAGAGATTTGCTAGTGGAAGGTGGGAGCCTCATCGAAGAGGGCCTCACAAGTGGATGTAGGTCATTTGACCGAACCACTTTAAAATTGGCATGATCTCTGGTTTGCATTTTCTTATTGCTATTTACGTTACTGCAAACCTTCTTACGTGCTTTATTTCCTCATTACCTTTGCTGCACACTTTTACGAACACACGTTCAAGTTAAGCTTTTCAAGTTCGATTTTTATCGTACGAAAGATTTTCCAAAATCGACGTTTTAATCCGCTGCACTAATTCACCCCCCCCCCCCTCTTAGTTCCGCTCCGATCCTAACGTAACTACCCCTACAACTCGATTCTCCTTTTAATAGGTTCAGGAGAGAACCTTTACAACCCCTTTTTACAAAGCTTCCCTCACACTCTCCCTTAGAATGGTCTCTAAATTTTAGGAGGAAGGACTCTACACTTTAGAAATCCAGAGTTTTCAACTTTAGAAATCCAGAGTTTTTGATCACCTTTCTTGCTATTCCATGCAGGAATAGTTGAGGTATTTATAGACCCCAAATGGCTTCAAAACTTAGAGCCAAAATTCAAATCCCCGAGATTTCGAGGTACGGGCGGTAACATCGCCCGCACTGTGTAGTACCACCACTTGCAACCTAACACTTGACGGTACCACTACCCAATCTAGCAATACTAGCACTTGGGAGACTGTGTCTGGGTGTACCACCACCCAGACTGGTGGTACCATCGCTTGACATATTCTCGAAGATTGTGCCATGATGGTGCTACCTATTGGGTCATTGTTGGTGCCACCTGTTGGGTTATTGTTGGGCCTTTCACTTTGCCTAACATAGCCCAAACATAGGCCCAATTGAGCCCTAATTAAGTTTGCGCAATTCTAACCCAATTATGTGCTAACTACGAATTTTAAGTCATACACTAAGCTAAATAAGTCCGGTTAGTCTAGGTTTCTTCTAGCAAACTTCCGACAATCTCTCGGTAATGTTCCAACGGACTCTCGGCAAGCTCTTGGACTTCACGATGATCTTCTTGGCAAGTCCTGACATGCTTTTTTGGTAAGTTCCTGCATTTCTCGGTCAATTCCGGCAGAACTTCTGACGAACTCTCGAACTCCAAACAAAATCTCGTTCTTGACTCCAGGACTTCATTTTGCTTTATGCCTTGATCGTTATCATAGTTAATCCTACACACTTAAAGTCTACTTCAATTTAGACAATTATTACTAAGCTAATCAAATGTTATCCGGCATATTATTGGTTCAACGATGCCTCGTCCGATTCTTCGGCGCATCGTCCTCTCTTGCTACCTATTGCTTGATTGGCCAATTGACCTCCGCAACTCCAATTTCCTTGGCACAATTTCCACTTTTCTTGGCCTGATGCCCAATCCCATGGCTCGAGGCCTTCTGTTGATATATCAACCGATCCTTTGGCTCGACGTCCAATCTTCTAACATGTTTCTCTCTGGCCCAACATGATTCTTCCTGCTTTAATTGTCTCTCCTTGATCGAAGCTTCCTGCGTCACTCAAAACTCAAATCAAATCATAAACACCGTCAATTGGTTTCATCATCAAAATATGAGATTCAATAGGTATTAAAGCTTGGCTCAAGTTTGAGGTTTGAGTATCCATTTATTTTCTATCTTTTATATTTATCTTTTCTCTTCTTCTTCTTATTCTTGCACAATATCTATAATCGATGTTCTTCCTTCAAATTCATTAAAGTGCCTCTTGTGTTATTACTTTTCTTCTTTATTTTTTCACACTTTATAGTATAAAAAAAAAAGAAAAGAAAAGAAAAAGAAAATAAAGGGGCAAAAAAGAGAGAGGGAAAATCAAAGGTAAAAAAAAAAGAAAGAGACAAAATTGAAAAAGAAAAAGAAAAAATTTGTGGATTCAAGGAATTCTTGCAAATTACAAAATTCTATCTGTGTTCATTTGAATTCTTGTTTCAATTTGGAAATATTTCTTCATTCCACAAAAATTATCTTTGTTCAATTGATATTTGAATTCTAATCTTTGCTTATGATTGAAGTGCATTACATACACCTTTCAATTGGCCTACCTTTTGCTTGCTTTTAAACTTGCCCAATTTCACTACTTTTGAATTGTCATAATATGAATTTTTTGTTTAGGCACCTTAGTTAATCTAAGAATTCAAAGAATAAAACAAGAGAGGTAAAAGGCAAGAGTAGTGGGATCAATATCGAGAAAAGCCAAAATTTGTGTGAAACACGAGAGGAGTGAATCAAATCTAGAGTGAAACATGTGAGGAGTGTTGGTGAGGCTATTCTAACTCTCATTTTCAAGTTGTAAACATGTCTACAGATAAAGAAGCAAGTTCTTCATCAAATGATCTTTTGGTTCACGCAATGCAGCAGCAATTTGAACATATGTTCAAAGTAATGGGAGATGTAAGAGATCATCTAGAAAGGTATGATGATGCAATTAATAGATTGCAAGGTGAATCATGGCGTGGGAGACAACCAACCTTTGTCAATGATGAATATGATGATGGTGATGACATAGATGATGACCAAGTTACTTTAATTGGTCAATATATTAATCCTAGGAAACAAACTAGGAGAGAATGTTTTGATGGTGTGGACAGAAATATAGGCAGCATCAAAATGAAAATTCCTCATTTTCAAGGGAAGAATAATCTAGATGCCTATTTGGAGTAGGACCAAAAAGTAGAGCTGATATTTGAATGTCACAACTACTCCAAAGAGAAAAAGGTAAAATTAGCCGCTATTGAATTTTGTGATTATGCTATTATTTGGTGGGATCAATTATGTAAAGATAGGTGAGGAAATGGATTAAGGCCTATAGAGACTTGGTTGGAGATGAAATAAATCATGAGAAGGAGATTTTTTGTCTAGCCATTACTATATGGATTTGCATAAACAACTGCAAACTTTGATACAAGGTTCCATGAGTGTTGATGAATATCACAAGGAGATGGAGATAGCCATGATAAGAACTAATGTGGAGGAAGACCATGAGGCCACCATGGCTCGATTCCTAAGTGGATTAAACAAGAACATTGCTGATCTTGTAGAATTGCAACATTATGTGGAGATTGAGGATATGGTGAATATGGCAATGAAGATTGAGAGGCAACTCAAAAGAAAAGGCACAAGGTATGATTTGAAACTTTATTTGGGTTCTTCTTCTTCTTGAAAATCGAATTGGAGTAAAAATGATGATAAACCCATTGTTAAGCCTAAAATTGATGAAACTAAAGGTAGAAATGAATCAGGTAGCAAAGGTAAAGATGAGAATCAACCTAATCAAACTAGAGGCATTAAGTGTTTTTAAGTATCTTGGGCATGGACATGTGGCACGTGAACATCCTAATAAGAGAGTTGTGATCATGAAGGATGGACTTGTGGAATCTAAAAGTGAGAGAGAGAATGATAATGACATTCTAGAGGATGCTAGTGATGTAGAGAATGCTAAAGGTGAAAATCTAGTTGTTCAACGCACACTTAGTTTGCAAAATAAAAATGATGAACATGGTGAACAATGTGAAAATCTATTTCATACTCATTGTTTGATTGCTAACAAGTTATGTAATGTGATTGTTGATAGTGGAAGTTATACAAATGTGGCAAGCACCTTGTTCATAGAGAAACTGAAATTACCTACTATCAAACATCCAAAACCTTACAAGTTATAATGGTTGAATGATAGTGGTGTAGTAAAAGTAAATCGGCAAGTGTTAGTTTCTTTTTCAATTAGTAGATATAAGGATAAAGTCTGGTGTGATGAGATACCTATTTATGCTCATCATATGTTGTTGGAGAGACTTTGGCAATATGATCAAAGGGTAATACATGATGGATTCAAGAACCATTATTCTTTGATCATTGATGGACAGAAATATCTACTTGGGCCTTTGCCTCCAAAGATAATTTTTGAAGACCAAATGCACATAAAACAACAATATGAGGAGCTTGAGTATTCATTAACCAAAACTTTGGGGAGGGAGCAAGAAATAGGAAAAAAAAGACAAAGGTGAGTTGAGTGGTAAAAATGAGAGTATTGGGAAACACAAGAGGAGAGAAAACAAAGAAAGCTTGAGTGAAAGAAAAATGAGTGTTTATGCCAAAATGAGTGATGTGAAGAAAGCCTTAACCATAAGGTAGCCCATCCTTGTACTTATTTACAAGGACGTTTTGATTGCTTCTAATAAAATTGACACTAGTTTGCCTAGTGATATTATTGATCTTTTGCAAGAAAATGAGGATCTCTTTTCCGAAGAAGTTCCTAATGGTTTGCCACCAATTAGAGGAATTGAGCATCAAATTGATTTCATTCCAAGCCCAAGCATACCAAATATGCCAGCATATCGATGAAACCCAGAAGAGACCAAGGAAATCCAAAAGCAAATAAGTGAGCTTATAGAAAAGGGGTATGTACAAGAAAGCATGAGTTCTTGTGCAGTTCCTTTTCTATTGGTGCCTAAAAAGGATGGATCTTGAAGAATATGTGTTGATTGCAAAGTCATCAACAAAATCATGTTAAAGTATAGATATCCTATTCCTAGGCTAGATGACATGTTGGATGAATTGCATGGTTCTTGTGTGTTTTCAAAAATTAATTTAAAATCTGGATACCATCAAATAATAATACGTGAGGGTGATGAATGAAAAACTACTTTCAAAACTAAACATGATTTATATGAATGGTTGGTAATGTCTTTTGGCCTAACTATTAGGATCATGAGCGACACTAAGAGGGGGGGGGTTTGCTAGTAAAGTAGTGAAAGCTACGTAAGGAGAAAGTGAAGCAATTACAAAGTAAGTAAATGATGATAATAGAAATGCAAACTAGAATTTAGAGTGGTTCGATCGTTGTGACCTACATCCACTTCGGATTCCTCCTCCGTCAAGGTCACCGGCATCCACTAATGGTATTCCTTCAATAGGCGAAGACCAATAATCTTTTACAGCTCTTTCTCCTTTTACCAGGTTTAGGAGATAACCCTTATAAGCCTCACTCCTCTTTCTTGGATGGTTGCAAAGCTAAGAGAGGGAGGGGAGGACTCTTCTCACTTTTATAACACTTTAACACCTTGGGAATTCAAGATTATGTTAACACTTTTGTGCCCTTTCATGTAGAAAAGGGTGGGGTATTTATAGGCCCTAATAGCTTCTGAATTCTAGCCAAAAAGTGTCACATCCCTAGATTTTAGGGTACTAGCGGTACTATCGCCTGCAGACTAACACTAGGCGGTACCATCGCTTAGTCTAGGCGGTACCATCGCTAGATCGAGCTCTGGCAGTACCACTACTTAACAGGGTGGTACCACCGTTGGCAGGTAATAACTACCGACGGTACCACCACCCAGAACACTTGGGAGACCAAGTCCCAAGCGGTGCCACCACCGGCCATGATTTCAGTTATTGAATGGGCTGTTCAATCTAGCCCAATTCAGCCCTGTTAAGGGCCCAGTTGGCCCCTAACTGAGTTAGTACCGGTATTTCAATCCTAACTCAATCCAAACTACGATAATTAAGACATTTAATAAAGCATTTTAGTTTCGGTATGTCAATTGATATTCTGGTGACCTTCCAGCGAACTTCCAACGATCTCCCGACAATGTTCCGGTGGACTTCCGGTAAGTTCTTGGACTTCACGATGATCTTCTTGGTGAGTTCCGACGAGCTTCTTTGGCAAGCTTCTGAACTTCTCGGTTAGTTCCAGCAGAACTTCCGATGAATGTTCGGACTTTCGATGAAATCTCGAACTCCTAATGAAATCTCGATCTTAACTCCAGCACAACATTTGCTTTATATCTTATAGCTATCATAGTTAATCCTGCAAACTTTTCTCAACATATAGATTAGATCAAACAATTTACCAATTGGTTTTATCATCAAACTATGAGATTCAACAATCTTTCCCTTTTTTATGATGATAATTAATTGATGATAGAGTTAACCTTAACTTCCCCTATCTATATGCCATACTTGAGAACAAATATTCTTGAATTCAAGGCCTATGAATTCAAGTATCAAACCGATAAGTTATATTCATTTATACTTATTAACATGCACATCATGATACTTATCATGATTTACTAATTCAAAATACGATACCACATATTTATAAATAAAAATAATGTCAAGACATGACATCCATTTTCAAGTCCAATGATAGACAATCATCATTTTTAAATATGATATAAGTTTCGAATATAAATTTTAGCAAGATGACAATTCTCGGTAAAAGATGACAATTCATTATTTTGAGCCATGGTATCAATTGTAAATAACAAATTAAGCTCATGATACCTTATCATTATGATAGACATTTATCAAACATTCGTGAAACATTTCAAGTATCTAAGATACATATGATGTATGTATTTTGAGATAGCTCAAATAAAGATTTCAAATAGTCATATGCAATACATTTTGATATGTTTCAAGTATGTGCAATGTATTTGACGATTCCAATTATATTTGCTCATATTTCAAGCATTCGTAATACATTTTATGCACTTATCTAAGACATTCATTTTGTCATCGATTTGTCATATTTCTCCCCCTTTGTCATCAACAAAAAGGAGAATAATTTAACAATGCAAGTGTGGTAAAAATTCAATCAAGTTTCACACCTATTTATCCAAGCCATAGAAAAAACTTTGTATGATAATTTCTCTTTGAATAAACTAACATTTTTTACTCAAGGGTTTTTTGGTTTTCTTTAGTTGTGAGTTTCATTAAATCATGCTTCAATTTTAACAAAGAGAAGGGATTTATGAAAAGGATTAAGATATCCACACGAAATCAAATCCCCATTCTTGTAAGTGATCATCACACACTAAAAATTCATAAAGTTTTTCTTTCATGAGAAGAGTAAGAAAGAATTATCAAATGAAGGATTAAAAATCTTTGAATAAGACTTAATAAATCAAATATGTTTCTCACTAAAAATTTATAAGAGTGAAATCCATGAAAGATGCATTTGTTAATGTATCAAATATCATTACGTGATGGAGCAAGGTTATGGAGTAAATTTGATACCAAGGAAGATAAAAATGAAATAAATTCATGAAAGCTCCATTCATGAAATACATTAAGAGAAAGATAGTTTAGAAAAGAAATATAACAAACTCATGTATTCGAACAATTTAACATGCCTACCTCTCTTCTAATGAAATCAAATTATTCTTTATTTAAAGATTTTGTAAAGATGTCGGCCAATTGATGTTTTGTATTAATGAATTCTAAGATTACATCATAATTATTAACATGATCTCGTATAAAGTGATACCTAATGTCAATATGTTTAGTTCTAAAGTGTTGGATAGGATTTTTTGTTAAACATATTGCACTTGTGTTATCACATTTTATGGAAATATTCTTAAGATAAATTCTATAATCTTCTAATATATTTTTCATCTATACGACTTGTGCACAATATGCACTAGCCGCTATGTATTCGACTTCAGTCGTAGATAGTGCAACCGAATTTTGTTTCTTGGAAAACCAAGAGACAAGTGCATGATCTAAGAATTGACATGTTCCGGATGTGCTTTTTCTATCTAATCTATATCTAGCAAAATCTGCATCAGTATAAGTAATTAATTTAAAGTTTTCATATTTTGGATACCATAATCCTAAATTAGTGGTTCATTTAAGATATCTAAGAATTTTTTTAATTGCTTTAAGATGAGATAGTTAAGGATTAGATTGAAACCTACCATGAAGTCCTATGCTAAACATGATGTCCGGTCTTGTTGCAGTGAGGTATAGTAAACTACCTAGTGGAGGTACTCATAGGAGTATTGATAGGCTTTGAATTATCCATATTAAACCGTTTTAGTAAGTCTAATACATATTTTGTTTGACTAAGAAAAATACCATTACTAAGTTGTTTGATTTGTAAGCCTAAAAAGAAAGTTAGTTCACCCATTAAACTCATTTCAAACTCTAGGCTCATACTCTTAGCAAATAATTCGCATAAAGATTCATTTGTAGAACCAAAAATAGTATCATCAACATAAATTTGAATAATAAAAAAATTATTTTCAAAATTTTTAATAAATAATATGGTATCGACCTTGCCTTTAGAGAAATTATTTTAGATAAAAAAGGAGCTAAGTCTCTCATACCAAGCTCTTGGGGCTTGTTTCAATCCATAGAGAGCCTTAGTCAATTTAAACACATGATTAGGAAAATTATCATTCTCAAATCTGGGAGGTTGTTCAACATAAATTTCTTCGGAAATGAAGCCATTAAGAAACGTACTTTTAACATCCGTTTAAAATAACTTAAAGTTATTAAAACTAGCATAGGTAAGGAGCATTCTTATGGCTTCTAATCTTGTCACAAGAGCGAAGGTTTCTTCATAATCGATACCTTCTTCTTGGTTGAAACCTTTGGCCACTAATCTAGCCTTGTTTCTAACCACGATACTAAATTCATCTTGTTTGTTTCTAAAGACCCATTTAGTATCGATAACTAAATGGTCACTATGTCTCAGAACAAGCTCCCACACATCATTTCTCTCAAATTGGTTCAACTCTTCTTACATTACGATAACCCATGAATCATCTTTTAAGGCCTCAGCAATGCATTTAGGTTCAATTTGAGAAAGAAAAGCAGCATTGACACAAAAATTCTTAAGTGAAAACGAGTTTGAACCCCTTTTGATGTGTCTCCTATTATTAGCTCCTTAGGATGAGCATCTATGTACTTCCATTCGTTGAGTAAGGATGTTTCGGAAGAAGATACATCTAAGTTGCTAGTCGAAGGAGGAGGTTCATTTAAATTCAAAACATCAAAATTAAGATCATCATGAAACTCATTTTTCATAAATTCAAAAACTTCATTAAAGACAATATGAATAGATTCTTCTATAACCAAAGTTCTTTTGCTAAAAATACGAAAGGCTTTAGAAATAGAAGAATATCGAAGAAATATCCCTTGATTGGATTTTGCATCAAACTTTTCTAAGACATCTTTTTCATTCAAGATAAAATATTTACAACTAAAAATTTTAAAATATGAAACATTGGGTTTTTTGTTGTTCTACGATTCATACGGAGTTTTGGAAAGGTCCTTGTGAATTTCATAAGGAGTTTTGGAAAGGTTTTTTGTTGTTCCACATTGGGTCTTACTAGAACCCTATTCATAACATAGCATGCCATATTAACAGCTTCGGCCCAAAAATATTTGGGTAGGCTATGTTCGTTCAACAAGGTTCTTGATATTTCTTGTAAGTTTCTTTTTTTTCTTTTATTATATTTTGTTGAGGATTTCTCGAAGTAGAGAAATTATGGTTGTATCCATTAGATTTACAAAAATTTTGGAAATCATGGTTTTAAAATTCGCCGTCGTGATCACTCCAAATTGATGAAATCATAAAGCATTTTTTATTTTGAACAAGTTTACAAAACTTTAAAAAATACCTAAAGCAATCACTTTTGTGTGCCAAGAAATATGTCCAAGTGTATCTACTATAATCATCCACAATTACAAATGCATATTTGCTACCTCCTAGGCTTGATGTATCAATTGGTCCAAACAAATTCATATGGATCAATTGCAATGATCTAGAGGTGCTTATTTGATTCTTTGGTTTGAAACTACCTTTTATTTATTTTCCTAGTTAACATGCATCACACACATTGTCTTTAACAAATTTAATGTGAGAAATACCTCTTATAAGTTCTTTAGATAAGATTTAAGAGATTAGTTTCATGCTAGCATGACCTAATCTTCTATGCCAAAGCCAAGCATCATCATTCAAAACCGAAAAACACATTTCATTACAAAGATCATCAATGTCGATAGTGTATACATTATTTTGTTTTAGGGCAATCATAGATGTGTTTTTGTGTGGTTTTTTAATAATGCAAGCATTGGATTCAAATCTAATGATGTATCTTTTATCACACAATTGACTAAAGCTCAAAAGATTATGTTTTAAGCCATCAACCAACAACACATCTTCAATCAAAAAATTAGATTTTTTATCTATGGTTCCTTTGCTAATGATTTTACCCTTGTTGTTGTCTCTAAAGGTGACATACCCTTCATCTATGCTAATGAGCTTAGAGAATTGAGATGGATCTCCGGTTATGTGCCTTGAGCATCCACTATCAAGGTACCATCTCTTGCTCCTAACTTGTAATGGTAAATATTTTTATAAAAAAATGATGATTTTTTGGTACCTATTTGACCTTGGGTGTCTCAAAAATCGATCTACACAACTTATCAAATTGCATTGAGTCATTTGAGGTTCCTTTAGGAACCTAAATCAATTTATGTGGACTATATCTCTTAAATTGATATTTGTAAGCAATATGTCCAAATTTGTAATAAAAGTTGCATTTGTTTCGGGGTGAAACATGCAAGGTAGGGCCTTTAACAAAAGTGTTTGGATTTTGGTGAGAGCTACTCACAAATCCCATTCTACCTCTTCTATGAAAGTGTCTCTTATTGGTAAGGATCATGTTCAAGGACTTGCTACCAATCTCAAACTTTTCTAAGGTTTCTTTGAGTAGCAAATTTTCCTTTTTAAGCATTTCTAATTCATCACATTTTGTGCAAGGAGCTAAACTATCAGCATGCTCAATTTATAGTCTATCAAAATCACTAACAAGAGAAGCATGCTCCTTTTTCAACAATTTATATTTTTTACTAACTAATTTACATTCATTAAATAAATCATGAAAAGCACTTAGTAGTTCATCAAAAGATAAATTTGCATCTAATGAACTGCTTACCTCATCTCTAATAACTATTAGTGTATAGTGAGCAACTTGCTTTGTGATGGTTGGCTCCTCTTCTTCGGATGCACTTGAATCGTTCCAAGTTGCTTTAAGAGCCTCCTTCTTCTTTGGTTGCTTCTTCTTTGCTTGGGGACATTCGCTTTTGAAATGTCCTGGCTTCTTGCATTCATAGCATATAACTTGTTCTTTCTATGGTTCAAATTTATTTTTAGTATCATTTTTAAATATATATATATATTTTTTAATGAAATTTTTGATCTTTTTTGCCAAGAGTGCCAAGTCATCATCATAGTCCTCATCACTTGAATTTTCTTTTAAATGGTCTTTTTGAGTTCTCAGTGTCATATGCTTCTTGTTCTTTGGAAGGTTGTTCTCAAGCTCTTCCTGAGCGTTGTAAGTCATCTCATAGGTTATTAGTGATCCGATAAGTTCTTCAAGATGAAAGTTGTTTAAATCCTTGGCCTCTTGAATGATCGTTATTTTAGGGTCCCAACTCTTTGGAAGGGATCTCAAGATTTTATTAACAAGTTCAAAGTTTGAAAACATTTGCCAAGAGCTTTTAAATTATTAACGATATACGTAAAACGAGTGTACATATCGATAATAGTCTTGCTTGGCTTCATCCGAAACAATTTAAAAGTATGAACTAAAAGATTTATCTTTGACTCCTTTACTCTACTAGTTCCTTCATGAGTTATTTCGAGAGTGTGCTAAATATCAAAAGCCATTTTACAAATAGACACTCGATTGAACTCATTTTTATCTAAAGCATAGAACATGACATTTATAGCCTTGGTGTTTAAAGCGAAAGTCTTCTTTCCCAACTCATTCCAATCATTCATTAGAAGAGAAGACTTTTAAAAACCATTTTTGACAATATTCCATAGCTCAAAATCCATAGAAATCAGAAAGATCATCATTCTAGTCTTCCAATATGTGTAATCTGTCCCATTGAACATTGGAGGACGTGTAATTGAATGACCCTCTTGGTTGCCAACAAAGATCATCTCTCTTAGGTTTCAAACCAAATGAGAGTGACCTTGCTCCGATATCAATTGTCAGGATCAAGAGTGGCACTAAGAGGAGGGGGCGGGGGGTTGAATTAGTGCAGTAGAAAAATCGTTGGCTTTGAATATTTTCATTCGTTGAAAGCAATCTTAGAAAAAGACTTAAAGGCATGTTTGCTCGTACAGTAGTTAAAGCCACGAAATGAGAAAGTGAAGCAATTGCAAAGTAAGTAATTGAACATAATAGAAATACAATCAGAATTTATAGTGGTTCAGTCGTTGTGACCTACATCCACTTCAGATTCCTCCACCGTCGAGGTCACCGGTGTCCACTAATGGCCTTCCTTCAATAGGCGTAGACCATCCACCTTTTACAGCTCTTTCTCCTTTTACCGAATTTAGGAGATAACTCTTACAGGCCTCACTCCTCTTTTTTGGATGGTTACAAAGCTAAGAGAGGGAGGGGAGGACTATTCTCACTTTTATAATACTTTAACACCTCAGGAATTCAAAATTATGTTAATACTTTCATGCCCTTTCATGCAAAAAAATGTGGGGAATTTATAGTGTAACATCCCCCATTTTATAAAATTTAGTAAATACATGTTTGTAAATATGATGATTATTTAATAATTTTTTATATTAAATGATATTATATTAAAAGTTTATGGCTAGGGACCTAAGAGTGAATATTAAAAATTTGATATGATTTATGAAAGATTCAGATTTAAGTTAAAGAAAAAAAATATTGGACATGTGTCACTAGCTAACCTAAGGTTGGTGTCACTTATGTTTGCTCTAAAGATGACACCTAGCCCTTTTCATGCATGCATGACACCTTGCAACCCTTGTATTAACCAAACCCAGGTAATTAGAGTAATTAGATGAGAGATTAAAGAAAGAAAACTTAAGTTTATGCAACCAACGTTAGTATGAGAAGAGAAGGGAAGAAGAAGAAGAAGAAGAAGCTTTGATTGAGGTTTTGCATCAACGCCCCACATTTGGGAATCAAAAGTCTTCTAAGGCAAGTATTCTAACCCCATCCCACAGAAATTCTAATCTCTGTTTTCATTTTAATTCTACATAATTCGAAAGATTTTAGCTTAGCACCAAACCTTTCTTTTGTTTTGATACAAAGCCATGAATCTGTAATTTTTTGGTAATCTGACCTCTGTGCACTATTTCGGACATAAATTTTAGCACTAAACTCTGATTTAGGCAAAGTCTAATTCATTTGAAAGTAGACTTAAAGATCTTTATTTTGATATTGAGATTGAATGATTTAGAGTTTAAATGCCTACTCAGACTTCTGTTTCAATTAACCCTACAAATTCTGTAAAATAGGGACTGTAATTTCTGACCTCTTGTTGCTTAACTGCTCATAACATCTTGCTGGGAACTCAGATTCATGTAAAATATGATTTATTAAAAACTAGACTCAAACATCTTTCTGTGGTTATCTGATTTGAAATTTTTGAAATACAAATGCAAACTGAAAACATCTATTTTTGTCGACCTTTCACTACGAAATTATTTGTAACTCCCTATTATAAACTCCAATTCTAGCAAAACTTGATTTATCTGAAAATAGATTAATATATCTTTTGAATGACACCTATTTTATATAAATTGGAGTATAATTGGTTGTCTAAATAATTTATACAATCTGCTTCTTAAATTCTGCTAGAATTGAGCTTTGGTCGATTTTGCCTCCTCTTGTTTCTTCTTTTTGGAAATCGATTTCAGCAAAAACCCTTACTTAAGTTGAGCTTTATATTATTGCCTTGAATTCTTGTATACTTTTGTCCTTCAATTATTTGTATACCTGTATTTATTATGTAAAGTTCAAGTTTATATCATAATGTTTTGTATAGGCACATGCATTCCGTTGTTTCCGCATGTGTTTTCGATATGTCCCAATTTTATTATTCACTGTCCTTTTGTACTCCGGTGTTTGTGGGATAAATGTGAACATTTGCTAGAAATGGTAAAGGGAGTTATGCTTAGAGCCCGTGATGCTCTGCCGGCCCCCTCTGACTTCACTCAGACGTGAGTGGATGGAGCTCCCAGATGTGGGAGACTTATGTTTGGTGGTTATTCAGAAATGGATGGACCATATTATGTTATGATCCCACTTCACCTTTTATGTGTTTGACATGATATCCAAGGCTTTGGCTATGTTTCTATGCATGCTTTGGATAAGAATGAAATGAATGCAACGTCATGTGACATTTGAGCTTCTATTCATGTTTTGTTCTTTGATATGTTTCCAAAATGTTTATATGTCCTTGTTATGCCATAAAATATACCATATGCCATGGATATGCTCCTTATGCTAATGATATGCTCCAGTTACCTTTCCTCGATTATAAGAACAAAACATGCTTCGAACGAAACAACATCGTAATTCTGCATTCAAACAAAACATGCCTTTGTTTTAATCTTGTATCTCTGCTTTGTATTTTTGATACCTTATTTGTTTGAAAACTGTCCTCTTTGCTATGGATATGTTAATCACTTGCTGAGCTTTATATGCTCACCCCGTTATTATATAAAATTGGGTTGCTAAAATGTGTAAATTGGGTTGAGGCAGTGGAAAGCTAGAAGATTTTGGGGCAAATATTTCGTACTTGATAGGTTGATATTGTATATGTTCCTTTTGTGTGTAATGAAATATCAATGACAATCTAGATCGATGTATCTTGTAAATATTTGGAAAGTACCTCTTATGTCAGGATTTTGGGAATGTTAAAGTTTAAGCTGTGTAATGATATAAACTTGTGGTATATGTTGGTTCTGTAATTGTATAGATTGCTATGCTTATGGATTTATAATGTGGTTATGGTTTAGTTAAGTTGGCTTTGGATTTTGTGAATCATTAAGTGATACAATGGTATGATTATAAGTTGCACAAGTTTTATGAATTGTGGTTTATATAAGTGAATTTTGACTTGAGTGTTTTCTTAGTGGCCTCAAATGTATGATTGGATCCTGGATTATTTGTTGAATTATAATATTATCAATTTTAAGTTAGGTTCACACCTCCCGAATGAGAATTAAATTTAGAGGGCGTGACATATAGGCCCAATGGCTTTTGAATTAGAGCCAAAAAGTGTCACATCTCCTGATTTCAAGGTACTAGTAGTACCACCGTCATTATTGGGCAGTACTACCGCCTGTATACTAACACTAGGCAGTACAACCACTTAGTCTAGGCGGTATGATCGCCTGACAAAGCTCGGAGATCGAGCTCTAGCGGTACCATCGCTCGATAGGGCGGTACCACTATTGGCAAGTAATAATTGCTAGCAATACCACTACCCAATCTAGGCAGTACCACCACCCAGAACACCTGGGAGACCGAGTCCCAAGCGGTGCCACCACCAGCCGTGATTTTAGGTGCTAAATGAGCTATTTAATCCGACTCAATTCAGCCCTATTAAGGGCTCAATTGGCCTCTAACTGAATTAGTGGGATTACCTCTCAATCCTAACTCAATTTACGGTCTAACGACAATAATTAAGATATTTAAAAAAGTATTTTAGTTTTAGTATATCAATTGTTCTTCTGGTGAACTTTCGACGATCTCTCAGCAATGTTTTGGTGGACTTCTAGCAAGCTCCTGGACTTAATGACAATCTTTTTAGTGAGTTCGGATGAGCTTCTTTGGCAAGCTTCTGGATTTCTCGGTTGGTTTCGGCAGAACTTCCGATGAATGTCCGGACTTCCGACGAACTCTCGAACTCCCAACGAAATCTCAATCTTAACTCCAGCACAACATTTGCTTTATGTCGTATAGCTATCATAGTTAATCCTGCACACTTTTCTCAACATATAGATTAGATCAAACAATTTACTAATTGATTTCATCATCAAAATCCGAGATTGAACACTAACTAACGCACTTAGTACTTTCATGAGATTGATAAACCACATTTTGTATGCTTACATTAGAAAGTATGTAGTGGTTTATTTTGATGATATAATTGTGTATACCAAAAGTTTAGATAAGCGTGTAAAACATTTAAAATCTATTTTTGATGTACTTAGAAAAGAAAAGTTATATGCTAATATAAAGAAATGCACTTTTTGAACTAATGAAATTACTTTTCTTGAATATGTTGTTAACGATAAAGGAATACATGTTGATCAAGAAAAAGTGAAAGTAATTGGGGAGTGGCCAAAACCCACTAGTGTTAGTGATGTTAGAAGTTTTCAGGGTCTTGGTAGCTTTTATAGAAGATTCATTAAGGATTTTTTTTATAATTTCTGCACCATTAACTGAATGCATCAAAAAGAATGTGGGATTTAGATGGGGTGACAAACAAGATGATGCTTTTAACTTGCTTAAAGACAAACTCACTTCAGCACCTTTGCTTGCTTTACCTAACTTTGCTAAAACTTTTGAGATTGAGTATGATGCGAGTGGAATAGGTATTGGATGTCTTAATGCAAGAAGGTAGCCCCATTACGTTCTTTAGTGAGAAGCTAAGTGGGGCAAGTCTTAACTACTCGACATATGACAAAGAGTTTTACGCTTTAGTAAGAGTGTTAGAGACATTATAGCACTATCTTTAGTACAAGGAATTCATTATACACATTGATCATCAGTCCTTGAAATATCTCATAGGACAAGGAAAGCTAAACCGTAGGCATGCAACATGGGTAGAGTTTATTGAATCCTTTCCATACATCATCAAGTACAAGGTAAGGAAAATGTGGTTGTCGATGCTCTTTCTAGAAGGCATGCTCTAATTTCTCAACTTGATGCAAAATTATTGGGTTTTGAGTATATTAAATATTTATACAATTCTGACCATGGTTTTACTAATGTTTATGGGGCATGTGAAAAATGGGGTTTTAATAAGTTCTTTAGGCATGATGGATTTCTTTTTGAAGAAAACATGTTGTGTATTTCATAATGTTCAATGAGAGAATTACTTGTGAGAGAGGCACGTAGTGGAGGTTTAATGGGGCATTTTGGGGTCAGAAAAATTTTAGATGTGTTAAGTGAACATTTCTTCTAGCCACACATGAAAAGAGATATTGAGAGATTATGTGAGAAATGCATTACTTGTAACTAAGCTAAATCTAAAATAATACCTCATTAGTTGTATACTCCTCTTCCTATAACTAGTGAGCCTTGGGTTGATATATCGATGGACTTTATCTTGGGTTTACCTAGGTCAAAAGGAGGGAGAGATTCTATTTTTGTTATTGTTGATAGGTTTAGCAAGATGGCACATTTCATTCCACGCTACAAAACAGATGATGCAACATATGACATGGGGTTGTTCTTCAAAGAAATTGTAAGATTATATAGCATTCCAAAGATAATTGTGAGTGATAGAGATGTGAAGTTCCTTAGCCACTTTTGAAAAATACTTTGTTGTAAGTTGGGTACAAGGCTATTGTATTTAATTACTTGTCATCCACAAACAGATGGACAAATGAAGGTGGTAAATCAAACTTTATCAACACTTTTGAGAGCCATAATTCAAACAAATTAAAAAAAATTACGAGGAATGTTTGCCACATGTGGAGTTTGCTTATAACAGAAGTGTGCATGCTATAACAAATCATTCCCCATTTGAAGTTGTGTACGGGTTAAATCCATTAACTCCTATGGATTTGCTAATTTACCTTTGGAAAAGGCTAATTTGGATGGTAAGCAAAAAGCTGATTTTTTCAAAGCATTTTATGAAAGAGTCCGGACACAAATTGAAATGAAAACTCTACAATATGAGAAACAACAGAACAAAGTGTTAGGATCGAGAGCACTAAGAGGGGGGGGGTGAATTAGTGCAGCGGAAATCTTATTGCAATTTAAAAGCTAAAGCTGCGTTCGTCCGATAAAAAATGATTTCGATATAAAAGCAGAATCACAGTGCAGTTTGCGTCTAAGCGCAGTTTTGCGTCTAAGCGCAGTTTGCGTCTAAACACAGTTTGCGTCTAAGCGCAGTTTGCGTCTAAGCACAGTTTGCGTCTAAGAGCAGTTTTGAACCTTGAAAAGCGTTTTACGTAGAAAGCAATTTGCAGTTATAAATGGAATCCGAATGTAAGCGTAAACTGCAGTGTGAAGATCGTACGAAAACACGATTTACGTTTGAATGCAGATTCTGAAAGATCAGAGCTTAAAAACTCGTTCGTAAAGGCGCTGAGGGCAGTAGCAATGTAGGAGGTTTGCAGTAATGATAAAGTGCTCAAGGTAAAAGCAAACCAGAGATTTAGAGTGGTTCGGTCAGTCTTGACCTACTCCACTTTTGGCTTCCTCCTCCGACGAGGTCACCGACGTCAACTAGCTGCCTTCCTTCAATGGGCGAAGGCTAACTGCCCTTTTACAGTTTCTCTCCTTTTGACAGGCTCAGGAGACAACCTTTACAGATCCTTTCTCTCCTCTCTTTACAACTCAAGACTTGAAGAACAGAAGGAGGAGAACTTTAGGACTTTACACAAATTTGAGCTCTTAGAATCACTGAAAAGATCAAGAATTCGGTGTGGATCTGTATCTTTTCAGTGCTGAATGGGTGGGGTATTTATAGGCCCCAACCCAGTTCAAATTTGGAGCTCAAAACGATCAAATCGATCAAATCCCAGAATTCTGGGATCAGGCGGTTGCACCTCTTAACTGGAGAGGTGGCACCGCCTGGCAGAGCTCGAAGACTGAGCTCAGGCGATTGCTTCTCTCTGCCAGAGCTCGAAGACTGAGCTCGGTGATTGCATCACCTGGCAGAGCTCGAAGACTGAGCTTGGTGATTGCATCACCTGACAGAGCTCGAAACTGAGCTCGGTGGTTGCATCACCTGGCAGAGCTCCAAACTGAGCTCAGGCTGATGCACCTCTCTGCCAGAGCTCGAAGACTGAGCTCGGTGAAGGCATCACCTGGCAGAGCTCGAGACTGAGCTCAGGCTGATGCACCTCTCTGCCAGAGCTCGAAGACTGAGCTCGGTGGTTGCATCGCCTGGCAGAGCTCGAAACTTGAGCTCTGGCGGTGCTACCTCTTGGCAGAGAAATGACATGACATGTGATGCATAAGTTTATGCATATGTTCATGTTGATGTGTTGCAAGTATTCATGATGAATATTGCAATGACTTGAATTCAGGTTGAATTCAAGGTTCTATCAATATGGCATATTGATAGGGGGAGTTTGTTTAAACTCCGGGAGTTAAGTTTAACTCCGTCATCAAGTGGTTGTCATCATCAAAAAGGGGGAGATTGTTGAATCTCGTATTTTGATGATGAAACTACTTGATATATGTTTATGATTTAATCTGCGTTTTGAGTGACGTAGGATGCTTTGATCAGGATGAGACAATTAAAGCAGGAAAATCATGTTGTGCCGGAGGAACATGTCAAGAGATTGGACGTCGGGCCGGTGGATCGGTCGACGTATCGACAGAAGGCTTCGGGCCGTGGACTCGGGCATCGGGCCAAGAAGAGCGGGTATTGTGCCAAGGATATCGGAGTTGCGGAGTCAACTGGCCGATTGGGCAATAGGCCGCAGGAGAGGACGATGCGCCGAAGAATCAGACGAAGCGTCGAGGGACCAATGACATGCCGGACAACTTGGTTAATTGCTAAGGATTAATTGTCTCGATCGAAGTTTTGTTTTAATTGTGCAGGATTAACTATGATAACGATGAAGACATAAAGCGAAACAAAGTGTCGGAGTCAAGCGCGAAGGATTTGTTGCGAGTTCGAGAGTTCGACGGAAGTTCGAAGATTCGTTGGGAGTTCGCGGAGCTCGCCGAGAAAGATCGGAGCTTGCCGAAGAAGCTCGTTGGAACTCGCTAAGAACAAATCGTGAAGTCTAGGAGCTTGCCGGGAGTCCGCAGAATGGTTTCCGAGAGTTCATCGGAAGACCGCCGGAAGTTTGCCGGAAGCTCGCCAAAAGAAGTCTTGACTTGCGGACTTTGTAAAAGCTTAGAAAATGTCTTTAAATTCATAGTTAGCACGTTAATTAGGGTTAGGATTAGGTGTTAATCCTATAACCCAAGTAGGGGCCAATTAGGCCCAAGTTCGGACTGGTTTGGACCAAGTTTGGAGCCAAACCAAGTGAGCTGGAATAGTGAAAGAGGTGCCACCGCCAGGGTAGGAGGTTGCACCGCCCAGTCTAGCTCGAAGACTGAGCTCTGGGCGGTTGCACCTCTCGGCTGGGGCGGTTGCACCTCCCAGCCTCGCAGCCCTGGCGGTTGCACCTCCTGGCTGGGGCGGTTGCACCTCCCAACCTCGCTGGAAGACATAGCCTGGGCGGTGCTACCTCCAACCCTGGCGGTGGCACCTCTTTCACTATTCCAGCTCACTTGGTTTGGCTCCAAACTTGGTCCAAACCAGTCCGAACTTGGGCCTAATTGGCCCCTACTTGGGTTATAGGATTAACACCTAATCCTAACCCTAATTAACATGCTAACTATGAATTTAAAGACATTTTCTAAGCTTTTACAAAGTCCGCAAGTCAAGACTTCTTTTGGCGAGCTTCCGGCAAACTTCCGGCGGTCTTCCGATGAACTCTCGGAAACCATTCTGCGGACTCCCGGCAAGCTCCTAGACTTCACGATTTGTTCTTAGCGAGTTCCAACGAGCTTCTTCGGCAAGCTCCGATCTTTCTCGGCGAGCTCCGCGAACTCCCAACGAATCTTCGAACTTCCGTCGAACTCTCGAACTCGCAACAAATCCTTCGCGCTTGACTCCGACACTTTGTTTCGCTTTATGTCTTCATCGTTATCATAGTTAATCCTGCACAATTAAAACAAAACTTCGATCGAGACAATTAATCCTTAGCAATTAACCAAGTTGTCCGGCATGTCATTGGTCCCTCGACGCTTCGTCTGATTCTTCGGCGCATCGTCCTCTCCTGCGGCCTATTGCCCAATCGGCCAGTTGACTCCGCAACTCCGATATCCTTGGCACAATACCCGCTCTTCTTGGCCCGATGCCCGAGTCCACGGCCCGAAGCCTTCTGTCGATACGTCGACCGATCCACCGGCCCGACGTCCAATCTCTTGACATGTTCCTCCGGCACAACATGATTTTCCTGCTTTAATTGTCTCATCCTGATCAAAGCATCCTGCGTCACTCAAAACGCAGATTAAATCATAAACATATATCAAGTAGTTTCATCATCAAAATACGAGATTCAACAATCTCCCCCTTTTTGATGATGACAACCACTTGATGACGGAGTTAAACTTAACTCCCGGAGTTTAAACAAACTCCCCCTATCAATATGCCATATTGATAGAACCTTGAATTCAACCTGAATTCAAGTCATTGCAATATTCATCATGAATACTTGCAACACATCAACATGAACATATGCATAAACTTATGCATCACATGTCATGTCATCAACATACTTCTCCCCCTTTGTCATCAACAAAAAGGAGAAGTACCACAATCAAGTGTTTGTGATATTGGTTCAATTCATTGCATGAAAAACATAGTATCAAGTTTTATCATAATGCAATCTTTGGAGCTAGAAGATTTAGCAAGTATTTCATCATGCTTAGAACATTCATGCTATCAAGTTTTAGATATGCAAGTTTTATAGCATATGAGATAGCAAGTTCTACATCATGTAAGCTAGCAAATTAGAGATGTTCAAGAAGGCAACTCTTGCTTCTTGAAAATTTTGCTCACTTTGCTAGATGCGCAAGTTAGCATTTTTGCCTCTTTTGAGATAGCAACTTTTTGCTTCTCTTTAGACCAACAAGCTAGCAATTTTTACGATATACAAGTTTCACAATATATAAGCTAGCAAAAATTTCGAAAGCAAATACAAGATAGCTTTCTTGTGTAAGCTCATGATTCTTGCTTCCTATTGCAATGTGCAAATTGCAAGTTTTGCTTCAACTAAGATATTCAAGATAGTGATGTTCAAGAAGACAATTTTTCTTCTTGAAATGAGCAAGTTAGCAATCTTTGCTGCTTAAGATAGGCAAGCAAGCAGTCAAGTTTTTGCATCTTCTTGACTTGTACAAGCTAGCTATCTCCCCCTTTGTCATTGTAAAAAAGGAAGAGAGAATACAGTTTTGTAGTTCTTTTTTCCTTTTACAACGATTTCAAAATCATGACAAAGGATGAATAATCAAGTTATGAATGTCAAGACAATTTTTCATCATGAATATTTTATCATTGCATGCATCATTATCATAAGTTGAAGTATTACATGCATGATATCATATCACCATTCATGATTACATTAATGTTTCAATATAGCAATTTCTTCTCAAAATGTGTATCTTGGCACTCATAGCATTTTAGATCATGATTTACATCATATGCAATACATCACATCATAATTAGAAAGCACAAGTATTGCATGCATAATTGCACATCATAAATGTTTCATATCATGATGGTATCAATTTTGTCAAATTATATCCTACCATGCATGATCAAAACTTCTCCCCATTTTATCATTGAAAACAAGAAGAAGGTAGGGGGAAGAGCATAAAAGTGTTAAATATTTCAATTATTTCAAGGCATTTACATCATAGATCAAGTCATGATTCATGATTCATCATAAAGCAAGTTAGTTTTCAATCATCACATAAGGCATTTAAGGAACATAGGAGAATGATTAATTTAAGCATACAATGTTTCAATCCAATTCAAGTCATGAATATCAATGCTTTCATATTGTGAGTATTAATTTATGAATACCACAAGATATTATTTGTGACTTCAATTTTGCAAGATCAAGATTATGATTTAGATAAAACTTATTCAAATCAAATCATTAACTTGAAATTCATAATCTAGTCATTAAAATTAATTTCGAGATTCACAAAATATCATGAAATCATTAATCTCGATCAGATAGGAAAAGCATTTTTTAAGAGATTCTTTTTTATCTAAGCATGCCTTAGTCTTTATATGCCAAATTAAGATAAGCATGAAAGTTCAAGACATAAGGCAAAGAAATCTTGTATTATGAAATATATGATATCAAGGCTCATGATTCATTCGAAAAGATATAGTACAAAGAGCAACTTGAAACATTCTTATCAGGATCACATTTTAAAATATTCCAAGTTTCAAGATATCAATATGACACTTCATTGAATTGCATTTCATTTGAAGAACTCCTTTTTGATAAATGTAGGGAGCATAATGAACGATCTTGATTTATAAAGAGCTTCATGTTATAATTATCAAGATCATGATTTTAATAATTATTCTCTTTAGCAAGGAATCACAAAAGCACTTTATTTTTGCATAAGAAATCTCATTGTATTATGATTTATAAATTCTTTTTCTGCACATGAATCATAGGAGATATGAATGTGAAACAAATCTTTGCAAGCAAAAACACTATCATTCATATTTCAAGATGGAATTTATAAGCATGAATCATTTCCTCAAATCCATTTTAGAAAAATATTTTTCATAAGTGTACGAGAAAATCCTGATTGTTAGGATACCAATTGTTAAGTGAATCCGAAAATGAAATTAACACTTTCATATATTCAGACACGATTTTTGCTATAGATCTTGAAATTAAATCAAGAAGATCAAACAAGCTCATGATCATGGATAACTTAAAATCACATGCATAAAATTGTTAATAACCATTTAATATTATATCTTTATGCATTACTTTAAATCAAACGTGATTTCATTCAACAATGTTAATCAAACATGATACACATTATTACTTCTTAACCATGATCAAAATCATTTCGTTTGTTTATCATAAAATATGCAATATTATCATTTTCGAAATTATCAGCATGATCATAATTTTTGTATTTTTATTTTTAAACATGTAATTTTCAAGAAAATTAATTCTAAACTAAAAAAGAAAATATATCATGAAAGCATCAAGTAATTTCAAAATAAATTAGGGGGATTTCGATTACCTCATCATTGTAGGCTGTTAAGGCGTAGTTTGCCGCCTTGCTTTTGTTGACTTTCTCTTCTTCGGAGGAGCTCGATTCATCCCAATTTTTGTTCTTCTTCTTGCATTTAAAGCAAGTAGTTCGATTCTTTTTGCTTTTTAATTTTCGTTTCATTTGTAGTTTAAGTTCACCATCACTTGAGCTTATGCTCGAGTGGTCTTCAAATGTTCTATGTCCCAAATCCTTCCTGTTCTTTGGAAGGTTGTTTTGTTCATCATTGTCCTCATCACTTGAGTCATCGCTCAAGTGGCATTCATTTGTCCAGAGTTCAACATGTTCATCATGTGCATTGTGCACCATTTCATATGTCATCAATGAACCAATTAGTTCTTCAAGTGGTAAGTTGTTTAGGTTTTTAGCTTCTTGAATAGCAGTTACTTTTGAATCCCAAGTTTTAGAAAGTGAGCGCAAAACTTTGTTAACGAGTTCAAAATCCGAAAAGCTTTTACCAAGTGATTTTAAACCATTGACGACATCCGTAAAACGGGTGTACATGTCAACAACGGTTTCGCTTGGTTTCATATGAAAAAGCTCGAAATCATGCAGTAAAATATTAACTTTCGAGTCTTTGACTCTACTAGTTCCCTCGTGCGTGATTTCAAGAGTGCGCCAAATATCGAAAGCCGTTTCGCACAAAGAAACCCGATTGAACTCATTTTTGTCCAAAGCGCAAAATAAGGCATTCATAGCCTTTGCGTTTAAAGAAAAATACTTCTTCTCCAAATCCGACCATTCGTTCGTCGGTTTAGAGGGAAGTTGAAAGCTGTTTTCAACGATATTCCATAAATCCAGATTTAGAGAAATCAAGAAAACTCTCATTCGAGTTTTCCAATAAGTATAGTCCAATCCGTTAAAGAACGGTGGACGAAAGACCGAAAAGCCCTCTTGAAGAGCCATTTCTCTCGGGTGTAAATCCGAAATGAGAAATACCCTGCTCTGATATCAATTGTTAGGATCGAGAGCACTAAGAGGGGGGGGGTGAATTAGTGCAGCGGAAATCTTATTGCAATTTAAAAGCTAAAGCTGCGTTCGTCCGATAAAAAATGATTTCGATATAAAAGCAGAATCACAGTGCAGTTTGCGTCTAAGCGCAGTTTTGCGTCTAAGCGCAGTTTGCGTCTAAACACAGTTTGCGTCTAAGCGCAGTTTGCGTCTAAGCACAGTTTGCGTCTAAGAGCAGTTTTGAACCTTGAAAAGCGTTTTACGTAGAAAGCAATTTGCAGTTATAAATGGAATCCGAATGTAAGCGTAAACTGCAGTGTGAAGATCGTACGAAAACACGATTTACGTTTGAATGCAGATTCTGAAAGATCAGAGCTTAAAAACTCGTTCGTAAAGGCGCTGAGGGCAGTAGCAATGTAGGAGGTTTGCAGTAATGATAAAGTGCTCAAGGTAAAAGCAAACCAGAGATTTAGAGTGGTTCGGTCAGTCTTGACCTACTCCACTTTTGGCTTCCTCCTCCGACGAGGTCACCGACGTCAACTAGCTGCCTTCCTTCAATGGGCGAAGGCTAACTGCCCTTTTACAGTTTCTCTCCTTTTGACAGGCTCAGGAGACAACCTTTACAGATCCTTTCTCTCCTCTCTTTACAACTCAAGACTTGAAGAACAGAAGGAGGAGAACTTTAGGACTTTACACAAATTTGAGCTCTTAGAATCACTGAAAAGATCAAGAATTCGGTGTGGATCTGTATCTTTTCAGTGCTGAATGGGTGGGGTATTTATAGGCCCCAACCCAGTTCAAATTTGGAGCTCAAAACGATCAAATCGATCAAATCCCAGAATTCTGGGATCAGGCGGTTGCACCTCTTGACTGGAGAGGTGGCACCGCCTGGCAGAGCTCGAAGACTGAGCTCAGGCGATTGCTTCTCTCTGCCAGAGCTCGAAGACTGAGCTCGGTGATTGCATCACCTGGCAGAGCTCGAAGACTGAGCTTGGTGATTGCATCACCTGACAGAGCTCGAAACTGAGCTCGGTGGTTGCATCACCTAGCAGAGCTCCAAACTGAGCTCAGGCTGATGCACCTCTCTGCCAGAGCTCGAAGACTGAGCTCGGTGAAGGCATCACCTAGCAGAGCTCGAGACTGAGCTCAGGCTGATGCACCTCTCTGCCAGAGCTCGAAGACTGAGCTCGGTGGTTGCATCGCCTGGCAGAGCTCGAAACTTGAGCTCTGGCGGTGCTACCTCTTGGCAGAGGAGGTTGCACCGCCCAGTCTAGCTCGAAGACTGAGCTCTGGGCGGTTGCACCTCTCGGCTGGGGCGGTTGCACCTCCCAGCCTCGCAGCCCTGGCGGTTGCACCTCCTGGCTGGGGCGGTTGCACCTCCCAACCTCGCTGGAAGACATAGCCTGGGCGGTGCTACCTCCAACCCTGGCGGTGGCACCTCTTTCACTATTCCAGCTCACTTGGTTTGGCTCCAAACTTGGTCCAAACCAGTCCGAACTTGGGCCTAATTGGCCCCTACTTGGGTTATAGGATTAACACCTAATCCTAACCCTAATTAACGTGCTAACTATGAATTTAAAGACATTTTCTAAGCTTTTACAAAGTCCGCAAGTCAAGACTTCTTTTGGCGAGCTTCCGGCAAACTTCCGGCGGTCTTCCGATGAACTCTCGGAAACCATTCTGCGGACTCCCGGCAAGCTCCTAGACTTCACGATTTGTTCTTAGCGAGTTCCAACGAGCTTCTTCGGCAAGCTCCGATCTTTCTCGGCGAGCTCCGCGAACTCCCAACGAATCTTCGAACTTCCGTCGAACTCTCGAACTCGCAACAAATCCTTCGCGCTTGACTCCGACACTTTGTTTCGCTTTATGTCTTCATCGTTATCATAGTTAATCCTGCACAATTAAAACAAAACTTCGATCGAGACAATTAATCCTTAGCAATTAACCAAGTTGTCCGGCATGTCATTGGTCCCTCGACGCTTCGTCTGATTCTTCGGCGCATCGTCCTCTCCTGCGGCCTATTGCCCAATCGGCCAGTTGACTCCGCAACTCCGATATCCTTGGCACAATACCCGCTCTTCTTGGCCCGATGCCCGAGTCCACGGCCCGAAGCCTTCTGTCGATACGTCGACCGATCCACCGGCCCGACGTCCAATCTCTTGACATGTTCCTCCGGCACAACATGATTTTCCTGCTTTAATTGTCTCATCCTGATCAAAGCATCCTACGTCACTCAAAACGCAGATTAAATCATAAACATATATCAAGTAGTTTCATCATCAAAATACGAGATTCAACACAAAGTTTGAAAGTAAATGGTATTTGAACCTCGTGATTGGGTTCGGTTACACTTAAGGAAGGAAAGATTTCCTAGCCAAAGGAAGTCTAAACTAATGCCAAGAGGAGATGGTCTATTTCAAGTACTATGCCTCTAAATCTGTAATGTTAATATCTCTCTCTTGTTGTCATGTTAAAGGCACATATCGGTTGAGAGAAGTGGTGGTCGAAAGGGTTGGTGGATTGGTGGATGTAGGCTGCGGTTTAGGCTTGTTTTGTGGTTGTTTTGGGTGCGATTGGAGGGTGTGGTTTAGTGAAGTTTTAGGGTTATGACGGTAGTGGATGAATGTTAAAGAAAATAAGTTTTAGATCTATGGTAGATGGCAGCAAAGGTTTGATAGAAATCGGTGGAAGTTGTTGCAGATAGGTGTTGTCTTGTAAGAGCAGAATTTTCATCGAAGAAATAATGATTTCTCGATGAAATTTTTAGCAAAAACTATGAGATTCATGGACGATATTTGACAGTAAAATCTCAGTTTAGATAACAACAATAAAGGTAAATTTAATTAAAAAAATTTCAGTAGTATAATAGTAAGGAAATTGGTGTAAATTGCAATAGCAGAATTCTCGTCGAAAAATACTAGGGATTTACGACGAACATTTGTAGCAACATAAAAAAATTTTTAGAGATGAATTTCTCAATAGATAAATCTTAGATGAAATCCAAGATGATCTATGAATTGTATAAGAAATTTCGTTTAAAAAGGATAGCAAATAGATCGGTTAAAGGCAATAATATACAGTGAAAATTTTCTACAACAATCATTTGTTCGCAAAGATGATAAGTTTTACGACGAAAGGAATTCACGGGATAAATAAGAAGACTTCTTCTTAGTATTTTGAATGAAAAATTACAGCAAAAAGTATTGGTGATACGAGAATACCATATCTCTGATGCAATTGGAGGTGATGACAGTAGATTGATTTGATCTACAGTAGAAGATGACGATGGAGATGGCGACGTCAAGAGCAATTGTGGGAATTGCTTGGCAGGTGGTGGGCGGCAAAGGTGGCAGCAAAAGCAGCAAGATTGCTTCTCTGATACCAGATGATAGAACCCTATAGGAATTCTATGTAGATTTATCTTTGAGGGAGATCACAACTTGGAACGCTATAGGGGTTCCACCCTCCTAGAAGTTGGCCAAATGGCTGCAATTATAGATAGATCTTATTCTCAAAGAGATGGAAGCTACATGCTTATATAGGGCTCTAAACCCTAGCCCTAGGGGTTGCTTCCTAAGTGAGTTACCCCTTTTGCCCTCAACTCTAACCAACCAGCCTAGTAAAAGGGGGCGACGGCTAGGAAGCCCAAAAGCCCAAATATAAACCCTAGCCACTCTTCTTTATAGGATAGAGGTGGCTAGGTGGGGTTTATTACAATCTCATAGGGCTTTATTAGCTGCTTCTTGGTTGAGTAGGACCCAACCCTAGTAGAGTACTATCATATATGTACACCCTGAATGGAGGAACAGTATGCTAGAAGAGTTCCAAGTATGATACTATTGTTGTGTTGACCACAAAGGCATAGTACATTATTATAGCAAAGGCAACAAAGGAAGGAGTCTGGATGAAGAAGTTCATCATAGATCTAGGAGTCGTGTTAGGTAGCAAGGAGTCAATTCCCTTATATTACGATAACTATGGGGTGATTGCTCATATGAGAGAACTCGGGTCTCACCAAAAGTATTCTGAGGAGGTTCTAGCTTATTTGAGAGATCGTGACGCGACGAGATGTAGTAGTGGAAAGAGTTCTGTCCGAAGATAACATCACAGATCCACTGACAATGTTGTTGTCTCATATTGTCTTTGAGCATCACAGGAGTCTAATAGGGATCAGACACATAAGTGATTAGCTCTAGGTCAAGTGAGAGATTGCTAGTCATAGGTGCCTGATAAGACCCTAAAGTCTTATCGTGGAAGAAAGGGGAGAAATGAGGATGATAATAATCGCTTCGAGGGGATCGACCTCCATGATCGCTTCGAGGGGATCGGCCCTCCTTGATCACTTCGAGGGGATCGGCCTCCTAGGGTTTGTCAAAAGACAGAATAGTATTTTTCATAGATTACTGAAAAGAAGCAATTACATCCCTATTTATAGAGTTCCACCCAGAGTCCATCAGGACTTGAACTCTAATAATAAATAAATATTAAATAAACCTCTACTTGACTCTAACTAAACCAAACCGACTCAATAAACAATTGGACTAAACAGATTCAACAAACATTATTCAAAAGCTCAGAAAAAGGGTCCTAACAGTTCCTCCCTTTTCAAATCAGCCTTGTCCTCAAGGCTGAGCAGCATTAATCTCAGGGAGCTTCTCTTTCAGCACTTTAGCCATAGACTATCTGCAACGCATCACAACCCGTTGATCAAGTAAGTATGGTCTCCACTTTTTGAGAGTGTAAGCAACAGGTCGATTTTTTAGTGTAGTAATCGTTGCATGAAACTTCTGGCCCTGTATAATCAATTTTATCTTCGAACCTTTGCTATCACAAGTGAAAATCCGTCCATCAACAATCTTTACTTCGAATCTGTCATAGTCTTCAATGTGGTGGGCCAATCGGTCAACAGTCTCATTATCCATAAAATTGTTAGTGCTACCAGTATCAATCAAAACTATAATAGGCTGATGCTCTAGAGTTCCGACAACTTCTATAGTTTGCGGGTTAGAGTAGTTGGCTAATGTATGCATTGTATGTACAGTAGGTTCAATGTCTTCATTAGAATTTATACCTTCATGATCGGAGTCCAACTCTTCTGCTTTTGGTTCCTCTCCAATTGGCTCAATCATCATATGTTGCCCTTGTTTACATTGGTGCTCCATACTCCACTTTTCATCATAGTACAAACCCCTTGCTGATCTTTCCTTGCTAATTTTTTTCTCATGCAAATGTGCAAATGAGATCGCAGCTATCATAGTACGGGGTTGACGAGCCTTAACTTCACATCGGATCTCCGGATTAAGCCCTTCAATAAATGTATTCAGAAGTTGTCGTTCCGACCAATCTCTAGCTTGATTTGACAATCTTTCAAACCTACTATGATATTCTAACACTGTAGAAGTTTAAAAAATTTTGGCGAGCTGGCCATCAACATTCTCATATTCGGATGGGCCAAATCGAACAAGAAGCCCTCTTTTGAACTTTTCCCATGAAGGAACTCCGTAAACAGATTCATACCAATCGTACCACTGGAGTGCATCTCCATCGAGCTGGATTGAGGCTATTTCCACCTTGGATTCTTCTGGAGTTCTATGAAAATGGAAAAATTTTTCTGCCCTAGAGATCCAACTAGTCAGATCTCCATCTTTCCATCTCGAAAATTCCACCTTCATGTGTAAGTAGTTTGTGTCACAATCTTGGGGCCTTTTTCTTGTATTTTTAGATCTGTGCAACGTAGAACTTGAGCTCCTATTTTGTTGAAATTTGCTGAGACTCTTCAGTAGGCTCTTTTTGAAATCATTAAGTGTTTCTTGTAGTCGGTTCTCAATTCTGATTTCCAATACTTCCATTTGTGCTTTCACCGAGTTATTAGTGGCCATTGCGTAAGACTGTAAATCTGTAATCTCAACTTCTATTTTTGGTGTCGGTCAAGGGCATCAACACTATCGATGCGAAGTTGCCGAGGAGGTGGATGCCAAGGGCAGTGCTACAGTCGCTGCATTGGAGGAAGAGTAGCTGCCCTATGTTTGTGTCACTGCGTGAGATGAGAGCGCAAGGCTGAAAGGCGATGGTTGCGACTGCTGTGACCCAAGGAAGCAATTGCCGAGCAACCGTGTTGAGGCTACGGTGATGGCAACCGACAACTGCAGTAATGGAGGCAGAATAGGAGGGAGGTGGCGTTGAAGCGGCCGGGGTTGAGGCTGCAGTGGTGGCAACCGGCGGCTACGGCAACGATGCAGAGCAAGGGGGCTGCAGCAACGATGCATATCGAGGGGGTGGAGGTGAAGGCTGCAGTGGCTGGCAGTAGCAGTCGTTGCTGGCCGGAGTGCAGCGGCGGCGGTGGAGAAGGAGGCAGCGAGGGTCGTGGCAGGCTGGGCGGTGAGCGGCGTCGTCGCTGGCTAGGCAACAGCGGCGACGATGGTGGCAACCGGCATTCGCAGCAGCAAGAGGATTGCCCTGTTTCTCGGTCACAAGAGGGCAGAGTAAGGGGGAGTGGCGGCGGTCGTTCTCGCCCGAGCCAAGGGGAGCGACGGTTGGGAAGCGAGCAGCGGTCGCCGCACGGTGGCTGGCAGTGGTGGTGGGTCGGCTGGAAGGCGACGGCGCTCGAGGCATGGCTGCGATCGACGAGGGGCTGCGGCAACAAAGGAAGCTATGTTTCTGCAACCGCTGCAAGGAGGGGCTGCAGCAACCGGCGGCTGCGGCTACGGTGCCGGCGGTCCTTCTCGTTTGAGTGAGATGGGGACGCGAGGAGAAGAGGTCTTTGGCCGGGTGATCGAGCGGCGGCGATGCGGCTGGGAAAAGTGGTGGTGACGCGGCTGGGAACAAGGGCAATCCTTGAGTTGCCTTGTTTCGGTCACCGCGACGAGGGCGACAATCGGCGGCTACGGCTGCGACCCAAGGGGAGGCGGGCGGCGGTGGAGAGGCAACAGTGGTGGCACGGCTGGTAGCAGCGTCACCAACGATCTTCGAAGAGGAGAGGTCGAGCGACTGCGTTGCGACGCAAGGGGAGGCGGGCGGCTGCAGTAGGGCTGGGATGGACGCTGGCAGCGTCGTCTCCTAGCCGGGGAATAGCGGCAGCGGTGGTCGCCGGCCGGGAAGTGAGGCGATGGTGGGCGTTGGCCGGAGAGAAGCAGCGGCGGGTGGGCTGGTCGGAAGCATGGGATGCAGGGGTGGCTGCGGCTTCTTCTTCCTCTCGTGTTTCTTCTTTTCTTTTTTTTTTTGTTTTTTTTTTTGAACGAGATAAGGCAGCGAGGAGGTCGAGCGGTGGTCGATGGTCGCTGGCCGGGGAAACAGCAACAACGGTGAAGAAAGAGTTGCCTTGTAGTGGTGGTGGGGAATAAGGGAAGCAAGGTTACGACAGGTTGCGCCAAGGATCGTTGCTCTGATACCAAATGATAAGACCCTAAAGTCTTATCGTCGCTTTGATACCAAATGATAAGACCCTAAAGTCTTATCGTGGAAGAAAGGGGAGAAATGAGGATGATAATGATCGCTTCGAGGGGATCGGCCTCCTTTATCGCTTCGAGGGGATCGGCCCTCCTTGATCGCTTCGAGGGGATCGGCCCTCTTTGATCACTTCGAGGGGATCGGCCTCCTAGGGTTTGTCCAAAGACAGAATAGTATTTTTCATAGATTATTGAAAAGAAGCAGTTACATCCCTATTTATAGAGTTCCACCCAGAGTCCATCAAGACTTGAACTCTAATAATAAATAAATATTAAATAAACCTCTACTTGACTCTGACTGAACCAAATCGACTCAATAAACAATTGGACTAAACAGACTCAACAAACATTATTCAAAAGCTTAGAAAAAGGGTCCTAACAGTGCCTTGCAAGCCAATCACATGAGTGATGGCACGTATGACATGACGCACTCTTTTTGCTTATTATATTATTTAATATTTTATCACTTTATGTTGCTTGTTGCATGAATATATATTGTGATGAACGATCTATGCATTAAGAATCGGACCGATTCACCTTAAAACAAAGACCCTAAATAATCCCGGTCATAGGTTACTCGAGAGGGACATCAAGATAACCTGATAGATTGGTGTACTATATACCCGTCCATATGAAGGAGGTAGTTGGTCTAACAACTACTCATGTGGGAACACTAGGGATACAGTGTAGGTGCTCATTGGGGAATGAGTTCACTAATTGATCTGCTCACGAAATGTTAGATCGTTGATGATGCCTTATTGTCATACGATGATTTTGTAGTTCCAGTGATGTATCTAGTCTTTAGACTTGAGATACTAAAGATGTCTTGTGTGAGTACTCCACTCTTTGATATTGGACTTATAGGCCTGAAAGTTTTAAATCTAGCATAACCAATCATTGGAAGTGATAGCCAACCTTACGAGGGTTATTAAGTGTCGATAGAGGATCATCCACTCTCGATGTCATGAGACAAATATCCCATATGTTCTTGCTTAGACAAATCCCTAGCCAAGGTCATTTGGATTACGAGAGAAAGAGTTCTCCGGGAGAATCCGATTAGAGCGAGACTTGAGTAGAAATTGTATTGGCCTGATAGTACCATGCCCAAGTATATAGTCTCTACGATATTAGATGGATGAGAGACTATAGATACATGGTAATTGAGGATAAATATGTCCAATGGATTGGATTCCCCTATATCATCTGGGGACTATGACATATTGGTCTAGTACGCTTGCAAGATTGGTGTACTATATACCCGTCCATATGATGAAGGCAGTTGGTCTAACAGCTACTCGTATGGGAACACTAGGGATACAATGCAGGTGCTCATTGGGGAATGAGTTCACTAATTGATCTGCTCACGAAATGTTAGATCGCTGATGATGCCTTATTGTCAAATGATGATTTTATAGTTCTAGTGGTGTATCTAGTCTTTAGACTTGAGATACTAAAGATGTCCTGTGTAAGTACTCCACTCTTTGATATTGGACTTATAGGCCTGAAAGTTTCAAATCTAGCATAACCAGTCATTAGAAGTGATAACCAACCTTACGAGGGTTATTAAGTGTCGATAGAGGATCATCCACTCTCGATGTCATGAGACAAATATCCCATGTATTCTTGCTCGAACAAATCCCTAGCCAAGGTCATTTGGATTACGAGAGAAAGAGTTCTCAAGGAGAATCCGATTAGAGCGAGACTCGAGTAGAAATTGTATTTGCTTGCCCAGGTATATAGTCTCTAGGATATTAGATGGATAAGAGACTATAGATACATGGTAATTGAGGATAAATATGTCCAATGGATTGGATTCCCCTGTATCGTCTGGGGACTATGACATATTGGTCTAGTACGCTTGCAATCGATGAGTCAAGTGAATTATTATGGAGATAATAATTCATTGATTCAGAAGGAGTTCTGACATGTATGACTCATAACCATTGTGATATTAGGCCTATAGGGTCACACACATATGGTACGTGTTGCGACGAGTAAAGGTTCGGATATGAGATATCCGTTGGAGCCCCTATCTTATCGGATATCCAATAAGCTCCTAAATTATTGGATCGGTGAAATCTAATGAGAGCCAATAAGAGATTATTGGGTAGAGACTCACTAATCTAAGAGGCTTGGATAGTTGGATGGAGATCTAGTACCAAGGTAGGATCCATTTGAGTTAACTTGACAATGGGCATCTTTAAATAGGAGGGAACAAAGGGGCCATGGGCTAGGCTTTTTGGCTGTCATCTCATATTCTCCTCTCCCCTTCTCCTCCTCATCCTATAGCCCCTATCTAGGGTGTGTGGATAGCAAGAATGGGAAGACCCTTCTTAATTGCGTGATATGCACAAGGAAGCAATTTAGGCAATAATTTGAGGAACGTCTATGTAGCCCCTGCCATATGGATCATCACTAGAGATAATGACAGTTGATCTACTTCATCCTCTCACACAGATCTTCAAGTTTTTAGGGATATACGATCTCCCTAGGTAACACATCTTTCTTATACGCACAGTTTTTTGGTTTTGCGAGTTTGAGCACACCAATCTTTGCACAACAATGAAACCTCCTTTTCTGTAAGAAATTTTAGGATTTTATTTTCTGTTCTTCTACTGCGCATGTGATATCACCCCAGATTTCCTAACATATACAACTTCCCAAAAGCAAATATATTAGGAATGGTCAATATTTTGAATTTTGATGAGGGTGCATAAAAAACCGATCGAACCTCGATTTTGTGCAACCTTTATGAACATCATGTCTTTTCTTTTTTTTTTTGGTAAGTAAAAGTAATTGGATTATGAATAAATTTTGCACAAAATAGCTTTGTCTACATAAGCCTGATATCTCTTAGGGGAGTCTAAGAGAGTGCACCCCACCTCAAAAAGGTGGAATGTTTTCACTCCACCAAACTCATCTCTAAGAGTAGTTAAATAAAAAAGTAGTCATGACTACATATACTATGACTCTTTACTATAGTCAATAAATAAAATGGAATGTCCAAACATACCTAAACTACTTGTGAGTACATTACATTATTAAAGCAGATAACTACGGAATATATATAGTTCTTTAACATCATTCCTGATATCATTTTTTATTTTTCGTATGTCATTCCTAATATCATTAACAAATAGCAAAATTGAATAATAAAAATCCCTTTCTCTCTTCATGTTACATGCTTCATTTTCAAATCTTACTTTATACATGACCTTGAGTTTCTAAGAATTTCTTTCAGAGATTGAGCATTGTTTGTTTTTCGATACTCAAAGATTCTGCTATATCTCTCTTTCCAAATCCACCAAATATAATATCTGAAAGTAACCTATGCTAGTCGTATAAGAGGCTATTTTCTTGAGAAGCTTTGTATGAGCTTTCCTAGTTCTTGATGCAAGTTTGGCTGTGGTAGCATATTAAGTTCAAATCTCTTCATAATCGCTTTCTATATCCAATTAGTATAGTGACAAGCAAAATAGAGGTGGTCAACTCAACTCTTTTTTCCTATTGCATATAAAGGGAACATCAATTGACAAAACTTTGGTATAGTTTCTGGCCTTCAACTATATTATGCGAAGAGTAAAGTCTATATGGGTCTTTCCATTGAAGCTAAGAATTTTATTGCACAAACTCTGGGGGTTAGTGAGAAAAGTTTGTCAGTTCCTTATCTGGGTCTCCCACTCATATCAACTAGCATTCACAAAACCTACTGTCAACCCATTCTGTAAAAAATCAAGAATAGAATTTTCTCTTGGAAAAATAGACTTCTTTCTAAAGTAGGACGACTTGAACTCATCTGATCTGTGTTGTATTCTTACTCTATTTATTGGTCAAATGTATTTCTTCTGCTTGTTGGACTTCTCTAGGATATTGAACGACCATTTATGAACTTCTTCTAGAGTGGCACAGATGGTAACGCAATGTATATGGTAAATTAGGACAACATCTGCAAATCGAAAGATGAAGAGGGACTAAATCTAAGGAATATTAGAGATTAGAATAAAGCTTGTTTGGTATAAAAAATTTGGGATCTTTTGCAAAATAAATAATCCTTATGGTCACAATGGGTTTCTGCTAGATACCTATCCAAGGAATCAATCGGAGAAGTTTCAACAAAAACATATCATTCTACTACTTGGAAAGAAATTTTAAAGGTAAGAAATTAGTTAACCAAATATATTTCCTATGCAATCTCTTTTGGAACTAGCACTAATATGTGATATGATCTTTGGGTAAATGGAAAAAGTATATTCCAATTATATGGTGACAGAGTATGAAGAGATCATGCGGCTCCAAAAGATTAGAAGGTTTTTGAGTTCACTGCCAACGACACCTGGTGTCTTCCCAATCATACTTTCCTGAAATGTTCTCACTTTGGCCAACTATTACAGCTATTCCAATTAGGAACAACTCTTTAGATATACTTATTTAGCTTTATGACAATGGTAAATTTAGTGGTACATCAGCATGAAATCAAATCAAGCAAAGGAATAACAAGTGAATCCCAAGCAGTTGGACATGGGATAGATCGGGCTCACAAAGACATTTCTTATGCATATGGCAGGCCCTTCTTGCCAAATTACCTATAATGGACAATATAAAGAGAAGAGGTATTTATCTTATCAACCAATTGTTAGAACCCTTGCAGATTCTAAACTTGGGGTTGATCTCTTTAGGGGATCGGCCTCCTTGGAACTCTATATGGGTTCCTCCTCCAAGTTGCTGCTCAAAGGCTGCAGAAAAGATTCATCTATTGCTTATGAAAAAAGGAGAAATACATGACTATTTATAGGGCTTCTAAACCCTAACTCCTAATAGGACTCCTACTTCTAACCAACTCCTAATAGGACTCCTACTCAAGACTCCTATTCCTTTATAACTCCTAATTCTTCTCTAAGAAACAACCTCCTAACCCTAGTCGGCCTCTTCACCTCTATAATAGAGGTCTACTTAGGTAGGTTTTACATGAATGTCCCTCTCAATTAGGACTCTCCTAGCTAGAGTCCTAATAGACCCACTGTATTAGCACTCTTCAAATCAGCCTTGTCCTTGAGTCTGACGATTCATGAATTCTGAGAATTTGATCTTCAAGTCGTCATAGTTCTCCCAAGTGGCATCTTCTGTTGGTAGGTTTGCCCACTGTATTAGCACTTCAGTAGTGGGTCGTCGTCGTCGAGTCACGATCCGTCGATCAATAATGGCACTTGGCTAGGTTTGGAGTTCTCTTTGTGTAGTCATATTTGGTGGGTGGCTTTGGGTTGTCTCCAAGCACCTATTTACAACCTTCGTCTGGCCATCGGTTTGTGGGTGATATGCCATACTCTTTTTCAATTTAGTACCCTACGTATGGAATAAGTTTGTCCAAAACCTACTCATGAAGATGCAAGTAGAATTTGTCACAAGCACAATGCGTCCCTTATAGCGTAATTCTTTTGAGTCTCAATTGTAATGAGCCACGGAGTATGGTGCTTCCTCCAATTTTTTTATGATCTTCCTGGTCTCCGGATCTTCCTGCCATTCCATCTTAATATCCTTAAGGAAGTCACTGGTCAGAAGTGAAACGGTTGAAAATTTAGCTTGCTTAGGTAGCTGCGAAAGCGCATCTGCAATAAAATTCTCTTTCCCATTTTGTAAGTTATTTCATAATCAAATTCAAGAAGTTTTGTTACCCATTTTTGCTGCTCAAGGAATGATATCTTTTGCTCCAAAAAGTACTTGAAGCTTTTATGGTCGGTTTTAATTTGAAATCGTTGACTGATCAAGTAGGGTCTCCACCTCATCTCTATGTTCACAATGGCAAGCATCTCCTTATCATATGTTGATATATTTTGATGGGAGGGAGACAATACCATGCTAGTGTATGTGAGAGGTCGACAATTTTGCATGAGAATAGCTCTAATTCCGACTCCAGATGCGTCGGCCTCAATAATGAAGGGTCGGCTAAAATATGGTAGTGCTAGCACCGGCTGTTAGGATCAGAGCGGCACTAAGAGGGGGGGGTGAATTAGTGCAGCGGATTAAAATGTCGGTTTTGACAAATCTTTCGTACGATAAAAATCGAACTTGGAAGTGCTTAACTTGAAAGCGTATTCGTAAAGTTGTGCAGCAAAGGTAATGAGGAAATAAAGCACGTAAGAAGGTTTGCAGTAATGTAAATAGCAATAATGAAATGCAAACTAGAGATCACGCCGATTTTAAAGTGGTTCGGTCAAATGACCTACATCCACTTGCGAGGCCCTCTTCGATGAGGCTCCCACCTTCCACTAGCAAATCTCTTGAAAAGGAAGGGCAAATACCCCTCTTACAACTTTTTACAAGCGGTTCACTCTCTTACAGATTTTCAGCAAGAAAGAAGGAGGTGAACACTAGCAAATTGAAAACAAGACTTGCTAAGACTTTTCTAAGACCTTTCTCTCAATCAATTGCTTCTCAAAAAGTTGTATTCTCAGTTGAGAATTGAGGGGTATTTATAGGCCTTAAGAGGATTCAAATTTGGGCTCCAAAATTTGAATTCTCTTTGGTTCCCAATGTTAGCGGTGCCACCGCCTGTTAGTGGCGGTGCCACCGCTTGTCAATGTCTGACACTGACAGTGGACTGGCGGTGCCACCACCCAGCTAAGCGGTGCCACTGCCTAGCTCTCGGGTGCTGGGCGGTGCCACTGCCCAATCTGGCGGTGCCATCGCTAGACCCTTCGGTTCACAGGTTGGGCTTTAATTTCAGCCCAAACCAAGTCTAATTTTGGGCCCAGTTAGCCCCTAACCAAGATATAGGATTATCTCTTAATCTTAATCCTAATTACATGTGAACTACATAACTAAAAACATCCTAAGCAAGTTTTCCACCGCGAACGTCGAGTCTTGTTCCGGCGAGCTTTCCGACGAACTTCTTCCGACGAACTCCCATCAAGCTCCCAATCTTATGATGACTTTAACGAGTAGCTGAGCCTTCTTGGTGATCTCCGCGAACCTTTGACGATCTCTTCGGCGAACTTCCAAAAATTCCTACAGGTTCCCGATTTCTTCTCGGTTGGTTCCGGTAGCATCTCCGACGATTCTTCGGTCTCTTAAACGTCCATCGAACTTGACTCCGGTATTCTTACTTTATGTTTTCTGGTTATCGTAGTTAATCCTACATACTTAACTCAATAATATGGATTAGATCAATTAACCCATCAATTGATTTTATCATCAAAATCCGAGATTTAACAATCTCCCCCTTTTTGATGATGACAATCAATTGATGACGGAGTTAAACGTAACTCCCCCTATCTATATGCCATATTATCAGAAGATAAAAACACTTGAATTCCATCCCATTGAATTCAAGTATAAACCGATAAGTTCTAACCGTAGAACTTATCGTTATTCTCATTAAGCAATAGTAAATACTAAACTTCGATGAAAATCATTTTCAAGTCAAGTGATAAGGGACGATTTTCAATATGATAGGAGATAAAGTTTTTCAACATGAATTTCATGATATAGATGTAAGGCATGCTTTCAATATGATCAATCAATCTTGCGATATTCTCAAAGATTTTGCAAGGCATATAAGACATTCATATCACATATAAGTCATGCTATCAAAATGGTACAAGTCATCAACAAAAAGGAGATGAGACTTTGAAACACACAATTTGTGATCATCAAATCAATAGAGAAAAACAAAATCAGCATTCATCGAGAATTTTTTAAAAATACATCTAAGAAGAAGGTTTAGCTTTCGTTCAAAAGATGACAGGCTTCGAACTTGATATTAAGAGTAAACAGAATAGAATAAAAAGATACATCAATTAATCCTTAGGAGGTAATCTACAGTGCTGATACATAACATCTATTTTTTGATTCAATTGTCGTAGTTCCTTCAAGATTTCAATTTGCTGGAGTTGAATTTGTTCTTGCTGTGATTTGAGTTGGTCTTCTCAGAATTTGATCTGAGACAGTTCTTCCATAATGAGTCCTTCAGAGGATGAAACAGGAGCTGAAGGTGGTGCACCAAAGGGACTAGCAGGAGGAGATTCATTTCCCCTAAAAATTGGTGTTTCTGGTTGTTCTACTGGTGGAGGAATAGGATCAGTCCTTCTAGGTTGCCTTACCCATATTCCATTGTTAAATGTGCACCTAAGTCTCTTTAGTAGATTTTTATTGATGATGTTATATCTATCACTTTGAATTGTTTCTTCATCGGGTGGGATGCAAATGTCATAGGCAAGAAGAAATCTAGTGATTAACCCCCCATATGGCAACATAGTATCTTTAGCTGTAATATCCTGCATGTGTTGCCGTATTGAGTATCCAAAACAGTTATGTTAACCGGTCATAATCCAATACATGGTGCTTATCTCTATTAGACTCATTTCATCAAGATGATATTGCTTAGGGAATAATATGCTTGTTATGATATGATGAAGAATCTTAGAGTTAAACGGTAGTAAGTGTTCGCAACTCTTGGGTATTATTCTGAGGTCTGAGTTTGCAAAAATAGTTTCGACAACTTTGGTGTAAATTGCTCCTATTATATTAATATTCCATTTACCTTTAAAATAGCAGCCCCTATCTTTTTCAGTGATTCCAATTAGTTCACAAATAGTATTATCAGAAATCCTAATTTGTGTTCCTAAAATGTAAGTACTTAGGCTATCGTCATCTACCCATAGGTTTGCATAAAAGAGCCTAACTAACCTAGGATAAATTGGTTCATCTATTTGTAGGAGAGGTAAGGCCTCTAGATGAGCAAACCACCTAATGGGTTCTAAGTCTCCTAGTTCATCAAGATCAACATGTTTATCCTTATGGATACATCTTGTTTCAAATTTTGGAAACCTAAGGGCATCTTCTTTGGATCTAAAAAGATCGTGGTCATATGAATCTCCTTCAATCCTTTTCCCTTTTGATCTCTTAGGGGCCATTGTCTAGACAAGATGATAGAAAAAAAATATGAAATTATAATGAGTAGGTAAAACAAGAAGAAGGGGAAGGAAAGATTTTACCTTATGGAGTGTTTCTTGGAGGATGGAGAGCTTGGACCAATAGGAATCTCTTTCCAAGACTTCTAGAGGTTAGAATGAGAGTTAGGAAGTTTTTGGGAGAGCTTAAGGGAGGTCTGCACGGGTTGGGGGCGGTGTCACCGTCGGCCCTAACCATTTGGAATTTATACGGTGTCTCGGGCGGTGCCACCGCCAAACCGAGCGGTGCTACCACCGGTTCTGGCGGTGCCACCACTTGTGTGCTGCGGAAGAAGAAGAAAAAAAAAATTTTTCTTCCCCCTTTTGTTTTTCAAAGGTGTTTGACTCAAGATAGGTTAAGATAATGAGTTGTACTTCAATATGTCATTTTGAATCGAAGGAGAATGATGAAGTCAAATCCATAAAAGAACGGAAATGGATGAGACATTTTTCGGAAAATATATTCAAACAAGCTTATTTTCAAGGACAATTTAACATGCCCAGTTCCCTTCTAATGAATTCAAATTGGTCTTCATTTAAGGTTTTTGTAAAAATATCTGCCAATTGATGCTTTGTGTCAATAAATTCTAAAACAAGATTATTGTTAAGGACATGATCGCGTATGAAATGATGCCTAATATCGATATGCTTAGTTCTATAGTGCTGAATTGGATTTTTGGTAAGACATATGGCACTAGTATTATCACATTTTATGGGAACGTTTTTGAAGTGAATTCCATAGTCTTCTAATGTATTTTTCATCCAAACAACTTGTGCACAGCATGCACTTGCAGCAATGTATTCGGCTTCCACCGTAGATAGTGCAACTGAATTTTGTTTCTTGGAAGTCCAAGAAACAAGTGCATGTCCTAAAAATTGGCATGTTTCGGATGTACTTTTTCTATCTATCCTGCATCCGCCAAAATTGGCATCTGCATAAGCTATTAAATCGAATTTTTCAGATTTTGGATACCATAATCCTAAATTTGGAGTTCCTTTAAGATACCTAAATATTCTTTTAACACTCTTAAGATGAGATAATTTAGGATTAGATTGAAACCTAGCGCAAAGTCCTACACTAAACATAATATCTGGTCTAGTCGCGGTGAGGTAGAGTAGACTACCTATCATTCCCCTATATGTTTTTTGATCGAAATTTTCACTATTTTTATCCATATCTAACTTAGTCGAAGTACTCATAGGGGTGTTTGTTGCTTTTGAATTATCTATGTTAAATCGTTTTAACAATTCTAATGTATATTTAGATTGGTTAAGAAATATACCATCACTAAGTTGTTTGATTTGTAATCCCAAAAAGAAAGTTAATTCACCTATTAAACTCATTTCAAATTCATGACTCATACATTTGGCAAATGATTCACATAGTGATTCATCCGACGAGCCAAACATAATATCGTCAACATAAATTTGCACAATAAGAAAATTATTTTTAAAATATTTGATAAACAATGTAGTATCAACCTTGCCTTTGGTAAAATTATTTAAAATAAGAAAGGAACTAAGCCTTTCATACCAAGCTCTAGGAGCTTGTTTCAAGCCATAGAGAGCCTTAGTCAATTTGAATACATGATTAGGAAGAAGAGAATTTTCAAATCCGGGTGGTTGTTCGACATATACTTCTTCGGAAATAAAACCATTCAAGAAAGCATTTTTGACATCCATTTGAAACAGTTTAAAATTATTACTACTAGCATAGGCAAGGAGCATCCTTATGGCTTCTAATCGAGCCACGGGAGCGAAGGTTTCTTCATAATCGATACCTTCTTCTTGGTTGAAACCTTTGGCCACTAATCTAGTCTTGTTTCTAACCACGATACCATTTTCGTCTTGCTTGTTTCTAAAGACCCATTTAGTACCAATGACTAAATGGTCACTAGGTCTAGGAAAAAGCTTCCATACCTTATTCCTCTCAAATTGATTTAATTCCTCTTGCATTGCAAGAACCCAAAAATCATCTTTTAAGGCCTCGTCAAAGCATTTAGGTTCGATTTGAGAGAGGAAGGCGGTGTTAGCTCCTTTGGATGAGCATCTATATACTTCCATTTCTTGGGTAAGGAAATTTCGGAAGAAGGTGTATCCAAGTTGCTATTTTGAGGAGGGGGTTCATTTAAATTCAAATTATCAAAACCAAGATCATCATCAAAATTATTTTTCTTTAAATTAGAAATTTCATTAAAAACTACATGAATAGACTCTTCTATTACTAAGGTTCTTTTGTTAAAAACCCGAAAAGCCTTAGAAACAGAAGAGTAACCAGGAAAGATGCCTTCATCGGATTTAGCATCAAATTTTCCTAAGGCATCCCTTTCATTCAAAATAAAGCATTTACAACCAAAAACTTTAAAATAGAAAATATTTGGTTTTTTGTTATTCCATAATTCATAGGGAGTTTTTGATAGGGATGGTCTTATTAGGACTCTATTCATGATGTAACAAGCCGTATTTATGGCTTCGGCCCAAAAAATACTTAGGTAAACTATGTTCATTTAACATCGTTCTTGCCATTTCTTGTAGGTTTCTATTTTTTCTTTCAACTACTCCATTTTGTTGGGGATTCCTTGGAGTGGAGAAGTTGTGATTGTATCCATTAATTTCACAAAAATTTTGAAAGTCACGGTTTTAAAATTCGCCACCGTGATCACTCCGAATTAATGAAATCATGAAACCTTTTTCGTTTTGAGTGAGTTTACAAAATTTAGAGAAACACTTGAAACAATCACTTTTGTGAGCTAAGAAATAGGTCCAAGTGTATCTAGTATAGTCATCCACAATTACAAATGCATATTTGCTTCCTCCTAGACTTGTCGTGTCAATTGGTCCAAATAAGTCCAAATGAATCAATTATAATGGTCTAGTGGTGCTAATTTGAGTTTTTGGTTTGAAACTAGTTTTTATTTGTTTACCTAGTTGACATGCATCGCATACTTTGTCCTTAATAAACTTTATATTTGGAATTCCTCGCACTAATTCTCTAGATGAGATCTTAGATATTAGTTTCATGCTTGCATGGCCTAGTCTCCTATGCCAAAGCCAAGCATCATCATTTAAAGCGGAGAAGCACATTTCATTACTTAGTTCATGAAGGTTGATGGTGTAGATATTATTTTGTTTTAATGCAATCATAGTTATGTTATGGTTTGGTTTTTCGATAATACATACATTTGATTCAAATCTAACGATATAACCTTTATCGCATAATTGACTAACACTCAAGAGATTATGTTTCAATCTATCAACTAGTAAGACATCATCAATAGAAAATTTTAATTTGTTACCTATGGTTCCCTTGCCAATGATTTTGCCTTGGTTGTTGTCTCCGAAGGTGACGTACCTTTCTTCTTTGCTAGTGAGTATAGAGAAATGAGATGGATCTCCAGTCATATGTCTTGAGCATCCACTATCTAGATACCATCTCTTACTCCTAGCTTGTAATGGTGTATGTTTCTACAAGAAGGGATTATTTTTAGGTACCCATTTTCTTTTGGGTGCCTTAAAAACTGATTTAACTTGTTCATCATATTGCATAGAATTGATCATGGTTCCTTTAGGAACCCAAATTAGTTTGTTCGGACTAATTTTCTTGAATGGACATTTATAAGTTTTATGTCCATATTTGCAACAAAAGTTACAATTGCTTTGGTGTCGAACATGTAAGATAGGGCCTTTAATGAAGGTGGTTGGATTTTGGTGAGGACTTCTCACAAATCCGATTCCACTTCTTTTAGGAACATGACCCTTATTTGTAAGGATCATGTTCAAAGACTTGCTACCAACCTTGAATTTCTTCAAGGTGTCCTTAAGTTGCAAGTTCTCCTTTTGGAGAGTTTCTAGTTCATGGCATTTTATACATGGAGCTAAACTATCATGATATTCAGTCTTTAATTTATCGACATTACAAGTGAGACTATCATGCTCCTTTTTTAGCAATTTGTATTTTCTACTAATTGTCCTACATTCATCAAATAACTCATGGAAGGCATTTAATAATTCATGATAAGGTAAATCTGCATCAATTAAATATGTTACCTCTTCTCCGATGGCCATTAGGGCGTAATGAGCAACTTGCTCGGTGTTGGACTCCTCTTCTTCGGACGCGCTTGAATCATCCCACGTTGCCTTGAGCGCCTTCTTCTTTGATGCTCTCTTTCTGGCTTGAGGACAATTGTTCTTGTAGTGTCCTAGTTTTTTGCACTCGTACAAAATCACTTGGTCCTTCTTGTGTTCAAATTTATTTTTTGTATTATTTTTAAATTTGTTCTTTCTTAAATATTTTTTAAATTTTTGAGTCAAAAGTGCAATGTCATTATCACTGTCCTCATCACTTGATGTTCCTTTCAAGTGATCTTCTTGTGATGTGAGTGTCATGTCCTTTCTATTCTTTGGAAAGGGGTTCTCGAGCTCATCATGAGCTTGACATGTCATTTCGTAGGTCATTAGAGACCCAATAAGTTCTTCAAGAGGGAATGTTTTAAGGTCTTTGGCCTCTTGAATGGCCATAACTTTTGGATCCCAACTTTTAGGGAGGGATCTTAAGATTTTAGTTACTAGTTCAAAGTTAGTAAAATCTTTACCAAGAGCTTTGAGTCCATTGATGACATCCGTGAACCGGGTGTACATGTCTCCGATGGACTCACTTGGTTTCATTCGGAAAAGTTCATAAGAGTGCACATGGATGTTGATTTTGGACTCTTTCACTCGGCTAGTGCCTTCATAAGTGACCTCAAGAGTTCTCCAAATATCAAAAGCCGAATCACAAATTGAAACACGATTAAATTCATTTTTGTCTAGTGCACAAAACAAGGCATTCATAGCCTTTGCGTTTAAAGCAAAAACCTTCTTCTCTGATTCATTCCATTCGCTCATCGGAAGAGAAGATTTTTGAAATTCGTTTTCAACAATAGTCCAAAGCTTGAAATCCATGGAAATAAGGAAGATCCTCATACGAGTCTTCCAATAAGTGTAATCCGACCCATTAAACATGGGTGGACGTGTGATGGAATGACCCTCATGTATTCCGGAGTAAGCCATCTCTCTTGGGAATCAAACCAAATATGAGAGTGAGCCTTGCTCTGATACCAATTGTTAGGATCAGAGCGGCACTAAGAGGGGGGGGTGAATTAGTGCAATGGATTAAAACGTCGGTTTTGATAAATCTTTCGTACGATAAAAATCGAACTCGGAAGTGCTTAACTTGAAAGCGTATTCGTAAAGTTATGCAGCAAAGGTAATGAGGAAATAAAGCATGTAAGAAGGTTTGCAGTAATGTAAATAGCAATAATGAAATGCAAACCAGAGATCACACCGATTTTAAAGTGGTTCGGTCAAATGACTTACATCCACTTGCGAGGCCCTCTTCGATGAGGCTCCCACCTTCCACTAGCAAATCTCTTGAAAGGGAAGGGCAAATACCCCTCTTATAACTTTTTACAAGCGGTTCACTCTCTTACATATTTTCAGCAAGAAAGAAGGAGGTGAACACTAGCAAATTGAAAACAAGACTTGCTAAGACTTTTCTAAGACCTTTCTCTTAATCAATTGCTTCTCAAAAAGTTGTATTCTCAACTGAGAATTGAGGGGTATTTATAGGCCTCAAGAGGATTCAAATTTGGGCTCCAAAATTTGAATTATCTTTGGTTCCCGATGCTGGTGGTGCCACCGCCTGTTAGTGGCGGTGCCACCGCCTGTTAGTGGCGGTGCCACCGCCTGTCAGTGTCTGACACTGACAATGGACTGGCGGTGCCTTCGCCCAACCAAGCGGTGCCACCGCCTAGCTCTCGGGTGCTGGGCGGTGCCACCGCCTGGCTCTCGGGTGCTGGGCAGTGCCACCGCCCAGTTTGGCGGTGCCACTGCTAGACCCTTTGGTTCATAGGTTGGGCTTTAATTTCAGCCCAAACCAAGTCTAATTTTAGGCCCAATTGGCCCCTAACCAGGATATAGGATTATCTCTTAATCATAATCCTAATTACATGTGAACTACATAACTAAAAACATCCTAAGCAAGTTTTCAATCGCGAACGTCGAGTCTTGGTCTGGCGAGCTTTCCGACGAACTTCTTCCGACGAACTCCCATCAAGCTCCCAATCTTGTGATGACTTTAACGAGTAGTCGAGCCTTCTCGGTGATCTGACTATTGGAAGATATCTTTTTTTAGTAAGTGGTGCACTGATCTTTCCATAGTTTTTCACGAACTTGCGGTAGTAGCTTGTTAAACCTAGAAAGCCATGTAGCAATTTTATATTCCTCGGGGTCGGCCAGTTCTACATTGCTTCTATTTTAGAGGGGTCCACCATCACACCTCCCTCTGATATAATATGCCCAAGATATTCCACATTTCTTTAAAGAAAGCAAAAATTCGTAGTGGTCATTGTGTGTTCGAAAGGTGATTTTCGGTATGTCTTTTTCGCACACTCATATTTGATGATACCCGGATTGAAGGTCCAACTTTGTGAAGATTTGTGCTCCGCCTGGCTGGCTACCCTAACCCACAAACTATGAAAGTCGGAGAAACTTTGAAGCATCAGCTTGTCACTATTTTGATTAATACGGGTAGCACTAATAATTTTATAGATAGGAAAGTTGTAGCCCGATTAGCCCACCACATTAAATGCTGTGACAAATTCGAAGTAAAGATCGTTGATGGATGGACTTTTACTTGTGATAATAAATGTTCAAAGATAAAATTGATTATACATAGCCAAGAGTTTCTTGCAATGATTACTACACTGAAAGACTGACCTGTTGCTTATACTATCAAATAGTGGAGACCATACTTACTTGATCAATGAGTTACGATACGCTATAGATAGCCTATGACTGAAATGTTGAAAGAGAAGCTCCCCGAGTTTTATGCTACTTAACCTTGAGGACAAGGCTGATTTGAAGAGGGAGGAATTGTTAGGACCCTTCTATTTTATAAGCTTTTGAATAATGTTTATTGAGTCTGTTTAGTTCAGTTAGAATCAGGTAGAGATTTATTTAATATTTATTTATTATTAAGTGTCCAAGTCCTAGTGGACTCTAGGTGGAACTCTATAAATAGCGATGTAACCCTTTCTTTTGACAATCAAGGAATCAATCAATGAAATATTATTCTAGTTTGTTATGATAAACCCTAGGAGGCCAATCCCCTCAAAGTGATTAAGGAGGCCGATCCCCTCGAAGTGATCATTATCATTCCTTTTTCTCTCCTTTCTTTCACGATAAGACCTTAGGGTCTTGTCAGACTCCTATTCAATTAGGACTCCTACTCAAGACTCCTACTTCTAACCAACTCCTAATGCTTCTCTAAGAAGCAACCTCTAAACTAATCATATCCTTAGCTGGCCTCTTCACCTCTTTAATAGAGGTCGGCTAGGTGGGTTTTAAATGAATGCCTCTTTCAATTAGGACTCACCTAGCTAGAGTCCTAACAAACCCGTCCTCTTCAAATCAACCTTGTCCTCGAGGCTAACGATCCATGAATTCTAGGAATTTGATCTTCAAGTCATCATATTTTCCCATGTGACATCTTTTACTAGTGGGTCATCATCGGCGAGTCATGATCCATCGGTAAAAAATGGCACTCGGTTGGGTCTGGAGTTCTCCTTGGGTAATCATATTTGGTACATGGTTTTGGGCTATCTTGTTTTTATTGGGAAATCTTGGGAGCAACATCACATGCGCAGCGAAATAATAGAAAAATAAAATCCCCAATTTCCCAAAAAGATGTTCGTCGTCGTGCGAAGATTGGTGCACAAAAATCCATGAAACTTAAAACTGCGTATAGAATAGATTGTGTTACCTAGGGAGATCGTATATCCCTATGTTCCTGCAGATCTCTAGGAGAGGGTGAATGAGGTCAAGCGCCCTAATATCTAGCGGTGATCCACATAGTAGGCTGCGACGACGCTCTTCAAAACTCTAGGTCTACTTTGAGATGGAGAGGGGGAGGAGAAGAGGAGAGGCAAGCAAAGGCTCTAGCTTATGAACCACTGAATCCCTCCTATTTATAGAGGTCCCCTGTCAACTTAACCCTAATGGATCCTCCCCTATTGAGTATTGGATCTCCATCCAACTAGACAAGGCTCTTAGATTAGTGGATCTCTATCCAATAATCTCTCATGGGCTCTTATTGGATCTCGTCCATGGGATCCAATAATTCAGGGGCTTATTGGATATCCAATAAGATAGGGGCTCCGGCGGATATCTCATATCCGAACCTCTACTTATCGCAATGCCTATCATATGTATATGACCATCTATGCCCAATATCGAGCTGGCCGTGAGTCTTACCTGTCAGAACTCCTTCTGGCTCAATGAATTATTATCTCTATAATAATTCACTCGACTCATCAACTACGGACGTACTAGGCCACTATGCCGCAGTCCCTAGATGATATAGGGGAATCCAATCCATTGGACCTGTCTGTCCTCAGTTACCATGTACCTATAGTCTCTCATCCATCTAATATCCCAGAGACCGTATACCGGGCATGGTGTTGTCAGACCCATACGGTTTCTACTCGAGTCTCGCTCTAATCAGATTCTCTCAAAAAACTCTTTCTCTCTCGATCTAAATGATCCTGGCCAAGGATTTGTCTGAGCAAGAATATATAGGACATTCCTCTTATGATATCGAGAGTGGATTATCCTCTATCGATACTCAATAGCCCTCATAAGGTTGACTACCACTCCTGATGACCGACTATGCTAGATCTGGGACATCCAAACCTATAATTTCGGTATCAAAGAGTGGAGCACTTATACAGGACATCCTTTGTGTCTCAAGTCTAAGGACTAGATACACCATTGGGATTACGGAATCGCTGTATGACAAAAAGGTATCATCAATCATTCAACATTCCATAAGCGGATCAATCAGTGAACTCATTCTCCAATGAGCAACTGTATTGTATCCCTAGTATCCCCGTATGAGTAGCTATGAGACCAGCTGAATCTATCATATGGACGGGTATACAACACACCAGTCTGTCCAATCATCTTGATGTCCCTCTCGAGTAACCTATGACCGGGATTATTTAGGATCTATGTTTAAAGGTGAATCGATCTCATTATCATGATCTCATCACGATCGGATTCACATTGCACAGATCCAAGGACATCACAATATATACATGCATATATGCAATAGTTAATATAAAGTGATAAATGTCAAAATATAATAAGCAAAAAGACTACGTGTCAAGTCACACGTGTCATCACTCACGTGATTGGCTTGCAGGGCACTTATGATTAGCAATCTCCCACTTAACCTAAAGCCAATCACCTATGTGTCTGATCCCTATCAGACCCCCATGACGCTCAAAGACAATATGAGAGACTGGCTTTGTCAATGGATTTATAATGTTATCTTCGGTTGGAACTTTGTCTACTGCTACATCTCCTCGGTTCACGATCTCTCTGATCAAGTGGAACCTACTCAAAACACTTCTAATGAGACCCGGGTTCCCTTATTTGAGCATTCACCCCATAGTTGCCGTAATATAAGGGAATCGGCTCTTTGCTACTAAGCACGACTCTTAGATCTATGATGAACTTCTTCATCCAGACTCCCTCCTTTACTGTCTCTACTGTAGTAATATATACTCTGCCTCTATGGTCAAGTCAATAATAGTATTTTGCTTTGAACTCTTCTAGCATATTGCTCCTCCATTCAAGGTGTACACATACCCCAAATTCGACTTGCTATCATTGATATCAGACTGAAAACTTGAGTCTGTGTAGCCTTCAACCTTGAGGCTACTATCTTCATATACTATTAAAAGATCCTTAGTCCTTCTTAAGTTCTTAAGGATATACTTTACTGCTTTCTAGTGCTCCAAGCTTGGATCCTCTTGATACATACTCGTGACACTCAGAGTATACGCTATATCAAGCATGGTACATAACTTGGCATACATGATAGACCCTATTACTGATGCATAGGGTATCCTATCCATGTTCGCCCTTTCTTTAGGAGTCTTTGGGGACATACCTTTTGACATCTCTTATCGGTATGAGAGATATCTCATCTCTCATCGGTATGAGACATCTCTTAGAATTTTTCATGTCAAACCTTTTGACAATGGTATCTATGTACTTGGACTAGGACAAGCCACGCATCCTTTTAGATCTATCTCTATAGATCTGAATCTCCAAGATATAGGATGCTTCCCCTAAGTCCTTCATGGAGAAGTGCATAGATAACCAAGCCTTTACTGTGAATAGCATTCCTACATCATTCCCAATGATCAGGATGTCATCCACATATAACATCAAAAAGGTGATAGCGCTCTCACTTACCTTCCTGTATACAAAAGGCTCATCTTCGTTCTTAACGAAGTCATAAGATCTGATTGCCTCATCAAATCTTATGTTCCAACTTCGGGAAGCTTGCTTTAGTCCATAAATAGATCTAAGCAATATACACACCTTATTTAGGCAGTCATTGGATATGAATCCCTCGGGCTGTATCATATACATCTCCTCCTTAAGGTTGCAATTAAGGAATACAGTTTTCACGTCCATCTACCAGATCTCATAATCATCATGTGCTGTAATAGCTAATAGAATTCGAATGGATTTTATCATGGCTACGAGTGAGAATGTTTCGTCATAGTTAACACCTTGTCTTTGACGATACCCCTTAGCCACTAGCCTTGCTTTATAGGTCTCTATCTTTCCATCTACTCCAATCTTTTTCTTAAAAATCCACTTGCAACCAATAGGTACAATACCCTCGGGCGTATCAACTAGGTTTCAAATCTTGTTGGAGTACATGGAATCCCCTCGGGCACATCAACTAGGTTTCAAATCTTTTTAGAGTACATGGAATCCATCTCAGAATTCATGGCTTCTTGCCATTTCCTAGAATCTATACTCATAATAGCCTCCTCATAGGTTTGAGGATCAGTATCCTCAACCTCTTCTCCTCTAATATGTCCCACATATCTCTTAGGAGGATGGGATATTCTGTCGGACCTACGTAAAAGTTGGAACTTGTGTATTAGGTACTTGAACAGACTCTGGCTATAGAGTGGTGCTTGAGCTAGGTTCTCCAACCTCGCTCAACTCTGTCATGCTCCCACTATCTCTGCCAAGAATGTGTTCCTTCTCAAGGAACATCGCTCTCTTAGCTACAAAGACCTTTTGGTCCTCGAAATGATAGAAATAATACCCATAAGTTTCCTTGGGGTATCCCACGAACTTGCACCACTCCGTCCTTAATTCCAACTTATTGGGGTTGTATCTTTTAATATGGGCAAGGCAGCCCCAAATCATAACAACCATAAGATCAGGCTTCTTCCCTTTCCATATCTCATACGTGTAGACACTACCGACTTAGTTGGAACTCTGTTCAAAAGGTAAATTGCGGTCTCTATGGCATATCTCCAGAATGAGATGGGTAGGTCAGCGAAACTCATCATGTAACGTACTATGTCTAACAGCATATGATTTCTCCTTTTAGATACACCATTGAGCTGAGGTGTATAAAGAGGTGTCCATTGGGATAATATCCCATGGTATTTAAGGAACTGAGTAAACTCTGTATTTAAGTACTCACCTCCTCAATCTGATCGAAGAGTCTTGATACTCTTTCCAGTCTGGTTCTCCACTTCATTCTTATACTCTCTGAATTTCTTAAAGGCCCCGGACTTGTACTTCATTAAGTACACATATCCATACCTTGAGAAATCAATAGTAAAGATAATGAAGTAGGAGTAACCACCAACGGCATGAGTTGACATGGATCCACATACATCACTATGTATGAGTTACAACAATTCAATGACTCTCTCTCCAGTTCCACTAAATGGAGAGTTGGTCAGTTTTTTACGAAGGCAAGGCTTGCAACTTGCATATGACTCATAGTTGAATGGATCTAGATATCCATTCTTTAGCAACTTTTGAATCATTCCCTTATGGATGTGGCCTAACCTAGAATGTCATAAGTATGCACTGTTCACCTTATCTCATTTCCTCTTAGACATACCTACATTCATGATATGTGGAGTAGTGTCTAGCATAAACAAACCATTATATAATATTCCTGTCATAAATCTACTCGGCTTTGCTAGAATCTACAACAAATTAAAGATTTCATAAGCAATACCGGTATCTAATACCAATGGACTATTGTAATATCCCTTATTTCTAAAATTCATGTAAGGATCTATTTGTAAATCAAAGGACCTATATGTAAATATAGAAAATTTCAAGTACTAAACTGTTAGGTTGTAAAAGAAAAGAAAAAAAATGGGAAAGGGTGGCGGTTTTATCCCACCGCCTCCCATGCATGGGAAACAGAGAGAGAAACGGTGGGGCATTGGGGAGAAGAAGAGAAGTAGAGAAGAAGGGAAGAAGAGGAGAAGAAGAGAAAAAGAAGAGGAGGAGAAGAGAAAAAAAAGAAGAAGAAGAAGAAGAGGGAGAAGAAAGGGAAGAAGAAGAAAAGAGGAGAGTGGCTGCGGTAGGGGTTGCAGCGAGGTGTGGGGTGTTGGGAAGGAGAAGGGAAGAAGAGGAGAAAAAGAGAAGAAGAAGAAGAGGGAAACGAGAAGAAAAGAAGAAGGAGAAGAGAGGGAAGAGGGAGAGGGGAGAGAGGTGGCAGTAGTTAGGGCTGCAACACCTTTGTTTCCCGTAGGAGGAAACAGAGGAGAGGATGTGTGTGGTGTCAGGGAGGAGAAGGGAAGAAGAGGAGAAGAAGAGGAGGGAAGAGGTGGCTGTGGCACCTCTATTTCCTGCAGGAGGAAACAGAGGAGAGGAGGAGCTGTGCGTCAGGTAGGAAAGGGGAAGAAGAGGAGAAGAAGAGAAGGGAAAGAAGAAGAGGCTGGGGTTGCGACGGTGGCAGCTATAACCAGAAGAGAAGGAGAGGAAGAAAAGAAGGTGAGGTAGAAGAGAGGAAGGAGAGTTGTAGCTGCGGCTATGGCAGCTGCAGTTGTGGCAGGGAAAGAGGAAGAGGAAGGAAGAAGGGAAGGAGAGGAAGAAGAGAAGGGGAAGAAGGGGCTGTGGCTGCGGCGATGGTAGCTGCAGCTGTAAGAGAAGAAGGAGAGGAAGAAGAATAGGGGAGGAAGAAGCGGCAGCTATGGTTTAGCTGCGGTCGTGGCTGCAGCTGCGACTGCAGTAGTTGTAGCTGGGAAAGAAGAGAAGGAAAGGAAGAAGGAGAGGGAGAAAAGAGGGAAGAAGAGGAAGAGGGGAAGGTGGCTGCAGTTGCGGCAGCAGTAGTGGCATGGCTACAGCAGCGGTAGCGGTATGGTTATGGCTGTAGCAGTAGCACCAGTGGTTGTAGCAACTATGTTTGGAAAAGAAAAAGAAGGAACAAGAGAAGGGAGGAAGGAAGTAGCACAGTGAAAGGGACTGCGACTGCGACCATGGCTATGGTTGCGGCTACAACTATGGTAGTGGCAGTAGTGGCTAGGACAAAAAAAAAAGGCAAATGTAGAAAACGAAACAGGGAGAGGACATAGAGGAAAAATAGAAGAAGGATTCAGGTGTACACCTTCTTTGGATCTTTGGATCAAAACCTTCGAGAGGCAAGTGTTCCGATCTTTTCTCCTCCAAGTGTTTCGATCCTTTCTATTGCAAGTGTTCTGATGTTTCCTATTGTAAGTCTCATGATCCTTCTTTACTCTAATTTTTATCTTTGTATTTGCTTTAAATAAGAGAAATTTTGAATTGTTCTAGCCTTGCATTTGATATATCTCCTGTTTAGACGTAATGATTTGAATTTGTGAAACTTTCAAGATTCTGACCTTTCTACCTTGTTATGGTTATAACTTCATGCATTAACCTCTGATTTGGACAAAACTTATTTGTAAGAATATAGACTCATAAACGTTTCCTTTGATAGCTTATTTTAAGAATTTGGAGTAAGTTTGCCTGCCCAAACTTCTATTTCAAAGGAGCCTACAGATTCTACAAAACAAGGATTGTAATTTCTGACCTTTTGATACTAAAATGCCTATAAGTCCCTATTGGAAACTTTAATTTATTCAAATCTTATTTTATTAGATACTAGACTCATAGATCTTTCTTTTGATACTTAGATTGAAAGATTTAGAGTCCAAATTCCTGCCCAATTATCTATTGAAGCTGACCCTATGGATTCTACAAAATAATGATTTTGTTTTCTGACCTTTGGTTACTAAATCAATTGTAACTCTTTGTTGGAAACTTCTATTCATACGAACTTGTTTTATCTAAAAATAGATTGAAATATCTTTTCACAATAGCTTTTTTGAATATATTTGAGTATAATTGATAGTTTGAATCATTTTTTCAATGTGCCTCTCGAATTTTGCTAGAAATCAAGCTTTGGTCGATTTCGCATATTCTGGTTTCATTCATTTGGAAATTGATTTCATTTAGCTTTCTTTATTCAATTGAGCTTTATATTACTACTTTGAATTCTTGTATACTCTTGTTCTTAAATTATTTGTATTCTTAAAACCTATTGTGTAAAGTTTATGTTGTATCGTATTAACTCATTTAGGCACATGTATATCTCATTGTTCCATATTTGTTTTCGATATGTGCCTATTCTGGTTTCATTCCTTTGGATATTGAATTCATCGAACCTTCTTATTTCAATTGAGCTATATGTGATTGCTTGGAATCCTTGTATGCTCTTGATTTCATTTCCTTTCAAATCTGACTACATTTATGAAAGATTATGTTTGTATCGTATTGACTCATAAAGATACATGTACGTTTCATTGTTCCGCATGTGCTTCTGATATGTGCTAATTTTATTATTCACATTGTCCTTTTGTACTCTGGTGTTTGTGGAATATTCTAGACCTTTGCTAGAAATGGTAAGTGATTAAGCTTAGAGCCTACGATGCTCTGCCGGCCCACTCTGGCTTCACCTAGACGTGGGTGGATAGAGCTCCCAAACATGGGAGACTTTTATCTGGTGGTCATTCAGAAATGGATGAATCACATTCTATCTATGGCCCCACTGCACCTGTATGTTAGATATGATATCCAGAGCTTTGGTTATGTGTTTCTATATATGCTTTGGATAAGAATGATATGAACGTAATGTCAAATACGACGTTTGAGCTTCTGTTTTGTATTTGTTCTTTTATATGCTTTGAAATGATTCACATGCCATTGATATACTTAGAAATATTTTATATGCTATTGATATATTCTGAAATGCTCCCTATGCCTCTTAAATGTTCATACACCATTGATACACTTTGAAATATTTCATATACCATTGATATGTTTCGAAATGTTTCATTTGTCATTGATATGCTCCAAAACATTTCATACACCATTGATAAGCTTTGAAATATTTTATTCGTTATTAATATGCTCCAAAACATTTTATACGCCATTGATATACTCCAAAATGTTTCATCTGCCATTGTTATGCTTTGAAATATTCCATATACCATTGATATGCTCTGGAACATCTCATACGCTATTGATATGCTCCAATTACTCTGTGCTCTATTTGTTATGAACCAAATATGTTTTGATTAAAATGACATTTATGATATTGTATCTAATGAGATGGTACCCTTGAATCGCTTGTATTCTGCCTTGCATTGTGATACCTTGTTTGTTTGAAACTATCCTTTTTTCTCTCTAGATATGTTTTGTCACTTGCTAAGCTGTTTTTAGCTCACTTCGTTGTTATATCAATCTTTCAAGTTAGCTTGTCACTCTTTGAGATATTTGAATTGGGCTGAGGCAGAGGAGAGCTATTCAGAATTTTTCGCAAGTCTTGTTAGTTGTTATGTTATTGTTGTATAAGCATATTTTGTATGTAATGAAATGTTGTCGATGAACCTGAATGGATATATCATGTAAAAATGTTAGAAGATCTCTCTTATTTGGAATTTTGGAATGTTTAATTTATAATGATATGAACTTGTGGTAAATGATTGGAGTTCTGATGGTATAAATTGTTTAGCTTGTAGATTTGTAAGTGTTGTTAAGTTGGCTTGGGTTTCCATAAATGTGAATTATCGAGTGATGTGATATATGATTATAAATTGCACAGGTTTTATGGAGGTGAATTTGATTGAATGTTTCTTAGTGTCCTCAAATGTTAGTTTAGATCCTTGATTGTTTGTTGAATTTTAATATTATCGATTTTGAGGGACGTGACATGTTGAATCTCGAAATTTGATGATGAATCCAATTGATAAGTGTTTATGATTTGATCTATGTTTTTAGTGACATAGGATGCTTCGATCGGGATGAGATAATTAAAGTAGGAAGAATCATGTTGGGCCAGTGAAACATGTCAGAAGATTGGACGTCGAGCCGGAGGATCGATCAACATATCGACAGAAGGCTTCGGGCCATGGATTCGGGCATCGGGCCAACAAGAGCGGATATTGCGCCAAGGATATTGGAGTTGCGGAGTCAACTGGCCGAATGGGTAATAGGCCGCAAGAGAGGACGATGCGTCAAAGAATCGGACGAAGCATCGATGGACCAATGGCATGCCGGATAACATAACATAATTGTCTCACACATGATTTTTTGTGTCGTAGGTTTTGTGCACCAATCTATGCACGATGACGAACATATATTGGGAAATTTATGGTTTTTGTTTTATGTTCTTCCCCTGCGCATATGATGTCACCCCTAGATTTTCCAATAATCCCTTAGACAAATATGTTTAGAATGATCAATTTTTTAATTTTTGAGATGGTGCACTAAAAATCGATCCAACCTCGACTTTTTGTAAAATTTATGACCGTTATATGTACACCCATTTTACAGATGTCGTCAATGGTTTAAAAGCACCTAGAACTTGTAAACAAAATATTACGTTCTCTTAATAAGAGTTGGGATTCAAAAGTAACGGTTATTCAAGAATCAAAAAACTTGAACTATTTATCAATTGAAGAACTTATAGGGTCTTTAATAACCTATGAAATGACGTATAATGCACGTAAAGAACTCAAGAATAATCTTTTAAAGAACAGGAATGATTTGGGACATAGAACAATTGAAGACCACTTAAGCATAAGCTCAAGTGACGATGAACTTGAACTCCTCATGAAATTTCAATGTGTGACCCTCTAGGCTCAATATCAAGCTGACCGTGAGTCATACATGTCAAAACTCCTTCTAGCTTAGTGAATTATTATCTCTATAATAATTCACTCAACTTATCGACAATGGACGTACTAGGCCACTATGCCATAGTACCCAGATACAGGGGAATCCAATCATTTGAACCTATATGTCCTCAGTTATGTGTACCTATGATCCCTCATCCATCTAATATCCTAGAGACCATATACTGGGCATGGTGCTATCTCGCTCATATGATTTCTCCTCGAGTCTCGCTCTAATCGGATTCTCCCGGAGAACTCTTTTTCTCTCAATCCGAATGACCTTGGCCAAGGATTTGTTTGAGCAAAAACACATAGGATATTCTTCTCATGATACCGAGAGTGGATGATCCTCTATCGACACTTAATAGCCCTCGTAAGGTTGGATGTCACTCCCAATAATCATTTGTACTATATTTTGAACTTACTAAACCTATAAGTCCGGTATCAAAGAGTGAAGTACTCATATAGGACATTCTTGATGTCTCAAGTCTAAGGATCAGATACACTACTAGGACTACAAAATCACTGTTTGATAATAAGACATCATCAACCATCTAGTATTCTGTGAGTGTATCAATCAGTGAACTCATTCTCCAATGAGCACCTGCATTGTATCCTTAGTGTCCCCACACGAGCAAATATAAGACCAACTATCTCCATCATATGGACGGATATACAACACACCAATCTATCCGGTTATCTTGATGTCCCTTTCGAGTAACCTATGACCAGGATTATTTAGGATCTATGTTTAAAGGTGAATCGATCTTTTTATCGTGATCTCATCACGATCCAATTCTTATTGCACATATCTATGGACATCACTATATATATATATATATATATATATATATATATATATATATTGTTGAATCTCGGATTTTGATGATGACATCAATTGTCATTTGTTATCTAATCCATATGTTGAGATAAGTGTGCAGGATTAACTACGATGAAAGTAAGACATGCAGTAGGAGTTACGCTGGAGTCAAGACTATGATCACGTTGGGAGTTCAAGAGCTCGACGAAAGTTTGGACGGTAGTCGGAGGTTCTGCGGGAACAAATCCGAGAAGTCCAGGAGCTTGCCAAAAGAAGCTCGTCAGAACTCGCCAAGATCAAATCGTGAAGTCTAGGAGCTTGCCGGAAGTCCGCAGAGTTTATCGGAAGACCGCCGGAAGTTCGTCGGAAGCTCGCCGGAAGAAGTCTTGACTTACGGACTTTGTAATAGCTTAGGAAATGTCTTTAAATTCATAGTTAGCACGTTAATTAGGGTTAAGATTAGATGTTAATCCTATAACCCACGTAAGGGCCAATTGGGCCCGAGTTCGGACTGGTTTGGGCCAATGTTGGAGCCCAACTAGTGAGCTGAAATAGTGTAGGCGGTGGCACCGCCCAGGAGAGGGTCTCCCAGGAAAGCTGGGCGGTGCAACCGCCCCAGTCAGGCAGTGCAACTGCCAGACCCCGGAATTCCGAGAGATGACAGTTTTGAGCTCCAAATTCAAACTGGTTTGGAGCCTATAAATACCCCTCCAATCCCTGGGTAAAACATACAAGCACAGAGAGCAAAAAAGGAAAGAAAAGCTGTAGAAATCAGTTGAGAAATCCCTCCTCTAGCTTAAGTGTTAGAATTCTGTTTAAGAGAGGAGAGTGAGTGCTTTTAAGGGTTGTCTCCTAAACCCGGTAAAAGGAGAAGAGGGGTGTAAGAAGGAGATTGATCTTCTCCTAGTAAAGGAAGATCGTTAGTGGATGCCGGTGGCCTCGACGGAAGAGGAATCGGAGGAGTGGATGTAGGTCACGATTGACCGAACCACTATAAACTCTCGTCTTCTCTGGTTTGCATTTACTTTGAGCATATTATCTTTACTGCAAACCTCCTCAATAGCTTACTGCCTTCTGTGCATTTACAAGCACGGAGAGCAAAAAAGGAAAGAAAAATTGTAGAAATCAGTTGAGAAATCCCTCCTCTAGCTTAAATGTTAGAATTCTGTTTAAGAGAGGAGAGTGAGTGCTTTTAAGGGTTGTCTCCTAAACCCGGTAAAAGGAGAAGAGGGGTGTAAGAAGAAGATTGATCTTCGCCTAGTAAAGGAAGATCGTTAGTGGATGCCGGTGGCCTCGACGGAAGAGGAATCGGAGGAGTGGATTTGGTCACGATTGATCGAACCACTATAAACTCTCGTCTTCTCTGGTTTGCATTTACTTTGAGCATATTATCTTTACTACAAACCTCCTCAATAGCTGACTGCCTTCTGCGCATTTACGATCGTGTTTCAAAGTTCAGTATTTTCTGAATCAGTGTTTAGACATAAATTAGTTTTATCGTACGAACATCATATTTCAGTTTACGCTTACATTCTAATTTCCATCATAACTGCAAACTGCCTTCACAGACTTGCTTTAACTGCATCTTGCTTGATCACAAGTTAAAGTGATTTACGAATCGGCTTTTCTACCGAAATCGCTCTTACGTATGAACGCAGTTTTAATCGTCGAAAGTTTTTCGCTGCACTAATTCACCCCCCCCTCTTAGTGCTCTTGATCCTAACATATGTGTGTGTGTGTGTGTGCGCGCGTGTGCGCGCGCACACGCACAATAAGTAATATAAAGTAATAAAATATCAAAATATAATAAGAAAAAAGAATGTGTGTCATGTCACACATGTCATCACTCACATGATTGGCTTATAGGGCACCTATGACTAGCAATCTCTCACTTGACCTAAAACCAATCACCTATGTGTCTGATCCCCATCAAACCCTTGTGACGCTTAAAGACAATATGAGATAACAGTTTTGTCAGTGCATCTATGATGTTATCTTCAGATGGAACTCTTTCCACTGCTACATCTCCTCAGGCCACAATCTCTCTAATAAGTTGGAACCTCTTCAGAATACTTCTGATGAGATATAAGTTCCCTCATTTGAGCAATCGCCCCATAGTTGCCGCAATATAAGGGAATCGGCTCCTCGTTATCCGGCATGTCTCCCAAAATCTATAATGAACTTTTTCATCCAGACTCCCTACTTTCCTTTCTCTACTACAGCAAAGTACTCCACCTTTAAGTTCTAGTCAACAGTAGTATCTTGCTTGGAACTCTTCCAGCACACTACTCTTCTATTCAGGGCGAATACATACCTTGAATTAGACTTGCTATCATCTACATCGGACTGAAAGCTCGAGTCCGTATAGCCCTCAACCTTAAGGTTATTACCTCCATATACCAATAAAAGATCCTTAGTCTTTCTCAAGTACTTAAGGATACATTTTATTGCTTTCTAGTGCTCCAAGCTTGGATCCACTTGATACCTGCTCATGACACTCAAAGCATGCGCTATATCAGGCCTGGTATATAGCATGGCATACATGATAGATCCTATTACTGAGGCATAGGGTATCCTATCCTTGTTCGTCTTTTATTCAGGAGTTTTTGGGGACATACTTCTAGAAAGTGATATCCAATGTCTCATTGGTACGAGACCTCTCTTGAAATTTTCTATATCAAACCGTTTGACAATTGTGTCTAGGACATGGACTAGGACAAGCCAAGCATCCTCTTGGATCTATCTCTATATATCTGAATCCCCAAGATATAGGATACTTCCCCTAAGTCCTTCATGGAGAAGTGTCTAGATAACCAAGCCTTTACCGTGGATAGCTGATAAGACCCTAAAGTCTTATCGTAGGCTCTGATACCAATTGGTAAGACCCTACGGTCTTATCGTGGAAGAAAAGGGAGAAAAGAGAATGATAATGATCACTTCGAGGGGATCGACCTTCTTGATCGCTTCGAGGGGATCGGCCCTCCCTGATAACTTCAAGGGGATCGACCCTCCTTGATCACTTCGAGGGGATCGGCCTCCTAGGGTTTGTCCAAAGACAATAGTATTTTTCATAGATAACTGAAAAGAAACAGTTACATCCCTATTTATAGAGTTCCACCCAGAATCCATCATGACTTGAACTCTAATAATAAATAAATATTAAATAAACCTCTTGACTCTAATTGAACCAAATCAACTCAATAAACAACTAGACTAAACAGACTCAATAAACATTATTCAAAAGCTCAGAAAAAGGGTCCTAACAGTTCCTCCCTCTTCAAATCAGCCTTGTCCTCAAGGCTGAGCAACATCAATCTCGGGGAGCTTCTCTTTCAGCACTTCAATCATAGGCTATCTGCAACGCATCATAACCCGTTGATCAAGTAAGTATGGTCTCCACTTTTTGATAGTGTAAGCAACAGGTCGATCATTTTGTGTAGTAATCATTGTAAGAAGCTCCTGGCCTTTGTTATCACAAGTTAAAATCCATCCATCAGTAATCTTTACTTCGAATCTGTCACAGCCTTCAATACGGTAAGCTAATCGAGCTGCAACTTTCCTGTCCACAAAATTATTAGTGCTGCACATATCAATCAACATAGTGACAGGCTGATGCTTCAAAGTTCCTCTGATTTTCATAGTTTGTGGGTTAGCATAGCTAGCCAATGCATACACTGTATATGTGATGACTTCAATATCTTTATCAGTTTTCACACCTTCATAATCGGAGTCCAACTCTTTTGCTTTCGGTTCCTCTCCAATTGGCTCAATCATCATATATTGCCCTTGTTTACATTGGTGCTCCATACTCCACTTTTTATCATAGTGCAAACCCTTTGTTGATCTTTCATTGAGTTCTTCTTGGATTAGTCTTCGGGTGTCAAAGCTTTGGTTGGGAATAGATGGGGCCAGTGGCTTATTAATCATCTAGTTGTTGTCACTTCTATTTCCATGATTTTCCCTGTTGATTTTTTTCTCATGTAGATGTGCGAATGAGATCGCAGCTATCATAGTGCGGGGTTGACGAGCCTTAACTTCACACTGAATCTCTGAAATAAGCCCTTCAATAAATGTATCCAGAAGTTGTCGTTCCGACCAATCTCTACCTTGATTTGACAATCTTTCAAACCTACTCTGATATTCCAACACTGTAGAAGTCTGACAAATTTTGGCGAGCTGTCCATCCACCTTCATGTTCGAGTAGATTATGTCACAATCTTGGAGCCCATTTCTAGTATTTCCATATTTGTACAATGTAGAACTTGAGCTCCCACCTTGTTGAAATTTACTAAGGCTCCCTAGTAAGTCCTTTTTGAAATCATCAAGTACTTCTTGTAACCGGTTCTCAATTCTAATTTCCAATGCTTCCATTTGTGCTTTCACTGAGTTATCAGTGGTCATTTCGTAAGACTGCAAATCTATAATCTCAACTTCTATTTTTTATGTTGGTCAAGGGCATCAATCACTGCCCTATTTGGTGCTACTGTTGTGACGCAGTCGGTGGCAACACTATGGGAATGAAGGGTTGCTACGAGGATACGGGGATGTAGCTGCGGTCACCGCGTGGGAGGCAGTGATGCTTGTTGCGATCGCTGTGTAGAGGGATTGCTGTTGCTGAGGGCTTGGAGGCAGCGATGGTGGTGTGGCTGGGGCAGCACCGCCAAGGGCTCACCGCTGCGATGGCTGCGACGACGTGGATGGAAGGCAGTGTTGCTCTGTTTCTGTCACACTGTGGAAGGAGGCGTTGGTGAGAGGCAACGATGCTTGTTGCAGTCGCTGCGTGGAGGGATCGCTACTGCTAAGGGCTGGGAGGCAGCGATGGTGGTGTGGTTGGGGGCAGCGTCGGCAAGGACTCGCCGCTGTGGTGGCTGCGATGGAGGAAGAGTTGCTACCCTGTGTTTTTGTCACTGTGTGAGATGAGAGCGCCGAGGCTGAAAGGTGATGGTTGTGACTGCTGTGACCCAAGGAAGCAATCGCCGAGCAGCCGAGTTGAGGCTGCGGTGATGGCAACCAACAATTGCAGCAGCGAAGGCAGAACAAGAGGGAGGTGGCATTGAAGCGGCCGGGGTTGAGGCTGCAGTGGTGGCAACCGACGGCAGCGACAAAGATGTAGAGCAAGAGGGCTGCAGCAACGGTGCAGATCGAGGGGGTTGAGGTGAAGGCTGCGGTGGCTAGCAGCAGCAATCGTTGCTGGCCGGAGCGCAGCGGCGGTAGTGGAGGAGGCAGCAAGGGTCGTGGCAGGCTGGGCGGCGAGCGACGTCGTCACTCGCTGAGCAGCAGTGGCGACGGTGGTGGCAACCGGCGTTCGCAGTAGCAAGGGGATCCGCGATTGCGGCAAGGAGGGGCTATGGCAACCGACGGCTGCGGTGCCAGCGGTCCTTCTCGCTCGAGCGAGATGGGGACGTGAGAAGGAGAGGTTGTTGGCTGGGTGATCGAGCGGTGGCGCGGCGGTTGGGAAAAGTGGTGGTGACGCAGCTAGGAACAAGGGAAATATGTGAGTTGCCCTGTTTCGGTCACCGCGAGGAGGGCGATAATCGGCGGCTGCGACTGCGGTTGCGATCCAAGGGGACGCGGGCGGCGGTGAAGAGGCAGCGGTGGTGGCGCGGTTGGGAGCAGCGTCACCAACGATCGCCGAGGAGAGGTTGAGCGGCTGCGCTGCGACGCAAGGGGAGGCGGGCAACGGGGAAACAGCGGCAGTGGTGAAGAAAGAGTTGCCTTATAGTGGTGGTGGGGAAGAAGGGAAGCAAGGCTGCGGTGGGCTGCGCCAAGGATCGTTGCTCTAATACCAAATGATAAGACCCTAAAGTCTTATCATAGGCACTGATACCAATTGGTAAGACCCTACAGTCTTATCGTGGAAGAAAGAGGAGAAAAGGGAATAATAATGATCGCTTCGAGGAGATCGGCCTCCTTGATCACTTCGAGGGGATCGACCCTCCTTGATCACTTCGAGGGCATCGGCCTCCTAGGGTTTGTCAAAAACAGAATAGTATTTTTCATAGATAATTGAAAAGAAACAGTTACATCCCTATTTATAGAGTTCCACCCAGAATCCATCAGGACTAGAACTCTAATAATAAATAAATATTAAATAAACCTCTACTTGACTCTAACTGAATCAAACCGACTCAATAAACAACTAGACTAAACAGACTCAATAAACATTATTCAAAAGCTCAGAAAAAGGGTCCTAACAATAGCATTCCTACATCATTCCCAATGATCAGGATGTCATCCACATATAACACCAAGAAGATGAGAGCGCTCTCACTTACCTTCATGTATACACAAGGCTCATCTTCGTTCTTAACAAAGTCATAAGATCTGATCACCTCTTCAAATCTCATGTTCCAACTTCAAAAAGCTTGCTTCAGTCCATAAGTGGACCTAAGCAACCTACACACTTTATTTAGACAATTCTTGGACACGAATCTCTCAAGTTGTATCATATACACCTCCTCCTTAAGGTTGTCATAGAGGAACGTAGTTTTCACATACATCTGTCAGATCTCATAATCATAGTGTGCTGCAATAACCAATAGAATTCAGATGAATTTTAGCATAGCTACAAGTGAGAATATTTCGTCATAGTCAACACCTTGCCATACCCCTTAGCCACTAGCCTTACTTTATAAGTCTCTACTTTTTTATCTACTCCGATCATCTTCTTGAAAATTCACTTGCAACCAATGGGTACAATACCCTCAGGTGCATCAACTAGGTTCCAAACATTGTTGGAGTACATGGAATTCATCTCTAAATTCATGACTTCTTGCTACTTCCCGAAGACTATACTCGTAATAGACTCCTCTTAGGTCTGAGGATCAATATCCTCAATATCCTCTCCTCTAATATGTCTCACATATCTCTCAGGAGGATGAGATACTCTGCCAAAACTACGTAAAGTCGGAACTTGTGTACTAGGTACCTGAACAGACTTAGGCTGTGGAATGATGCGTAAGCTAGGTTCTCCAATCTCGCTCAACTCTATCATGCTCCCACTATCTCTGCCAAGAATATGTGCCTTCTCAAGGGACACCGCTCTCTTGGCTACAAAGACCTTTTGGTCATTGGGATAATATAAATAATACCCATTAGTTTCCTTCGGGCATCCCACAAATATGCATCATTCTGTCCTGGATTCTAATTTGTCGGGGTTATGTCTTTTAACATGGGTAGGGCAACCCCAAATCTTAACCTTAAGATCGAGCTTCTTCCATTTTCATATCTCATATGGAGTAGACACCACCGACTTAGTTGGAATTATGTTTAGAAGGTAAGCTACGGTCTCTATGGCGTATCTCCAAAATGAGGCAGGGAGGTTGGCGAAACTTATCATGGACCGCACCATGTCTAACAATGTGTGATTCCTCCTTTTGGATACACCATTGAGCTGGGGTCTATAAGGAGGTGTCCACTGTGACAGAATTCCATGGTCCTTAAGGAACTTGGTGAACTCTGTACTCAAGTACTCACCTCTTCTATCTGATCGAAGAGTCTTGATACTCTTTCCAATATGATTCTCTACTACATTCTTATACTCCCTGAATTTCTCAAAGGCCTTAGACTTGTACTTCATCAATATATATAACATTCTAGCCGACTCTTTATCCAGACTAATAAATATAGCTGGTTGTCCTTTGTGAGACATCTTTTACCAGAGATAGAGCCTCCTCCAGTTGTTGTTGCTGTTGAAGAACGACTGGTAACCAGTCCCTGTACCAGTTGTCTTTTCCACCGCTCCTTCTCTGATACTCTTTAGTCTTGATTAAGTGGACGTCGAGGAATTGTTGCAATGCTTCAAGTGCTTGTCGGGAGGCTTCCTTTTGAATTGATCTGAGTCTTCTTTCAGACAATCCTTCAAGCTTAAATGAGAGTCCGTTACGTGTCCTGGTTCTGAGCTTGTCCATTTCCTGTTGATATTGCAGGAGGAGGTCACCTGGTTTATTAGTTTATTTCCACATATTCATAATCTTCTTTTATTTTTTCTCTTTTTTTTTATCCATTTTATTCATTTATCATTATTTTATTTCCACATATATTATTCTTTATATCCAATCTATTGTAAGCATTTTAAGCTTTCTATAGTTCTTTGTGCTTATCATTTCTTATAATATTTTGGATCCCGCTTCCCGGTTTCAGAGAAACCAAATTCCTAATGGTATCAGAGCCTGTTGTATTCTGTTTTGATATAGTCTCTAACTGAATTGCTATGATATTTATGCTAAGATTGCTTTGTAAAATGTCACTTACGGTTTAAAACTTGTGAGGAGCCCGAGGAAGGCAACCAGGTCAGGGAACCACAGTAAGACCTTTGACGCAAGCCCTCAAAGTTAAGAACGTAAGTAGATCTAAAACAATGCATATTTAGCATATGTCTAAGCTTTGGGAAGAAGCTATTCAAAAATGGTATACAGACTCCCATACCTCCCATCTGGACTACCTAAATCTAGCGGAGACTTCAAAACCCACTAAGAAAGAACTAGCTCACAACATCTCTGTCATTTACGACCGAACCTGTCTATCAAGTAGAGTAAATCTGAGAAACTTCAAACTTTTACTTGAAGAAAACTGCAACCTCGAGCATAGGGTTAAGAACCTCGAATCCTCAATAACAACGTTATCTTCCTTACTCATCGACAACAAACCTCTTACTCAAGCTGATATTCGAAAACTGGTACTGGAAATAACTAAGCAACCCAAACTCATTGAGGAAGAAGCCTTACGACTTTCACAGAGCCTGGACCAAAAACTCCAAAGGATTGAAATTTTATTATCCAAAATAGAAAAACAAATCTTTGGATGAGCCATATATCCTCCAGGAGTACCGAATCCTACAAGGAAGCTCTTAAAGCTACTGAATCTATTGAACCCCCATCACTTGGGTTTCTCAAAACAAGTGATTTTCCGGGAACTCTCAGCCATCAGGTAGCCGTAATCAAGCAGCATAACGTACAAATTCAACTTCTGGTACAAATTGCTGAAGACATAAAAGAAATACGAACGGAGCTACAGACAATACGGGAACTACAACAATCAAAGGCAACGCAATCCCAAGTAGTACCAGACGAACTCATCACCAAATTAGCAAACCTCAACCTAGGCCCCTCTGAAAGGCCTAAAGAAGCAAAAGGAAGAATATTAGTCTTTAAAGACCCAATAAAGATCTTCCAAGAAGCAAGAAGATGACTTCCAGAACACAGACCCAAGAGGTATCTACGTCAACTCCTCTCGTAGAAGACCAAATCAGGAACTACAGAAGAAACCAGAGGAGAATATTCAACGCTAGAAGACGACTTGGGCAACTTATCTTCAGAACTACAGACTCAAATACGCAGGTTCTGGAACAACAAATAGACCCTCAGGCACAGCTGCAATTATCCATGAGGGAAAGAGCTGCAATAGCGCCAGCCGAAATACTGTATCACTCAAGAAGGGACGATGCACACCACAGGGTTTACACGCATCGATCAGAAGAAGCTATGTTGGTCACCAATAACCAAGAAGATAGGGCTTTCATACAAGAACAAAGCTTTGACCAACTAATTAGGAGCGGAATGAGATATATTCATCTTGGAATCCTACAAACAAGGATTCAGACACTTCACAGGCAGGAAGAAGGGACACTAGCGCTATTAGTGTTCCGAGACAACAGATGGGCTGATGATAGGTCCATCATTGCCACCATGGAAGTAGACTTGACCAGAGGAAGTCAACTAGTTTATGTTGTACCAGACACCATGATGACGGTAGGAGATTTTTACCGCAATATACAACTCTCCATACTAACTCGTGGATATGACACATGGCAGAATGGAGAAGCAAATTTATTAATTACCAGAGGAATGGTGGGGCGACTTTCAAATACCCCGAATGTCGCCTTTGCATATGAAATTTCAGGGGTGGTGGATTACTTAACAAGCCATGGCGTAATGGCTTTGCCAGGGAGAAGGTATTCCACAGCAGAAATCAGAGGAAGAGACTGGATGATCAGACCCACACAGGTCTCAATTCCTATGCAGCCTGCCGAACTCAGGAGTCGAAATCTAATTGACGGAAGAATTTCAATTAGTTTCGACAATTATAAAGCAGCATCAGTATCCAGCAGGATCCGTTACAACAACGCGGATGACGAAACATTCAGCGATGAAGAGGAAATCCGAAGCCACACAATAGCTGTCAGCATTCAATTAAACGACAGCGGGGATGAGGCTGAGGAGCTAAGGGAAAACCTTAATTCCTACTTCCAAGACACCCACATCACAGGAAAAGAAGTAGAGATGCCGTACCCCCAGAAGCATCAAAAGGAATTAATCGCAGCAGGACTAGAGGAGGAACTTATGATGGAATACCCACAGCTAGCAAGGCTATCTCAACAGGTATATTCATCATCTGCTATATCAAACTACAGGCCACCGACGGACTCAACCATGGGACCTGTAAACTATCCCCCGGCTGTAAACATGGAGTCCACAAGTCAGAGACCAGAATATGAAGGACACGCAAGACAGCCAAGGTTCAAGGCAAAGAACTCCTCTGAAGCCTGGAACCTCCCTTCAGCTTTCCAACAACAAGGAGCAATGTTCGTAATCCCATCCCAATTAGGGATGTTTGATGAAGTATTTATGAGGTGGGAATCAATATCGAAGAATTTAATATCTTTACAAGGATTCACAGATCCTTTAGCAAAAATGGAATTTATTGAAAATCTGCTCGGAGAATCAGAGAAACTAGCGTGGATCCAATGGCGGATGGCCTATCCAGAAGAATATCAACTACTTTTAGCCAATGCGGATGGAATGGGAGGAACACAAAATATCCTCTCACAACTGAGGACAATTTTTATACTCGAAAACCCATTTCAAGGATCTACGACAGCACAAGAAGAAGCTTACAGAGATCTCGAAAGGTTATCTTGCACTAACCTCAAATATATTATTCAATTCCTAAATGATTACATGAGGTTGGCATCCAAAACAGGAAGGATGTTCTTAGGACCAGAATTATCCGAAAAGTTATGGTCCAAAATGCCAGGGGAACTAGGAAAAAGAATCAAGGAGGCATTTGAAGCAAAATATAGGGGAAACACCATAGGGGTAATCCCGAGGATTCTCTTCTCCTACAAATATTTAGAAGCAGAATGCAAGGATGCTGCATTCAGAAGAGCATTAAAGGACCTATCCTTTTGCAGTGAAATTCCTATCCCGGGATATTACAACAAACCCGAAAGAAAATATGGGGTAAGAAGATCAACTACCTATAAGGGCAAACCCCACTCATCTCATGCAAGAATTGAAAAGAGAAAGCATTTGATAAGAAATAAGAGATGCAAGTGCTACCTTTGTGGAGAAGAAGGGCATTTTGCAAGAGAATGCCCTAACGATCGAAAAAATATCAAAAGAGTAGCTATGTTCGAACAATTAGACATTCCGGAGGAATACGAAATACTATCAGTACAGGAAGGAGAAAACCAAAGCGACGCAATTTATTCAATATCTGAAGGAGAAGATACAGAAGACCTGCAGCATGGTATTCACTCCTTCACTCATAAAATCTTTGCTTTAATAGAAGATAGTAGAACTTGGTGGATAGGACCTGAGACAGGATACCGAGCAAGAGTACAAGTTTCCCAGAAACAAGCTGAGTGCAGACATATATGGGAAATCAACACGAAGCTACCACCAGAATTTGAAGGATGCAAGTGTTGCAAGAGAAAGTCACAGAGAAGGCACAGGAGACACTGTCCCTTATGCAAGATCACTTCGTGCGGAATGTGCAGCATATACTACTTTGACAAAAGAACCCCCGTAATGACGGAGGAACCACCAAGGTATGAACCAAAAAACTTGCTTCAAACGCAACAAGATTTCATTAGTCATTGTGAAGCAGAAATAAGAAGGCTCAAAATGGCGGTTGAATTTGAACAACAAAAGGCTAAGGAACTTGAAGAAATGCATGCTCAATCCATAGCCACAGCCCAAGAAAATCTCCGTCTGAAGGAGGAGGTGGCGGAACTAAAGGCAAAATATGATAAATTGGAAGGAGAGGTACTGGAAGTAGATCGGTTGAGGCTAGAAAAGGCAGATCTCTTAAAAGAGATACAAAGGCTAGAAAAAAGAAAAACTGAAGAGAGCGAAGAAGAAGAAAGCGAAGGAGCCCTTGTTCTCTTGGAGGAGGAAACTCAAAAAATCCTATCCATGGAAACGAAGGAAACGGGAGGATCAAGAAAATCCAAGAATATGCTCTTCAACCTAAAGGTACATATGGAGATCCTGAATATCCCCCCCTTTGAAGTTAATGCTATATTGGACACAGGTGCTACCACTTGTTGCATAGACGAAAAGGTTGTACCAAGAGCTGCGATGGAGGAAAACCCTTATGTGGTACATTTCAGCGGGATTACCTCCAAAACAACAGCAAATAAAAAATTAAGGGGAGGCAAGATGACTATTGGAAACAACAGTTTCAGAATTCCCTACACCTACGCATTCTCAATGAAGCTAGGGGATGACATTCAGATGATAATAGGATGCAATTTCATAAGGGCAATGCAAGGAGGGGTTAGGATCGAAGGTAACACGGTTACATTCTATAAAAATTTGACAACTATTAATACTTTGCCCTATATCTCAACAGCCGCAGCAATAGAGGAACTAGACTTGGAAGAGGATGACTATATTCAAATCCAGGAGTCAGTATTTTGCTCTGCAGAAGCTCAGCAAAGCAATGAAAGAATAAGAGCCAAGTTCGGAAGCTTACTAGACCAGCTAAAGGCCCAAGGTTATATTGGGGAGGACCCTCTCAAGCATTGGAGAAAGAATGGAATAACATGCAAGTTGGAAATCAAAAATCAAGATTTTGTGGTAGAAGACAAGCCTCTCAGACATTTGACACCACAAGCAAAGGAAGCTTTTTCCAAGCATATAAGAGCACTATTGGAAATAGGGGTTATCAGACCAAGCAAAAGCAAGCACCGTACCACTGCTATAATTGTTAATTCAGGAACCACGGTGGACCCCATAACAGGAGCAGAAAGAAAAGGGAAGGAAAGGATGGTTTTTAACTACAAAAGGCTCAATGACATCACGGAGAAAGATCAATATAGCCTCCCTGGTATTAACACAATTCTCAAAAAGGTCAGCAATAGTAAAATTTACTCAAAGTTTGATCTAAAATCTGGTTTTCATCAAGTCGCTATGCACCCTGATTCCATAGAATGGACTGCATTCTGGGTACCTGAAGGATTGTATGAATGGCTTGCAATGCCATTTGGTCTCAAAAATGCCCCTGCTATATTCCAAAGGAAAATGGATAATTGCTTCAAAGGTACGGAACAGTTCATTGCAGTCTACATTGATGATATCCTTGTTTTCTCAGAAAACGAAAAGGAGCATGAGAAACACCTCACCGAGATGTTAAAAATATGCCAAGAGAACGGCCTTGTTTTAAGCCCGATGAAAATGAAAATTGCAGTAAAGGAAATTGAATTTCTTGGAGTAATCCTGGGGAATTCCAAGATCAAACTACAACCCCATATTATCAAAAAATTACTGATTATCGGGAAGAAGACCTTACTACCAAGAAAGGCCTCAGATCATGGCTAGGGATCCTAAACTACGCAAGAAGCTACATACCCAACCTGGGCAGACTCTTAGGCCCGTTATATTCAAAAACAAGCCCAACAGGTGAGAAAAGGATGAACAATCAGGATTGGGAACTGATCAAGAAGATCAAGAGCTTAGTACAAAATCTTCCTGACCTAGAAGTACCTCCTGAAGACTGCTTCATAATACTAGAAACAGACGGATGCATGGAAGGATGGGGAGGAATTTGTAAATGGAAAAAACAAAAATATGACCCCAGAAGTACTGAAAAGATATGTGCCTACGCCAGTGGAAAATACAATCCCATCAAGTCTACTATAGACGCTGAAATGCATGCAGTTATGAAAACCCTGGAGGCATTGAAGATTTACTTTCTTGACAAAAGGGAAATCATTATTAGAACAGACTGCCAAGCAATAATAAGCTTCTTTAACAAGTCAGCTCAGAACAAACCATCCAGAGTCAGATGGATGGCCTTCGTAGACTATATCACTGGGAGCGGTGTGGAAGTAAAATTTGAGCACATCGAAGGAGAAAGTAACATTCTAGCCGACTCTTTATCCAGACTAATAAATATTTTGATTGCAGGATGGCCAAGCGAATCATTACTCCTAATTCTGGAAGCCACCCAGGAAGTTCAAGCCAAACCAAGCCTCAAGGCTGCTACGCACCTGAATCAACTAATAAACCAGGTGACCTCCTCCTGCAATATCAACAGGAAATGGACAAGCTCAGAACCAGGACACGTAACGGACTCTCATTTAAGCTTGAAGGATTGTCTGAAAGAAGACTCGGATCAATTCAAAAGGAAGCCTCCCGACAAGCACTTGAAGCATTGCAACAATTCCTCGACGTCCACTTAATCAAGACTAAAGAGTATCAGAGAAGGAGCGGTGGAAAAGACAACTGGTACAGGGACTGGTTACCAGTCGTTCTTCAACAGCAACAACAACTGGAGGAGGCTCTATCTCTGGTAAAAGATGTCTCACAAAGGACAACCAGCTTCAGCCTTTAGACAGCTGGAATATATACTTTACTTAGCCGCCAAATAAAGACAAGAGGTGTGAGACAAAATATTTGCTACTAAGGAAAATGAGTTGAGCCCCGGGGAGCCGCTCATAGTACCATCAATAATTGTGCCAAGGAATATGCTTTCCTTCGCCAAGAAGTTAGAGAAATATCTGATGAAAGGATAAGAATGCGATGGGGCCCAATGAGCACCCGGTTCTATCCTCTTCCTCTATATATTCTCTAGCCTAGTCTCTTGCAAGACATCGGTCTAAAAACCAGAGTCTTACTTGAGCTGAAATCCATCCTCTAGCAATCCCCTGTAAGCATTTCAAGCTTTCTATTTTAAGCTAGTTCTTTCTTAGTGGGTTTTGAAGTCTCCGCTAGATTTTGGTAGTCCAGATGGGAGGTATGGGAGTCTGTATACCATTTTTGAATAGCTTCTTCCCAAAGCTTAGACATATGCTAAATATGCATTGTTTTAGATCTACTTACGTTCTTAACTTTGAGGGCTTGCGTCAAAGGTCTTACTGTGGTTCCCTGACCTGGTTGCCTTCCTCGGGCTCCTCACAAGTTTTAAACCGTAAGTGACGTTTTACAAAGCAATCTTAGCATAAATATCATAGCAATTCGGTTAGAGACTATATCAAAACAGAATACAACAGGCTCTGATACCATTAGGAATTTGGTTTCTCTGAAACCGGGAAGCGGGATCCAAAATATTATAAGAAATGATAAGCACAAAGAACTATAGAAAGCTTAAAATGCTTACAATAGATTGGATATAAAGAAAGCTTGAAATGCTTACAGGGGATTGCTAGAGGATGGATTTCAGCTCAAGTAAGACTCTGGTTTTTAGACCGATGTCTTGCAAGAGACTAGGCTAGAGAATATATAGAGGAAGAGGATAGAACCGGGTGCTCATTGGGCCCCATCGCATTCTTATCCTTTCATCAGATATTTCTCTAACTTCTTGGCGAAGGAAAGCATATTCCTTGGCACAATTATTGATGGTACTATGAGCGGCTCCCCGGGGCTCAACTCATTTTCCTTAGTAGCAAATATTTTGTCTCACACCTCTTGTCTTTATTTGGCGGCTAAGCAAAGTATATATTCCAGCTGTCTAAAGGCTGAAGCTGGTTGTCCTTTGTGAGACATCTTTTACCAGAGATAGAGCCTCCTCCAGTTGTTGTTGCTGTTGAAGAACGACTGGTAACCAGTCCCTGTACCAGTTGTCTTTTCCACCGCTCCTTCTCTGATACTCTTTAGTCTTGATTAAGTGGACGTCGAGGAATTGTTGCAATGCTTCAAGTGCTTGTCGAGAGGCTTCCTTTTGAATTGATCCGAGTCTTCTTTCAGACAATCCTTCAAGCTTAAATGAGAGTCCGTTACGTGTCCTGGTTCTGAGCTTGTCCATTTCCTGTTGATATTGCAGGAGGAGGTCACCTGGTTTATTAGTTGATTCAGGTGCGTAGCAGCCTTGAGGCTTGGTTTGGCTTGAACTTCCTGGGTGGCTTCCAGAATTAGGAGTAATGATTCGCTTGGCCATCCTGCAATCAAAATATTTATTAGTCTGGATAAAGAGTCGGCTAGAATGTTACTTTCTCCTTCGATGTGCTCAAATTTTACTTCCACACCGCTCCCAGTGATATAGTCTACGAAGGCCATCCATCTGACTCTGGATGGTTTGTTCTGAGCTGACTTGTTAAAGAAGCTTATTATTGCTTGGCAGTCTGTTCTAATAATGATTTCCCTTTTGTCAAGAAAGTAAATCTTCAATGCCTCCAGGGTTTTCATAACTGCATGCATTTCAGCGTCTATAGTAGACTTGATAGGATTGTATTTTCCACTGGCGTAGGCACATATCTTTTCAGTACTTCTGGGGTCATATTTTTGTTTTTTCCATTTAGCATATGTCTAAGCTTTGGGAAGAAGCTATTCAAAAATGTCTAAGCTTTGGCGTAGGCACAAAGCATATTTAGCATATGTCTAAGCTTTGGGAAGAAGCTATTCAAAAATGGTATACAGACTCCCATACCTCCCATCTGGACTACCTAAATCTAGCGGAGACTTCAAAACCCACTAAGAAAGAACTAGCTCACAACATCTCTGTCATTTACGACCGAACCTGTCTATCAAGTAGAGTAAATCTGAGAAACTTCAAACTTTTACTTGAAGAAAACTGCAACCTCGAGCATAGGGTTAAGAACCTCGAATCCTCAATAACAACGTTATCTTCCTTACTCATCGACAACAAACCTCTTACTCAAGCTGATATTCGAAAACTGGTACTGGAAATAACTAAGCAACCCAAACTCATTGAGGAAGAAGCCTTACGACTTTCACAGAGCCTGGACCAAAAACTCCAAAGGATTGAAATTTTATTATCCAAAATAGAAAAACAAATCTTTGGATGAGCCATATATCCTCCAGGAGTACCGAATCCTACAAGGAAGCTCTTAAAGCTACTGAATCTATTGAACCCCCATCACTTGGGTTTCTCAAAACAAGTGATTTTCCGGGAACTCTCAGCCATCAGGTAGCCGTAATCAAGCAGCATAACGTACAAATTCAACTTCTGGTACAAATTGCTGAAGACATAAAAGAAATACGAACGGAGCTACAGACAATACGGGAACTACAACAATCAAAGGCAACGCAATCCCAAGTAGTACCAGACGAACTCATCACCAAATTAGCAAACCTCAACCTAGGCCCCTCTGAAAGGCCTAAAGAAGCAAAAGGAAGAATATTAGTCTTTAAAGACCCTATAAAGATCTTCCAAGAAGCAAGAAGATGACTTCCAGAACACAGACCCAAGAGGTATCTACGTCAACTCCTCTCGTAGAAGATCAAATCAGGAACTACAGAAGAAACCAGAGGAGAATATTCAACGCTAGAAGACGACTTGGGCAACTTATCTTCAGAACTACAGACTCAAATACGCAGGTTCTGGAACAACAAATAGACCCTCAGGCACAGCTGCAATTATCCATGAGGGAAAGAGCTGCAATAGCGCCAGCCGAAATACTGTATCACTCAAGAAGGGACGATGCACACCACAGGGTTTACACGCATCGATCAGAAGAAGCTATGTTGGTCACCAATAACCAAGAAGATAGGGCTTTCATACAAGAACAAAGCTTTGACCAACTAATTAGGAGCGGAATGAGATATATTCATCTTGGAATCCTACAAACAAGGATTCAGACACTTCACAGGCAGGAAGAAGGGACACTAGCGCTATTAGTGTTCCGAGACAACAGATGGGCTGATGATAGGTCCATCATTGCCACCATGGAAGTAGACTTGACCAGAGGAAGTCAACTAGTTTATGTTGTACCAGACACCATGATGACGGTAGGAGATTTTTACCGCAATATACAACTCTCCATACTAACTCGTGGATATGACACATGGCAGAATGGAGAAGCAAATTTATTAATTACCAGAGGAATGGTGGGGCGACTTTCAAATACCCCGAATGTCGCCTTTGCATATGAAATTTCAGGGGTGGTGGATTACTTAACAAGCCATGGCGTAATGGCTTTGCCAGGGAGAAGGTATTCCACAGCAGAAATCAGAGGAAGAGACTGGATGATCAGACCCACACAGGTCTCAATTCCTATGCAGCCTGCCGAACTCAGGAGTCGAAATCTAATTGACGGAAGAATTTCAATTAGTTTCGACAATTATAAAGCAGCATCAGCATCCAGCAGGATCCGTTACAACAACGCGGATGACGAAACATTCAGCGATGAAGAGGAAATCCGAAGCCACACAATAGCTGTCAGCATTCAATTAAACGACAGCGGGGATGAGGCTGAGGAGCTAAGGGAAAACCTTAATTCCTACTTCCAAGACACCCACATCACAGGAAAAGAAGTAGAGATGCCGTACCCCCAGAAGCATCAAAAGGAATTAATCGCAGCAGGACTAGAGGAGGAACTTATGATGGAATACCCACAGCTAGCAAGGCTATCTCAACAGGTATATTCATCATCTGCTATATCAAACTACAGGCCACCGACGGACTCAACCATGGGACCTGTAAACTATCCCCCGGCTGTAAACATGGAGTCCACAAGTCAGAGACCAGAATATGAAGGACACGCAAGACAGCCAAGGTTCAAGGCAAAGAACTCCTCTGAAGCCTGGAACCTCCCTTCAGCTTTCCAACAACAAGGAGCAATGTTCGTAATCCCATCCCAATTAGGGATGTTTGATGAAGTATTTATGAGGTGGGAATCAATATCGAAGAATTTAATATCTTTACAAGGATTCACAGATCCTTTAGCAAAAATGGAATTTATTGAAAATCTGCTCGGAGAATCAGAGAAACTAGCGTGGATCCAATGGCGGATGGCCTATCCAGAAGAATATCAACTACTTTTAGCCAATGCGGATGGAATGGGAGGAACACAAAATATCCTCTCACAACTGAGGACAATTTTTATACTCGAAGACCCATTTCAAGGATCTACGACAGCACAAGAAGAAGCTTACAGAGATCTCGAAAGGTTATCTTGCACTAACCTCAAATATATTATTCAATTCCTAAATGATTACATGAGGTTGGCATCCAAAACAGGAAGGATGTTCTTAGGACCAGAATTATCCGAAAAGTTATGGTCCAAAATGCCAGGGGAACTAGGAAAAAGAATCAAGGAGGCATTTGAAGCAAAATATAGGGGAAACACCATAGGGGTAATCCCGAGGATTCTCTTCTCCTACAAATATTTAGAAGCAGAATGCAAGGATGCTGCATTCAGAAGAGCATTAAAGGACCTATCCTTTTGCAGTGAAATTCCTATCCCGGGATATTACAACAAACCCGAAAGAAAATATGGGGTAAGAAGATCAACTACCTATAAGGGCAAACCCCACTCATCTCATGCAAGAATTGAAAAGAGAAAGCATTTGATAAGAAATAAGAGATGCAAGTGCTACCTTTGTGGAGAAGAAGGGCATTTTGCAAGAGAATGCCCTAACGATCGAAAAAATATCAAAAGAGTAGCCATGTTCGAACAATTAGACATTCCGGAGGAATACGAAATACTATCAGTACAGGAAGGAGAAAACCAAAGCGACGCAATTTATTCAATATCTGAAGGAGAAGATACAGAAGACCTGCAGCATGGTATTCACTCCTTCACTCATAAAATCTTTGCTTTAATAGAAGATAGTAGAACTTGGTGGATAGGACCTGAGACAGGATACCGAGCAAGAGTACAAGTTTCCCAGAAACAAGCTGAGTGCAGACATATATGGGAAATCAACACGAAGCTACCACCAGAATTTGAAGGATGCAAGTGTTGCAAGAGAAAGTCACAGAGAAGGCACAGGAGACACTGTCCCTTATGCAAGATCACTTCGTGCGGAATGTGCAGCATATACTACTTTGACAAAAGAACCCCCGTAATGACGGAGGAACCACCAAGGTATGAACCAAAAAACTTGCTTCAAACGCAACAAGATTTCATTAGTCATTGTGAAGCAGAAATAAGAAGGCTCAAAATGGCGGTTGAATTTGAACAACAAAAGGCTAAGGAACTTGAAGAAATGCATGCTCAATCCATAGCCACAGCCCAAGAAAATCTCCGTCTGAAGGAGGAGGTGGCGGAACTAAAGGCAAAATATGATAAATTGGAAGGAGAGGTACTGGAAGTAGATCGGTTGAGGCTAGAAAAGGCAGATCTCTTAAAAGAGATACAAAGGCTAGAAAAAAGAAAAACTGAAGAGAGCGAAGAAGAAGAAAGCGAAGGAGCCCTTGTTCTCTTGGAGGAGGAAACTCAAAAAATCCTATCCATGGAAACGAAGGAAACGGGAGGATCAAGAAAATCCAAGAATATGCTCTTCAACCTAAAGGTACATATGGAGATCCTGAATATCCCCCCCTTTGAAGTTAATGCTATATTGGACACAGGTGCTACCACTTGTTGCATAGACGAAAAGGTTGTACCAAGAGCTGCGATGGAGGAAAACCCTTATGTGGTACATTTCAGCGGGATTACCTCCAAAACAACAGCAAATAAAAAATTAAGGGGAGGCAAGATGACTATTGGAAACAACAGTTTCAGAATTCCCTACACCTACGCATTCTCAATGAAGCTAGGGGATGACATTCAGATGATAATAGGATGCAATTTCATAAGGGCAATGCAAGGAGGGGTTAGGATCGAAGGTAACACGGTTACATTCTATAAAAATTTGACAACTATTAATACTTTGCCCTATATCTCAACAGCCGCAGCAATAGAGGAACTAGACTTGGAAGAGGATGACTATATTCAAATCCAGGAGTCAGTATTTTGCTCTGCAGAAGCTCAGCAAAGCAATGAAAGAATAAGAGCCAAGTTCGGAAGCTTACTAGACCAGCTAAAGGCCCAAGGTTATATTGGGGAGGACCCTCTCAAGCATTGGAGAAAGAATGGAATAACATGCAAGTTGGAAATCAAAAATCAAGATTTTGTGGTAGAAGACAAGCCTCTCAGACATTTGACACCACAAGCAAAGGAAGCTTTTTCCAAGCATATAAGAGCACTACTGGAAATAGGGGTTATCAGACCAAGCAAAAGCAAGCACCGTACCACTACTATAATTGTTAATTCAGGAACCACGGTGGACCCCATAACAGGAGCAGAAAGAAAAGGGAAGGAAAGGATGGTTTTTAACTACAAAAGGCTCAATGACATCACGGAGAAAGATCAATATAGCCTCCCTGGTATTAACACCATTCTCAAAAAGGTCAGCAATAGTAAAATTTACTCAAAGTTTGATCTAAAATCTGGTTTTCATCAAGTCGCTATGCACCCTGATTCCATAGAATGGACTGCATTTTGGGTACCTGAAGGATTGTATGAATGGCTTGCAATGCCATTTGGTCTCAAAAATGCCCCTGCTATATTCCAAAGGAAAATGGATAATTGCTTCAAAGGTACGGAACAGTTCATTGCAGTCTACATTGATGATATCCTTGTTTTCTCAGAAAACGAAAAGGAGCATGAGAAACACCTCACCGAGATTTTAAAAATATGCCAAGAGAACGGCCTTGTTTTAAGCCCGATGAAAATGAAAATTGCAGTAAAGGAAATTGAATTTCTTGGAGCAATCCTGGGGAATTCCAAGATCAAACTACAACCCCATATTATCAAAAAAATTACTGATTATCGGGAAGAAGACCTTACTACCAAGAAAGGCCTCAGATCATGGCTAGGGATCCTAAACTACGCAAGAAGCTACATACCCAACCTGGGCAGACTCTTAGGCCCGTTATATTCAAAAACAAGCCCAACAGGTGAGAAAAGGATGAACAATCAGGATTGGGAACTGATCAAGAAGATCAAGAGCTTAGTACAAAATCTTCCTGACCTAGAAGTACCTCCTGAAGACTGCTTCATAATACTAGAAACAGACGGATGCATGGAAGGATGGGGAGGAATTTGTAAATGGAAAAAACAAAAATATGACCCCAGAAGTACTGAAAAGATATGTGCCTACGCTAGTGGAAAATACAATCCCATCAAGTCTACTATAGACGCTGAAATGCATGCAGTTATGAAAACCCTGGAGGCATTGAAGATTTACTTTCTTGACAAAAGGGAAATCATTATTAGAACAGACTGCCAAGCAATAATAAGCTTCTTTAACAAGTCAGCTCAGAACAAACCATCCAGAGTCAGATGGATGGCCTTCGTAGACTATATCACTGGGAGCGGTGTGGAAGTAAAATTTGAGCACATCGAAGGAGAAAGTAACATTCTAACCGACTCTTTATCCAGACTAATAAATATTTTAATTGCAGGATGGCCAAGCGAATCATTACTCCTAATTCTGGAAGCCACCCAGGAAGTTCAAGCCAAACCAAGCCTCAAGGCTGCTACGCACCTGAATCAACTAATAAACCAGGTGACCTCCTCCTGCAATATCAACAGGAAATGGACAAGCTCAGAACCAGGACACGTAACGGACTCTCATTTAAGCTTGAAGGATTGTCTGAAAGAAGACTCGGATCAATTCAAAAGGAAGCCTCCCGACAAGCACTTGAAGCATTGCAACAATTCCTCGACGTCCACTTAATCAAGACTAAAGAGTATCAGAGAAGGAGCGGTGGAAAAGACAACTGGTACAGGGACTGGTTACCAGTCGTTCTTCAACAGCAACAACAACTGGAGGAGGCTCTATCTCTGGTAAAAGATGTCTCACAAAGGACAACCAGCTTCAGCCTTTAGACAGCTGGAATATATACTTTGCTTAGCCGCCAAATAAAGACAAGAGGTGTGAGACAAAATATTTGCTACTAAGGAAAATGAGTTGAGCCCCGGGGAGCCGCTCATAGTACCATCAATAATTGTGCCAAGGAATATGCTTTCCTTCGCCAAGAAGTTAGAGAAATATCTGATGAAAGGATAAGAATGCGATGGGGCCCAATGAGCACCCGGTTCTATCCTCTTCCTCTATATATTCTCTAGCCTAGTCTCTTGCAAGACATCGGTCTAAAAACCAGAGTCTTACTTGAGCTGAAATCCATCCTCTAGCAATCCCCTGTAAGCATTTCAAGCTTTCTTTATATCCAATCTATTGTAAGCATTTTAAGCTTTCTATAGTTCTTTGTGCTTATCATTTCTTATCATTTCTTATCATTACGCCATGGGACCACATACGCCATGGGACCACAAAATCATCAGTAAAAATAATGAAGTAAGAGTAACCTCTTATGATATATGTTGAAATGGGACCACATACATCACTTTGTATAAGTTTCAACAACTCAATGACTCTCTCTCCAGTTCCACTAAATGGAGAGTTTGTCATTTTTTCATGAAGGCAAGACTCGCTAGTTACATATGACTCATAGTCGAATGGATCTAGATATTCATCCTTTAGTAACTTTTGAATCCTTCCCTAGTGGATATGACATAGTCTATAATGCCACAAGTATGCACTGTTCACCTCATCTCGTTTCCTCTTGGACACACTTATATTCATGATATATGGAGTAATGTTTAGCATAAACAAACCATTATGCAAAGATCCTTACGCCAATCTCCTAGGCTTTGCTAGAATCTACAACAAATTGCATAAATGTATCCAATACCATGCACTATTATAAAAATCTGACAACTAGAGACTGATCATGAATGTACTTGAAGCTTCTTCAAGCTTCTGTTTCGCCCTCTCTACAAGATACTTTATGTAATTCCTCTTCCAATGCTCATCTTTACCATAGTGGAAGTATTGGCCTTTGTCCTTTGTTGGATCTTTCTTAGCAACCTTTGCTTTACCCGATCTGCCCTTGCCCTTTTTAAGGGATTTTTCTGCCTTCCTTTTCTTTTTAGTCTCACCAGCATAGAGAACTAGCTTCTCTTTCTTAATAGTGTTCTCTACCTCCCTTAATATATTGAGGAGCTTAGGGAGAGTCACCTCAAGTTTGTTCAAATTAAAATTCATTATGAACTAAGAAAAGGAATCTGGTAGGGACTGAAGTACAAGGTCTATACATAAGTCATCCTCTCGAACCATTCCTAGACCTATAAGTTTCTCGATCCACTCAATCATCTTAAGGACATGGTTCTGAACCGATGTCCCCTCAATCATCCTAGCACGGAAGAGACTCTTGGATATCTCATATCGTTGAGTCTTTCCATGTTCCTTAAACAATTTTCGAAGATGCATGAGAATGGATCTGACATCCATGTTTTCAAGCTGTCTCTATAACTTAGGAGTCATAGAGCCCAACATGTAATATTGAGTAAGAGTGGAGTCATCTATGTACTTCAGGTAGCGAGTGATCTCATCCTCGCTTACCCCTTCCTCGGGCATAGGCATCTTTGTATCAAGGACATACATGATTTCTCCACCATGAGTACGATTCTTAGGTTTGGAGCCAATCAGTGTAATTTGAACCAATGAGACGATTGACACCATGTCACGCAAGGGATTTGAATGCGACATATTTCTGAAAATTAAGATGTAGTAGAAATAAATAACATACATATTTTATAAAAAAATAAACAATTAAGATAAGGACTTCTATCTTAATCTACTCCCACTATTTTTTCGTGAATCATACAACTCCCTCTGGCATGTGAATCGAAGACCCCCGATAGATCTCTAGTGGGGATCGGGATCCAATCGGCATCTTAACGTAATCTCGATTGACTCGACAAATTACGGTAAGCTTGTAAAGATAGGCAACTCTTACCAATCACAACTCCTTATGATTCTTGTCTTTTTCAACCCTCGAACCACCATGGTATCAAGTGACTCGACCAACCTTTGTGTTCAGTTAAGTTATCACCACCAACACAAGATGAGTCTGATTCGACAATATGCCCTCGAGTGACTCAACCAAACATACCATGCCCTTAGGTCACCGGTGACATCTTTATATCGTAGGCAAGATAGCGAATCGCGAAATAGGTGAGCCTCAAGCGACTCGACCAACTCAACCTATGTTGGGAATCGGTCCCTACCTACAACGATGGAAGGTCAGGTGGGTCAATCTAATTGTCTCACATTTACCGACTTAATATTATAAAGAGAGATTTTTTATTTGGTCTCCTAATATGACGTGTCACACGTATACATATTTAATATATATCTAATCGCATACAAATATATATACATATGTAGTAGGTGTACAAATAATCACACGTTACATGAATAATCACACTAGATGCTCATGGCCACACTCTAATATGATCAAGCTCGAGCCAGTGGGCCTAATCACTTACATCAAGATCTATGTGTGTGGTGGCGCATCTTCATGCCTTGTCATCGTCCATCTTGTCATCGTCGGTGTTGTCGATATCTCGACGCATCTCCAAGCGTTGTGATCATCCATCTGTCTCGTGGGTCCCGCTATCTCTTCCACGCTCCCATTGTGCCTCCTTGTGTAATTACAACTTAATCATAAGCAAGCAGGCCCGAAAATAAATAAGAAATAAATTAGAGGCTCGTCGGCCCCAATAATAATAATAATCACATGTACACACACATTACACGGTCCATGATCATCTGTCCACATCATACACCACATGTATTCATCATCATCATGTAGGAATACTAGATAATAATAATAATAATAATAATAATAATAATAATAATAATAATAATAATAATAATAATAATAATAATAATAAATTAAACTTTTTAATTAACTAATATTTTTTTAAACTGGGGACATATAGGAAATTTTCATAATTATGAAGGATATTTTGGTAATTTAAGCAGAAGACAAAATTGAAATTTCTCAAATTCATAGGGGCAAATTTATCTTTTTGCCCAAAAAAAACCTAACCCTTCTCTTATTGCTTGCTTGCTGCAGTTGCCGCCACCCTGTTGACGGCAGCCCTCTACGATGGGGGGCAAGGGGTGGGGGGCGCTTCGCCCGCGGGCGGTGCCGCCACTGCAAGTATGCGCCCCCGTGAGTGGGCAGCTCTACTCGCTGGCGTAGCTCCCACAAGCATCGTTGCCCCACGGTGCCTCTACCCGCGGGTGCAGTGTCAGCAAGCGCGGCTACCTCGTGGCGCCTTTGCATTCAGGCGCCACTACTACTAAGAGAGCTAGCTGCGGGCGTAGCTCCCGCAAGCGTCGCTATGGGTGTTGCCCACCCTTAGGGGCAGGCCATCTCTACGGGCTATAGTTTGCTAGTCACAAGCCTGTTGCAAGCAGGCTATTGGCCGGTTGCTGCAGGTGTAGCGCTTGTGCGTTCACTGACGTTGTGCTGCCTGTCTGCGGCCCTCACTACAAGCGGTTGCACGCACGCAGATGACAGCAAGGGTAGTAACAATTGCTGCCCTTTCTCACTTTTGCATCAACGATTTTGACGTCAAAAGCTTCTCCAAAGCACAACACATATAGTTCAAAACCAATCTTTCGCACGAACAATCAAGCTCTGATACTACTGTTGAGAAATCTAGGGGTGACATCACATGCGCAATGGAAGAACATAAAACAAAAACATCAAATTTCTCAATATGTGTTCGTCGTCATGCGTAGATTGGTGCACAAAACCCACGACACATAAAACCATGTGTGAGATAGTTATGTTACCTAGAGAGATCATATATCCCTAAATTCATATAGATATGTTGGAGAGGATGAAGGAGGTTAAGCGTCCTCCTCTCTAGTAGTGATCCACATAGCAGAACTATGACGACGCTTCTCAAATCTCCACGCTTGCTATCTGAGGAGAATGGGAGAGGAGAATATGAGGTGGCTACCAAGAAGCCCCAACCTATGGACCTTTAGTTCCCTCTTATTTATAGAGGCCTCCAATTAACCCTAATGGAACCTGCCCTATTGGGTATTGGATGTCCATCAAATTACCCAAGCCTCTTAGATTAGTGGGTCTCTACCCAATAATCTCTTATTAGCTCTTATTGTATCTCATCAATGGGATCCAATAATTCAAGGGCTTATTGGATATCCAATAAGATAGGGGCTCCAACGAATATCTCATATCTGAACCTCTACTCGTCGCAACACCTACCATATGTGTGTGACCCTCTAGACCCAATATCGAGCTGGTCGTGAGTCATACCTATCAAAACTCCTTCTACTTTAGTGAATTAGTATCTCCATAATAATTCACTCGACTCATTAACAACGGACGTACTATGCCACTACACCGTAGTCCCCAAATGATACAAGAGAATCCAATCATTTGGACCTATCTGTCCTTAGTTATCGTGTATCTATAGTCCCTCATTCATCTAATATCATAGAGACTATATACTAGGCATGGTGCTATCAGGCCTATATGGTTTCTTCTCGAGTCTCACTCTAATCGGATTATCCCGGATAACTCTTTCTCTCTCAATCCAAATAACCTTGGCTAATGATTTGTTTGAGCAAGAACACATAGGATATTTCTCTCATGATACTGAGAGCAAATGATCCTATATCGACACTCAATAGCCCTCGTAAGGTTGACTACCACTCCCAATAACCGGTTGTACTAGATTTGAAACTTCCAAACCTATAAGTTCAGTATCAAAGAGTGGAGTACTAATATAGGACATCCTTATTTTTTCAAGTCTAAGGACCAGATATACTACTAGGACTACGGAATCATTGTTTGACAATAAGATATCATCAACTATCTAGTATTCCATGAGCGGTTCAATCAGTGAACTCATTCTCCAATAAGCACCTGCATTGTATCCTTGGTGTCCCCACACGAGCAACTATAAGACCTGTTGCCTCTATCATATATACGGGTATACAGCACACCAATCTATCTGGTTATCTCGATATCCCTTTCGAGTAACCTATAATCAGAATTATTTATAGTTTATGTTTAAAGGTGAATCGATCTCATTATCTTGATCTCATTATGATTCGATTCTCATTGCACAGATCCATTGACAACACAATATAAATATGCATATATGCAACAAGTAATATAAAGTAATAAATATCAAAATATAATAAGCAAAAAGAATGTGTATCATGTCACACGTGTCATCACTCACGTGATTGATTTATAGGGCACTTATGACTAACAAGAATATCGTACGAGCATAATTTCATTAAAAAAAATATATGATAGTCATAAAATTTACGCAATGCCGAGATTTGATGTTTTTTTCTATCTCAGAGCACCATAGAGGAGAAGGTGTTTCTATCGCACCGCACTGCAAACAACAGCGGCTTCGATAGATATCTGTAATGCCGACGGGCTTCTTTGGACCGAGATCAGCACTACACTCCTTGTGTCGCTCGGTGAAGGGAGGTAATCTCACCTCGGGTATCTTGGCGAGGACAAGATCGCCAACCTTCCACTACTGTTGGGTGACGACAACGATAGCTCTTCCAGATCCCTTGGGAACCAACTTTCCCTCTGCTCTTCTTGGAATAGAGGAGAGGGTTCCATACCTCATCACCCCTTCTTCCTCTTCTCATCGGGGGGAACAAAGGGTAGTGGATTGCCTATGCCTAGGGCATAGGAAGAGTGTATGAAGGGTGACTACTAGGGTGATTTCGCGATTACTTACGACTGCGGCTGCTTCTCCCTAGGGCGAGGAAAGGAGCGATAGCTCTTCTTCATGGGTCAAAGCTACTTCTCCCTAGTGTCAGATGCTTGCGTCTTTGGTGCCGGGGCGACGACGTTTCCTCCCTAGGGTGACTGCTTCTCTTCCTTAGCACAAGGGAAAGGGCGGAGGGTGCACTTGACAGTAGCCTCTTCTCGCAGGCAAGGGCATGGCCACTTCCCAAGGGCAGTTGGCGACAGGGTGGATATCTCCACCATGGTTGCGAGCAGTCCACTATCATCTTTACGGCTGGTCCTCTGCTATCATCTTCCCGATAGGATGTTCCTTCGACGAACCAGCATAGAGGCACGTCATGCTCTAAATCGCAGCCTCATGTTCCCATTTCTAAAGACCATCAACCTTGGAATAGTCTTTTCAAGACTATGGTTAGAAGTTCGGATCCTCACTTTGATTTCTTTGCTCCAGAAGTCCAAGCTGATCAAAAGATTATTGTGTATGAGACTATTGATTATCAAGAATTGATTGAGATATGGTCCATGGCGCTTGTTAGTTATGTAGTTAGTCTCAAGACATCCTATTTCTTGCTATCCTCATTCATCAAGACTAGATGGGGAACATCGACATTTGATCTTCATATGCTAGAGAATGATTTCTTTATGTGTAAGCTCTACTCTAAAGAAGATTTACAATAGATCCTTGAAGGGTTTTGGACTATTCGCAGTCATCCAATGATTCTACGGCACTAGTCTCCTGATGTCTGTTTCGTGTTAGATAGCCTCTAGTCTATCCCCTTATAGGTATCCTTTCATGGTCTTCCTCTGCATTTTTAGAGTCGACTTTTCTAGCAAAGTTATGCATCACCATAGGACAACCACTATATATTGCCAAGGCAACAGCAACGCAAACGCGATTGACTTTTGCATGAGCATGTGTAATGATTTCTTCTGATGTTGATCTTCCTAGTGAGGTATTTTATCATGATCCCGATGGGAGTACTCGTAAGGTACATGTCTCATATTCCTGGAAGCCACAGTAATGTCAAACTTGTTTATTTTTCGATGATATAAATGGAACTTGTCAGCAAACTTAGAAATAGATCACTCAGGTCTACCGACCATGTCAAATGCCTCAGCATGGGATTGATGCTGACCAATGGTGACTCTCCTCCAATGGCAGTAGCGCAAGTGGTGGCGAAGACGAGTGAGCATTCCGACTCACAGGGGCAACATCGTGGACAAGAGAAGGACAAGTCAGGATCTTCATCACTTCCTATTATGTCAGTCTTCTACAACAGTAGTTTCTCATGGTACTTGTGCCCCAACAACCTCACCTCCAAGATCCACTCCACACACTAACCAAAACGTTGTACCACAATAAACTTATGCCCCAACAAGCCTCACCAATCATGACATTGTACCTCAACAAATCCATCACGCTTCAACACACCCTGCCAACCAGGACTTCTTAGCTCAAGGTACTTTAAAGTTTAAACATTTGTAGGCTATGGATGAAGTGGATAAATACGCGAATAAAAGCTTAAAAGGAAAGGATATTATGTGGGAGGAAAATGTAAAATCTAAAGATAAAAAAAAGGACGATACTATCCTTCCTAAGTCGTACATCCTTCCTTCTCTACCTAGGAAGAATCCCTTACTTCCTTTCCTACCTTTTTTATTCTGATGAAGATAACCTACTGAAATATTCACGGACTTAATAAACCTAAAAAATGTTAGGAGCTCAATAGAATAATCAGGTTTGTTCCTTGTGATATTGTTATTCTTGTGGAAATAAAAATTAAACCATCTCGTGTTCGTGCTCAAAAGAATTTAATATGATCGGAGGTAGAACTTTTTACCAATGATTCTAGCGACACTTATGGTAGAATATGGTTCTTATAGTATCCCAACTTTATTAGTGCTTGGTTTATTTCTGCTACTAAACAATTCATCCACCTTAAGGCAAAGGACAAAAAAAATAATTGTCACTTTCATATTATTGGTATATATGCTTCGAATAGTATACATGAAAGAAATGTTCTATGGATTGATATGATTAGCATTGCAAATGGCTATCTTACAATGCCTTCGATTATTCTTGGTGACTTTAATATTATTCAGTACACATGAAAATATAGGGGGTAAACCACTTTCAGAAAACTAACTACAAAGTTTTAATGATTACATAGATATTACTGCATTGATTGATATAAAATCTGTAGGGGATTGGCTTTCATGGAGTAATCAAGGTGCTGCCTATAGAAAAATAATGGCTCGACTCGACAAGGGTCTGATTAATCAAGAATGGTTAATAATTTATCCTCATTCACTTCTTGAGTACGGTGCTCACTTGTTTTTCGATCAATCTTTAATGCATATACATGCAGACAAAGCAACAGCCAAAGGCAAGAAACATTTTAGATTCTTTAATATATGCTGTATTTATCCTCAATTCCTCAAGGTTATCAAATCAGCTTGGAATAATAATATGCATGATTCTCCCCCTTCCATGTCACAAGCTAAAAGCATGTAAAGCAGCACTTAAAGAGTGGAATACAAATACTTTTGGTAATATTACCTCCTAGGCCCAATTATGCAAAAAGGAGCTAATGGCATTGCAACATGAGCTGCATCTTCAGCCCCTCGATGAGAGTCCTAGTACAAATGAAAAAATTGTAAGAGTTGTCTTTAAGTTACCGAAGCATAAAAGCCTTTGTTCGGATGGATTTTCAGTTGAAGTTTACCAAATTGTATGGTTTATCACTGGTAATGATGTGATTAAAGCTTATCAATATTTTTTCTCTTCAGGCCATATTCTTAAAGAGCTAAATTACACTTTTATTTCTTTAATTCCCAAGAATGCTAGGGCTAATTCATAAGAGAACTATCGGCCCATTTCATTATGTAACTTTATTTACAAGATCATCTCTAAGGTACTGGTAGATAGAATGCAAAAGATTATGCACAATATCATTAGTTCTAATCATGCTGCTTTCATCAAAGGGAGAAGTATACATCATAATGTTCTTCTTGGTAATGGCTTTGTCAAGGATCTACACTCAAAAACAAGAGAGACGAAAATCTATTTTAAAGCTGATTTATGGAAAGCCTTCGATTCAGTTAATAGACACTTTATCTACAAGATGCTTCTTAGTATGAACTTCTCTCAACAATGGGGTTAATTGGATTCAATGCTACTAGAAAACTCCAAAAAATTTTATCATCTTCAATGGTTCACCCATTGGCTTTTTAGGTAGCACAAATGACATCCGATAAGGAGATCCACTCTCTCATCTTTTTACAATTATAATAGAAGGACTCAGTTATATGTCGGAAGCAGTAGTCTCTGATGGCGATAGCAAAAAGGTATCACATGCTTGTTCCATTCATATATCTCACATAAATTTTGTAGATGATCTTATTATCTTTCTTCAGAATGATTCTACTTCAGTGAGGAATCTAACTACTATTTTGAAATACTTTGGTATAGTTTTTGACATTTAGTTAAATAATATGAAAAGTAAGGTCTATATGGGTCTTTGCATTGAAGATAAGGATTTTATTACACAAACTCTGGGGGTTAGTGAGGGTAATCTACCAGTTCCTTATCTGGGTCTCTCACTTATATCCACTAGCATTCACAAAACCCACTATCAATCGATCCTACAAAAAATAAAGAATAAAATTTCCTCCTAGAAAAATAGACTCCTTTCCAAAACAAGACGATTTGAACTCATCCAATATGTTTTGTACTCTTACTTTATTTATTGGTCTAATGCATTTCTTTTGCTTGTTGGACTTCTCCAAGATATCGAACGACTATTTATGAACTTCTTCAAGAATGGAACATATTGTAAAGCAATGTATATGGTCAATTGGGATAGCATATTTGGCACAAGAATTGTGGGATCTTTTGAAAAGCAAATATTTCTTATAGTCATAATAGGTTTTTGCTAGGTATCTATCCAAGGAATCAATCTGGGAAGTTTCAGCAAAATTATATCATTCTGCTACTTAAAAAGGAATTTTGAAGGCAAGGAATTGACTAATCAAACACATTTCCTATGCAATATCTTCTAGGACCAGCACTAATATGTGATATGATCCTTGGGTGAATAGGTAAAGTATATTTCAATTATATGATGATAAAGTATGAAGAGATCTTGGGGCTCCCAAAGATTAAAAGATTTCTAAGTTCATTGCTAATGGCACTTGGTGTCTTCCTAATCTTACTTCTCCTAAAATGTTATCACTTTGGTCGACTATTATAGCTATTTCAATCAGGAGCAACTCTTCATATATGCTTATTTGACCTCATGACAATAGTAAATTAAGTGCTACATCAGTATATAATCAAATTAAGTAAAGGAACAATAAGTGGATCCCAAGCAGTTAGACATGGGATCGATCAAGCTCACAAAGATATTCCTTATGCACTTGGCAGGCCCTTCTTACCAAACTACCTACAATGGACAATAAAGATAAGAGGTATTTATCTTGTCAACCAATGCTCCCTTTATATGCAACAGGAAGAAAGTGTTGACCCCCTCTATTTTGCTTGTGACTATACTAATTGGATATGGAAGAAGATTATATAGAAATTTGAACTTAATAAGATACTGCAGTCAAACTTGCATCAAGAACTAGGACAACTCATGCAAAGCTTCTCAAGAAAATGACCTCTTACACAAATGGTAAATGTTACTTTCAAATACACAATTTGGTGGATATGGAAGGAGAGATGTAGTAGAATCTTTGATTATTGAAACAAATAATGCTCAACTTCTGATAGAGATTCTTAGAGACTCAAGATCATGTATGGAACAAGATCTAAAACTGAGTCACTTCACACGAAGAGAGAAAGAGATTTTTATTAGATTTAATTTTGCTATTAGTAAATGATCTCGAGAATGATATTGAAGAACTATATGTATCTCATAATTACCTGCTTTAATAATATGATATACTCATATGTAGTCTAGGGATGTCTGGACAATAGATTTTATTTGTTGACTACAGTAAGGAGTCATAATCTACAACATGTGATTATATTTTTGTTTTACTACTCTTAAAGATAAGCATGGTGGAGTGAGACCATTCCACCTTTTTGAGGTGAGGTGCACTCTCCTAGATTGCTCTAAGAGATATCAGGCTTTAGTCTATGGTTTATGTAAACAAAGCTATTTTGTATAAGCTTCATACTTAAATTTATTTACTTTTACCTACGAAAAAAAAATGATGTGATTAAAGCTTGTCAACATTTTTTCTCATCAGGCTATATTCTTAAAGAGATAAATATTACTTTTATTTCTTTAATTCCCAAAAATCCAAGGGTTGATCTACTAGAGAACTATCGGCCTATTTCATTATATCACTTTATTTACAAGAAAATATCCAAGCTGTTGGCAAATAAAATGCAAAAGGGAGAAGTATACATCATAATGTTCTTCTTACAAATGACTTGGTCAAGGATCTGCACTAAAAAACAAGAGGGATAAAAATCTGTTTTAAAATTGATTTACGAAAAGCCTTTGATTCAATTAATAATTTTTTTTTGTAAGTAAAAATAAATGGATTAAGTATGAAATTTGTATAAAATAACTTTGTCTACATGATTTAGTTAACAAACACTTTATCTACAAGATGCTCCTCCATACGAACTTCCCTCAACAATGGGTTAATTGGATTCAATGTTACTTGGAAACTCCAAAATTTTTAGTTCTTTTCAATGGTTCTCCAATTGACTTTTTTGGGAGCACAAATGACATCTGACAACGAGATCCAATTTCTCCTTATCTTTTTACAATTGTAATGGAATGACTCAATTGTATGTTGGAAGAGGCAGTCTTTGATGGCTGCATTAAAATACCCCATGCTAGTTCTCTTTATATATCTCATATAACTTTTACAAATAATATTATTATCTTTCTTCGAAATGATTCAACTTCCATGAGGAATCTAACTACTATTCGAAAAGACTTTGATATATTTTCTAGCCTTCGGCTAAATCATGTGAAAAGGAAAGTCTATATGGGTCCTTGCATCAAAGATAAAGATTTTATTGAACAAACTCTAGGGGTTAGTGAGGGAAGAATGTCAGTTCCTTATTTGGGTCTCCCACTCATATCCACTAGCATTCACAAAACCCACTATTAGCCTATCCTACAAAAAGGAAAGAATAAAATTTCTTCCTAGAAAAATAGACTTCTTTCCAAAGTAAGAAGACTTGAACTCATCCGATCTATGTTATACTCTTACTTTATTTATTAGTCTAATGCATTTCTTCTACCCATTGCACTTCTCTAGGATATTGAACGACTATTTATTAACTTCTCGAATGGTACAAATGGTAAGGCAATGTATATGGTATATTGGGATAGCATCTGTAAACTGAAAGATGAAGAGGGGTTGAATCAAAGAAATATTAGAGATTGGAATAAAGATTGTTTGGTACAAAAATTATGGGATCTTTTGCAAAACAAATATTCCTTATTGTCACAATGGGTTTTTGTTAGGTACCTATCCAAGGAATCAATATAAGAAGTTTCAGCAAAATCATATCATTCAGCTACTTCGAAAGAAATTTTGAAGGCAAGGAATTGGCTAATCAAATACATTTCCTATGCAATATCTTCTAGGACCAATACTAATATGTGGTATGATCCTTGGGTGAATCGAAAAAATATATTCCAATTATATGAAGATAGAGTACGAAGAGATCTTGGGGCTCCCAAATATTAAAATGTTTTTGAGTTCATTGCTAACGACACCTGGTGTCTTCCCAATCCTAGTTCTCTTAAAATGTTATCACTTTGGCTAACTATTACAATTTTTCCAATCAGGAACAACTCTTTAGATATGCTTATTTGGCTTCATGATAATGATAAATTTAGTACTACAACATGGAATCAAATCAGACAAATGATTACCATGTTGATCCTAAGCAGTTGAACATGGGATAGATCGGGCACACAGAGACATTTCATATGCACATAACAGGCCCTTCTTGCCAAACTACCTACAATAGATAATATGAAAAGAAGAGATATTTATCTTATCAACCGATGCTTCTTTTGCATGCAATAGGAAGAAAGTGTTGACCATCTCTATTTTGTTTGTGACTATACTAATTGAATATGGAAGGAGATTCGAAAGAAATTTGAACTCAATAGGCTACCATAGCCAAACTTGCATCAAGAACTAGCAAAGCTCTTACACGGCTTCTCAAGAAAAGGATCTCTTACACAACTAGCAAAGGTTACTTTCAGATATACTATTTGATGGATTTGGATGGAGAGATATATTAGAATCTTTTAGTGTTAAAAACATAAATAATGCTCAACTTCTGATAGAGATTCTTAGAGACTCAAGATCGTGTATTGAGCATGATCTCAAAATGAAGCACTTAACACGAAGAGAAAAAGAGATTGTATCATATTTAATTTTGCTATTAGTTAATGATCTCAGGAATGATGTTGGAGAATTGTATATATTCCGTAGTTATCTACTTTAATAATATGATGTAATCATAAGTAGTCTAGGCACGTCTGGATATTATATTTTACTTTTTAACTACAGTAAGAAGTCATAGTATGCAGTCATGACTACCCTTTTGTTTGACTACTCCTGGAGATGAGCCTGGTAGAGTGAGACCATTCCACCTTTTCGATGTGAGGTGCACTCTCTTAGACTACTCTAAGAGATATCACAGGCTTTAATCTATGGCTTATGTAAACAAAGTTATTTTGTACAAGCTTTATACTTCAAATCTGATATGAACCATCAAGTTGATCATAATTCTGTTGTAGACCTTTTAACTATTCATGAAGAACTAATGACAAAAGCTAAAGCTAAAATGATGAAAGAAGCCTTAACTTATTTATTGAAAGGCATTTGAAAGGAACAAGCTGGTCAAGACTCGATCAAGGTTCTATGGATACAAGAAGAGCCTAAAATGATCAACATGGTTCAAATAAATCCAAATCATGAAGAGAAAGTCCAACTTTGAGAGAATGATGAATTTTTAGCCCATTTTGAAGAATAAAAGTCATTCAGCCATATTAGACCATAATAGTGTTAGAATCGAGTCGGCACTAAGAGGGGGTGAATTAGTGCAACGGATAAAATCACCGATTTGAAAATTTTCTTCGTACGATAAAAACTAATCTCAGAAGATTGTTTGAAAACATGTTTGTTCGTAAGAGTAGTGTGAGCCAAGTAAGGAGGAAGTGAAGCAATTACAAAGTAAGTAAATGACAATAATAGAAATGCAAACTAGAATTCATAGTGGTTTGGTCGTTGTAACCTACATCCACTTCTAATTCCTCCTCCATCGAGGTCACCAGTGTCCACTAACGGTCTTCCTTCAATAGACGAAGACCAACCACCTTTTTACAGTGCTTTCTTCTTTTCACGGATTTAGGAGGAGGACACTTTGCACTTTTACAACACTTTTAACACCCCAAGAATTCAAGATATTATTTTCGTGTCCTTTCATGCAGAAAAGGATGGGGTATTTATAGGCCTCAATAGCTTCAGAATTGAAGCCAAAAAGTGTCACATCCCTGGATTTCAGGGTACTGGCGATACCACCACCATTATTGGGTGATACCACCGCTTGCAGACGGACATTGGGCGGTACCATCGCTCAATCTGGGCGGTACCATCGCTTGATAGAGCTCGGAGACCGAGCTCTAGCGATACCACCGCTTGACAGCATTAACTATCGATGGTACCACCACCTAGAGCACCTGAGAGACCGAGTCCCAAGCGGTGCCACTGCCGACTGTGACTTCAAGTGCTGAATGGACAGTTTCAACCGATCAAATTCAATCCTGTTAAGGGCCCAATTGACCCCTAATTGAGTTAGTGAGATTATCTCCCAATCCTAACTCAATTTAAGGTCTAACTACGATATTTAAGACATTTAAACAAGCAAACTTTGTTTGGTATATCGATTATTCTTCTGGTGAGCTTCCGACGATCTTTTGATAATGTTCCAGCGGAATCCTGGCAAACTTCTGGACTTTACGACAATCTTCTTGATGAGTTCCGACAAGCTTCTTTGGCAAGCTCCTGGACTTCTCAGTCAATAATGTAATATTTGTAGAATCAAAAATAATCTCATCAACATAAATTTGAACAATAAAAAAATTATTTTTATTTTTTTGATAAATAATGTAATATCGACCTTGTCTTTAGATAAATTATTTTGGATAAGAAATGAGCTAAGTCTCTTAGACCAAACACTTGGGGCTTGTTTTAATCCATAGAGAGCTTTAGTCAATTTAAATACATGATTTAGTAAATTATCATTCTCGAATCCGGGAGGTTGTTCAACATAAATTTCTTCGAAAATAAAGTCATTAAGAAAAGCACTTTTAACCTCCATTTGAAATAATTTAAAATTATTACTACTAGTATAGGTAAAGAGCATCCTTATGGCTTCTAATCGTGTCACAAGAGCGAAGGTTTTTTCATAATCGATACCTTCTTCTTAGTTGAAACCCTTGGCCACTAATTTAGCCTTATTTCTAACTACGATACCAAATTCATCTTACTTGTTTCTAAAGATCCATTTAGTACTAATAACTAAATGATTATTTGACCTCGGAACAAGCTTCCACACCTTATTTCTCTCAAATTGGTTCAACTCCTCTTGCATTGCGACAACCCATGAATCATCTTTCAATGCCTCGATAATGCATTTAAGTTTAATTTGAGAAAGAACAACGGTGTTGTCACAAAAAATTTTAAAAGAAAAACAAGTTTGAACCCCTTTTGATGTGTCTCCTATGATTAGCTCCTTACGATGAGCATCTACATACTTCCATTCCTTGGATAAAGATGTTTCGAAAAAAGATACATCCAAATTGCTAGTTTGAGGAGAGGGTTCATTTAAATTTAAAGCATCAAAATTAAGATCTTCATCAAACTCATTTTTCTTAAATTCGAAAACTTCTTTAAAAACAACATGAATAGACTCTTCTATAACTAAAGCTCTTTTGTTAAAGATACGAAAGAGTTTAGAAATAATAAAATAGCCAAGAAAAATTCCTTTATCGAATTTTGCATCAAACTTTTCTAAGACATCTTTTTCATTCAAGATAAAACATTTACAACCGAAAATTTTAAAATATGAAACGTTGGATTTTTTGTTATTCCATAATTCATAAGGAGTTTTCGAAAGTAATAATCTTACTAAAACCCTATTCACGACATAACATGCCGTATTTAACGACTTCATCCCAAAAATATTTAAGTAGATTATGTTCATTTAACATTGTTCTTATCATTTCTTGTAAATTTTTATTTTTTTCTTTCTACTACTCCATTTTGTTGAGAATTTCTCGAAGTAGAGAAATTATAATTTTATCCATTAGATTCATAAAAATTTTAAAAATCATGATTTTGAAATTCGTCATCGTGATCACTCCGAATTGATGAAATCATAAAAACTTTTTCATTTTGAAAAAAATTTATAAAACTTACAAGTTCTTTAGATGAGATTTGAGAGATTAGTTTCATACTAATATGACCTGATCTTCTATGCCAAAGCCAAGCATCGTCATTCAAAGCCGAAAAACATATTTTATTATAAAGATAATCATTATCAATAGTGTACACATTATTTTATTATTCGACAATCATAGAGGTGTTTTTGTGTGGTTGTTCAATAATGCAAGCATTGGATTCAAATTTAATAATGTATCCTTTGTCACATAATTGAATAATACTCACAAGATTATGCTTTAAGCCATCAACCAACAACACATCTTTAATCAAAAAGTTAGATTTGTTATTTATAGTTCTTTTGCCAATGATTTTATCTTTATTGTTGTCTCCAAATGTGACATACCCTTCGTCTAGACTAGTGAGCTTAAAGAATTAAGATGAATCTCCGATCATGTACCTTGAGCATTAGTTTAAGGTACTATCTCTTGCTCCTAGCTTGTGATGGTAAACATTTCTATAAAAAAAACATAATTTTTAGATACTATTTGACCTTGGATGCCTCAAAACTTGATCGACTTAATTTATCATTTTGCATAGAATTCTTTACGTTTCCTTTAGGAACTCAAATTAATTTGTGTGGACTATATCTCTTAAACGAATATTGATAAACAACATGTCCAAATTTGTAACAACAATTGTATTTGTTTCATGGTGAAAACATACAAAATTGAATCTTTACCAAAAATAGTTAGATTATTATGAGTGTTACTCACAAAGTCGATTTCATCTCTTCTATAAACATTATTCTTACTTACAAAAATCATGTTTAAGGATTTGCTACCTATTTTAATTTTTTCTAAGATTTCATATAATTACAAATTCTCCTTTTTAAGCGTTTCTAATTCATCACATTTTGTACAAGGAGCTAAACTATCATCATGCTCAATTTTTAATCTATCAAAATCACTAACAAGAGAAGCATGCTTTTTTTTTCAATAATTTATATTTTTTATTAACTAATTTGCATTCATCAAATAAATCATGAAAAGCACTTAGTAATTCATCAAAAGATAAATTTGCATCAACTGCTTACCTTATCTCCAATAGTCATTAGTGCATATTGAGCAACTTGCTCTGTGTTGATTGGCTCTTCTTCGGATGCACTTGAGTTGTCCCAAGTTACTTTAAGAGCCTTATTCTTTGGTTGCTTCTTAACCTAGGGAAATTCGCTTTGGAAATGTCTCGGCTTCTTGCATTCGTAACATATAACTTGTTCTTTCTTGAGTTTAAATTTATTTTATGTCATTTTTAAATTTATTTTTTTTACGAATTTTTTAAACTTTCTTGTCAAGAATGTCAAGTCATCATCAAGGTCCTCATCACTTGAATTTTCTTTCAAGTGGTCTTCATGAGTTCTTAATATCATATCCTTCTTGTTCTTTTGAAGGTTATTCTCAAGCTCTTCATGAGCGTTGTAAGTCATCTCATAGGTCATTCGTAAGCCACCACTTACAGACTAATACTAGGCAATACCACCGTTCAGTCTAGGCTACCACCACCACGTAATCTAGGCAGTACCACCGCTTGACAGAGCTTTGGCGGTACCACCGATAGCATTAACAATCGACAGTACCACCACTCAGTCTGAGCGGTAACACCGCCTAGAGCACCTAAGAGGTCGAGTCATAAGCAGTGCCACCTCTGGCCCTAGCTGTACCTCCGCCGATCGTGACTTCAGGTGTTAAATGAGCTATTTCAACCGGCCCAATTCAGCAATGTTAAGGGCCCAATTGGCCCCTAACTGAATTAGTGGGATTACCTCCCAATCCTAACTCAACTTAAAGTCTAATTATGATATTTAATATATTTAAACAAGCAAACTCTATCTCGTGTGTCGATTGTTCTTCTTGCAAGCTTCCGACGATCTTTCGACAATGATCTAACGGATTACCAACAAGCTCCTGATCTTTACGACGATCTTCTTGGCGAGTACGATAAGCTTCTTTGACAAGCTCCTGGACTTCTCGGTCAATTCCGCTGGAACTTTCAACGAATGTTTGAACTTCCGACGAACTCTCGAACTCCTAACGAAATCTCGATCTTGACTCCAGTTCAACATCTGTTTCATGTCTACCGCTATCATAGTTAATCCTGCACACTTATCTCAATATATATATTAAATCAAATAATTTATCAATTGATTCCATCATCAAAATTTAAAATTCAATAATTAAGAATTATGAGCTTATTCATGAATAATCATTCAAAACAACTCAAGGTAGATTCATGAATAATCTACATTCATAAATTTAGAATATAAATATTATTTAATATATTTAGTATATTCATCCCCTTTATAATTGGCCTTGTATTATATAAACAAAGCTAACTCCCTTTGTAAGGAGGCAATTGAGAAGTATAATCGTCTTTTAACACTGGTGAGTGTTTTATTTTTAAGTTCTTACAAAAACTTTGAAACTTATCAAGCTTTTCTGCTTGTGACATTTTAAAGAAATCAAATTACTGTTCTAATTATTTCATCAATTTTTCATTGATAAAGTGATTTGAATAGTTTTTCTTACTTCAGTCTTAAACGATCCGTCTTATTACAATTCGCTAGATGATGTTAATTTACATTCCATATATGTCATAGCTTTTTAGCTATTAAGATGTATGGTTGCTAAGTTGATGATTTTCATCATTTGCTATCAAAAAATGGCTCAAGTTTAGGTTTGAGTATCCATTTATTTACTATCTTTTAACTTTTCCTTTTCTTTTTTTTTTTTCTTCTTTCAACATCATATCTATAATCGATATTCTTCCTTTATCTTTGCTTCGTGTGTTATTACTATTTTGTATTTATTTTTTTCCCACTTTATAATATAAAAAAATTTAAAAAAATCAAAAAAATATTAAAAAAAATATCAAAGTTTAAAAAGAGAGAGAGAGAGAGAGAGAGAGAGAGAGAGAGAGAAATCAAAGGTAAAAAAAAAAAGAAGAGAGATCAGAATTAAAAAAAATTATAGATTCAAGGAATTCTTATAAATTACAAAATTCTATCTTCGCTCATTTGAATTTTTGTTTCGATATGAAAATCTTTCTTTATTCCAAAATTTTTTCTATCATATTTGAATTCTAATCTTTGCTTATGATTGAAATATATTCACGTATCTTTAAATTGACCTATCTTTTAATTTCTTTTATATATGCCCAATTTTACTACCCTCGAATTATCATAATTTAAATTATTTGTTTATGTACATTAGTTAATCTAAGAATAAAATAAAACAAAAAAGGTAAAAAACAAGAATGGTGAGATCAATATCGAGAACAGCAAAAAATTATGTGAAACACGAGTGGAGTGAATCAAATCTTAAGTGAAACGCGTGAGGGAATATTGGTGAGGTTAACTTTGTTTTTCTAAACATGTCTAAAGATAAAGAAATGAATTCATCATCAAATGATCTTTTAGTTCAAGCAATGCATCAACAATTTGAACATGTTCAAAGTGATGGGAGATCTAAAGGATCATCTAAAAAGACATGATGTTATAATTAATAAATTGTAAGGTGAATCACAACATGAGAGAACTAGCCTTTGTCAATAATGAATATGATGGTGGAGATGATATGAATGATGATAAAATTATAATAATTGATCAAGATGTTAATCCTAAGAGACAAACTAAGAGAGGACTTTTTGATGGTGTAGATAAAATCATAAGCAGAAGAAAAAGATAAAATTAGTCATTGTTAAATTTTTTGATTACACTATTATTTGATGGGATCAATTATGTAAGGACAAACGTAAAAATGATGAAAAGCCCATGGAGATTTGGTTGGAGATGAAACAAATCATGAGGAGATTTATTTCTAGCTATTACTATGGGGATTTACATCAATGACCGTAAACTTTGACATAAAATTCCATGAGTATTGATGAAGACCATGAGACGACCATAGGTCGATTCCATAATAAATTAAATAAGAACATTGCTGATCTTGTGGAGTTACAACAATATATAAAGATTAAGGACATGATGAATGTAACCATGAAGATTGAAAAACAACTCAAAATAAAAGGGCAAAACTATGATTCAAAACCTTATTCGGATTTTTCTTGAAAATCAAATTCGAGTAAAAATGATGATAAACCCATTAATTATTAAATTTAAAATTAATAAAACTAAAAACAAAAATGAACCACGCAACAAAGGAATGAATCAATTAAGTAAAAATCAACCTAATCAAACTAGTGGCATTAAATGTTTCCAATGCCTTGGGTATGAACATATGACACGTTAATATCCTAATAAGAGAGTTATGATTATGAATGATAAGATTATTAAATCTAAAAGTGAGATAAAGGATAATAATGACATTCCAAAGAATAATGATGTATAGTATACTAAAGGTAAAAATCTAATTTTTCAATGCACACTTAATTTATAAAATAAAAATGATAAAAATCTTTTTTATACTTATTGTTTGATTACTAACAAATTGTGCAATGTGATTGTTGATAATGAAAGTTGAACAAATGTGGCAAGCACCTTGCTCGTGGAGAAGCTAAAATTACCTATTATCTAACATCTAAAACCTTATTGATAATGTAGTACAGGTAAATCAACAAATGTTAACTTATTTTCCAATTGATAACTTATTTTCCAATTGATAAAGTTTGGTGTAATGTAGTATCTATGTATGTTGGTCATATGTTATTAGGAAGACCTTGGCAATATGATCGAAGGATAATATATGATCGATTCAAGGACCATTATTTTTTTATCATAGAAAGACAAAAATATCGACCATTACCTCCAAAGATAATTTTTTAAGATCAATTATATAAAAAGCAACAATATGAGAAACTTGAGTCTTCCTTAATCAAAAATTTAAAAATAAAATAAGAAAAAAATAAGTTTAGTGATAAAAATAAGAGTATTAGAAAACAAGGAAAGAGAACAAAAAAAAGCTTAATAGAAAAAAAAAAAGAGTATTTGTACCAAAATGAGTGATGTAAATAAAATCTTAACCATAAAACAACCCTTATTTGTACTTATGTACAAAGATATTTTGATTATTGCTAATAAAATTGATACAAGTTTACTTAGTGTTATTATTGATCTTTTGTAAAAAAAATAAGAACCTCTTGCCCGAAGAAGTTTTTAATGATTTACCACTAATTAAAAAAATTGAGGATCAAAATGATTTTGCAAGCATACCAAATAACCCAACATATAAATACAACCCCAAAGAGACCAAGGATATCCAAAAATAAGTGTGGAAGAAAATATGAGTCCATATGTAGTTCTTGTTTTGGGGACCAAAAAAGATGAATCTTAAAAAATATGCGTTGATTGCAAAGCCATTAACAAAATCACGATATAAACATCCTATTCCTAAGCAAGATAACATATTGGATTAATTATACGATTCTTATGTGTTTTCAAAACTTGACTTAAAATCTAGATACAATCAACTAAGAATGCGTGAGCGTAACAAATGAAAAACTAAACATGATAAACCATATTTTTTAAAATTACATTAGAAAATTTTTATTGATTTATTTTGATGATATACTTATGTATAGCCAAAGTTTAGATGAACATGTAATACATTTAAAAAAAATTTATATACTTAGAAAAGAAAAATTACATGCAAATCTAAAAAAATATACTTTTTACACTAATAAAATTACTTTTCTTGGACATATTATTAACAATAAAAAATACATATTAATCAAGAAAACATGAAAATAATTAGGAAGTGACCAAAACCCACTAGTGTTTTAACACCACTAACACTAGTGGGTTCTAATACATCTATAGAAATGATCTAAGACTTGCTGGAAGTTCTAATACATCTATAGAAATATTACCCTAGAAAATATTCTAATTTGAAAAAACATTCAATTTTGAAAAGATATTATACATACAATGTACACTACACAGAAACCTCAAAGAGAATTATTATCCCTAGAGTTCGAATTTCAAAAACCAAATATGAAACTCATACAAGTTGCTCCTATGGGCAGGTTGAGCAATGCATTCATGTAGTGATACTCGCAGATCATTTGGATTGTTTACAACAGAGAGGTACCGATCAGCTATTGCCCCCTCCACGTTTTCTCATCCAGGCTTGAAACAGGCAATGGCAGTGTCAAACAACAAACCTAAAAATTATGTCAAAACAAACACAAATGCAACCAACGATAATCTCAAATTATAACACAACAGAAACCCACGACCAAGCATCCACGTTCACAAGCAGCACAATACGATCCTCCACTCGCATGCATTATCTGCAGCAATGCCCACCCCCTCTTATCCATTTAGACAAGCAATGTGAAGACACAAAAGTTTCCAAATTATTACACAACTAGACAAAAGTATCAACTCCAAATTGAAGCATTTGTAACAGTGCTAAACATAACATTAAAGTCCTACAAAAGAAATTACAAACAATCAACGTTAAGCAACCAACAACCAAACAACATTATACTATCATAACTCCAAATTGAAGACACATTGGAAAGACGTAGTTTGGGTCATCCCGCATCTACAACAAAAGCATACAGAAACCAGAGAAAAATAATATATTAAAATACACCAAATACAACAAAATCAATAAAATGACTAAAAAATTCAAAGACTAATGTTCGACAAAAAGAAAGAAACAAGCAAATTCCACTAAATTTGTATTTATATGAAAAAAAAAACTATGATCACACATTATTAGGCAACAAACAAAACCATCCAACACTGCTGAAACATAAAATAAATGCAGAAAAGTTTCAAGCCCACAAAAAGGCTACAGACAAAAAGTACAAGGCATATAAATACAAAGGTACATACAATGACACATTTGTTCAATCATTCCAATCTGTCAAACCAAACCTAATGTAGAAAACCATTGAAATATAAAATGGTAGGGGTGATCGATTAGCAAAACCCTCAAACTGAACCTTACCTGAGACAAACTATAATCAACATCTGCCGTTAGCAAAACAATGTCAAACCAAACTTAATATAAAAAAACATTGAAATAAGAACAAATACACATGGTAGGGGTGGTTGATTAGCAAAGCCATAAACTGAACCCTACGACAACCTAAAACCTGCACCACTATTCCACAACTTCACCAACAAACAGTTCCAGTGCCATTATTGATGGCAAGCCAAAACTATAAACTATAATCGGCATCATGCTGCAGCATTATTCAACAGTCAGTCCCAACTAATAACTCAATGACTAGACAACCATCGGTCAGTCCCAACAAATTGAATCAACCATTCCAGTGTCATTGGGATGATCAGTCAACCAATCAACCAAACAAAGAACCATCAATCAAGTTATTAGCAGCTTCAACCCAATATAACAAGCTTCACATTTACATGATCCGCTACCAATTACCAATGCTCATGTTGCCAACCAAACAAGGAAATGGAAAAAGAATAATAATGAAACCAAGGCTTGTAGGTGAAGTGTTCTATTTCTTTACATAATAAAACCTGCACCATCTATCTGAACCTTGCAAACAATCTAATCCATACCGCAAGATACTGATGGTTGTCAAGCAATCACAAGATCAACTTCAAAAGCCCAAACATGAAAAACTTTTTTTGAGGCTGCAAAAAGAATTATAATTGGCTTTCCTCCTAAACACAAACAAATTTTACAAACTTTGCATGAGCATAACAAAACTCTTCAGTCAGCCACAACCATTGCATTCTTCAAATTCAAAAGCACTGTTAATTAGCATCCCACATGAAGCCAATCCAACTAATAAAGTCAATCCCACATGAGTATGGTTCCCTTCTAGAAGAGTATCAGAACATTATAACCATTTTTGACCAATCACAACAATTACATTCTTCAATTGCAAAAGCTCATATTCTAGCTAAGAGTATGGTTCCCTTGGAGAAGAGTATCAGCACATTAAAAACCTAATCAATTAGAATAACCAGAGCTTGCTCATGACACTGACAAAATGCGGATCCAAAATCCAGAACCATTTCATGTATGAAATCGATGAACCAACCAGCTGAACTCATTGAAACTGACTATCAATGTAAGGACTCCCAATAATCTGACATACTATACATCATATACTACTCTTGTGCAGAATAAGATGACATACTATACATCATATACTATTCTTGTGCAGAATAAGAACCGATAGAAGAAACTATAACTCATCCTGAGCAGACTAAGAATCAACTGAAGAAACTACAACTCATCATAAGCAGACCAAGAATCAACTAAAGAAACTAAGAAACCCAAATTCCGTTTTCCTTCTATAATTAATGTTTCAAACACAATGATAACCAACAGCCCAGATCTAAATATTAGCAAACACTAAACCCTTTCTTGCAGCTATCATTATTGGCATAGTTCTCTACCCGACCTTCTAGGTTCATAAAAAAATAAAATTTTATAACAATAATAAAACTACTAAAGGATGCTTAAGTTCATGACAGACCACATCTCAGTCGATGATACCAGAGAACCCTAACAACATGAAAGAAGAAAAATCAACTAAGTAGTTTAGTAATATCAGGAAACACAAAACGGCAGAAACAACAAGGAGGTGCTTTTATCCCATGGCTCTTGCATAAGAGCTCATAAACATATTGTTGATGCCCTTTTTTTTCAAGAAGATACCCCTTGTTTTCGTTTTACCCAAATAGTACCCCTAATTGTTGTAATTCTACCCTTAGCCCGTCCGTCGCCCTCGCCCTATGCTCCCAATGCAAGGCCTCATGGCTCTATGTGTGATGCCTCGCCCACACCCTTCCCCGCCAATATGGTTTAGACCTATACCAATGTGGGACTAAACAGATATAGGTCTAATACTCAATATTATTCTTAGACCTAAACTAGTGTATGTCTGATGGTTAAGATACAATTCTTTGGTTGGAATGGACGGCAAGGCAATTCAAAATTATACCATCGAAGGGGAATAAAATGACATCACTATACAACATTGTGACAGTTTCTGTCAGTTCAGCGTGGAATGGATAACAAGTCAGAAAGAAAGGATGAAAACGGATCAAAAGTTGCGTAAATATAACATATAAAGTACATGACAAATATTCAGAAAACAGAACAATCACAATTTCTAAGCAATATCAAATTTCCATGATGAATTCACTAGACATGAACAGGGACATAAATATAACATATAAAGTTATTGCTAATCTATGTAGTCGAAAATAAATCTAGCATAAATACACATTACCAAGTGCAACAACGAAGACATTCTCATGTCTTTCCAGTATGGTCTTGTACAAGGAATTATAGACTTTGCAAGACAGAACACACATCAGTTGCGCAAGACATGCAAAAAATTCACATATAATTACAAAACAACTAAACATCTAAAGTCTGATGCAAATAAAAGGAAAGGGAAGAGGACTTGTAATGTGAAACACCTATTGTTTTGATACTCACAACAAGTACACATTACATATACACAGTATAGGGCATACACACAATACACGGCATAAAAAGGTAGTTACCCAAACAAGGCTACATAGTGCTTAAAATAACATCTAAATATTTGAATGATCACTAAAACAGTGTTCTAACACCACAACTGTGCTACCTTTAAATCACTTAAGAGCACTCTTTTGACATCACAATCAAAAAACATCCTAGTAAAAAATTACAACTAACAACAGATAAAAAATAAAAATTTCTTTGATGTCTAATAGAAAAGGAATATACATGTCAGAGTTCTAAGAAGACAAAAAACAGATCCCAACATATTGATGCACCACAAAAAAACTTTCAACTACAAAAAAATTGTTAATGCCTTCCACAACCTTGAATAAATCAATGTAAACAACCGATGAGGTTCTTCACCACTGAAGTTTTTACAAGAATTTTGTACAGGGAGTTTGTATAACATTGATGCCACTGAAACATTTAATTTTGTGGGGACTCCTGAAACTTCTTTTCAACATTACCAAAAAAATAACACTTACGGCTGATTAGCTCAAGCTATAAGATAGACAATAATATGAAATTATGAATACCCCATTCTGTATCCATGTACCATGTAGGTTCACCAGTATCTAATTTAGAAATTCTGATGTATTTGCTCATATTAATGTGTGGCTTACATAACCAGAACAGCCCCTAGAGTAAGTTAATGGGCTTATTTAAGTCTCAAACTCGAAACACCAGTATCATTCATAAGCCCTGCCAGTAAAGAACAAAACCAAGTTTTTCCTACAGCTGCTCTCAGAGAAGCTTATAATTATCATGATGATGTTCCTTAACATGCATTAGAATGCTGCCAACAAAATGTTCACCAATGGGCATGGTTTCTTTTTTCTTGAAAATACTCGAGAGGAAGCAGCTTTTGTGACAATACAAATGCCAAACAGAAAACATTAAAGAAACAAATTATTAATTTACAGAACATACAAAAAATACAAAACAAAAAATAAGGCAACTATAACTGTGTGGATGTCAGTAGGAGATATTGAACTCATTTATAACTCTTACACTCAAGGTTCGTTGTACCATAGCATACCAGTATGAGCGGTACGTACCAGTCCAACAAGGGCCCGGTATGGGTAGTATATCAATATGTCCCAATGTACCATGTTTCGATACATTCGATACAGCTCGATACGTACAATACCAACAACTAGTCAGTATACGGATACGGACCGATAAGATCTCTTTAACCATATTGAAATAGTTCATAACATAATCAAGATCAAGGTATACAATTTCGAATAATACTGTCCGTGTATATATATATATATATATATATATATATATAAAGGCGACGTTGCTTCGACGACGTCACCGAATTTTATATATATATATAATGATAGTGTATAACGAGCGATATATCGTTCGGTATACCGCTCGGTATATATATATATATATATATATATATATATACCGAGCGGTATACCGAACGATATATCGCTCGTTATACAGTATCATACTGTACCGAGCGAACGTCGAAACTCCGGTGCGGTACGAAATTACAAACCTTGATCAAGATACAAAACCAAAAAAAGTAGCATGAGATAGATGCATATAGAAATAAAAAAATATTCAGAAATAATGCAAAAGAAAAAACTTCATATATAGAGTACATCTAAACATCCCTAGACTCAAACATGACTAACAGAATGCTGCCACTTCAAAATATTACAGAAATCAAAAACCTGTTTGCCAAATGACCCAATTAATGAATATTTAACAGACCATCCAAACAAGTGAAAATTACATACCATTATTAGTCAAGATCACCAACCAAAGGTTTACCACATTCACTGTTAGCCTCGTCCTAACTTCTTAACAATAGATAAAGCATAGAAGAGAATCGAGCACATGTTTAGAAAAAGAGAGGAGCAAAAGCTGAATAAGTGGAAAGAGAGCAGCAGAGAGATTTAGTACCAATGGTTCACAATGATGAAGTGCAACATAATTTGTACCACCCAATACAATGTCCATAAAGTAACAACAAAAATTGTGATATAGAATTGAAGGCAATGTACAACTAAAATCTATTTCAAAGAAAAAAAAAGGATTTTGTGAAAATTAATCTATAGGTTCTTTGACACTTTTATGATCTATTCCTACAATCAGACATTTTGATGACCTAGTTAGTATATAAAAATGCCCATGTTCATCATGATGGACGGCATTAAACCCCATAATCAAGGTTCAGAAACTAAGACATCCCAAAATTTCAGAAACCAAAATATAATGACTTACAGATTGCTGCAACTACAAAATATAATAGAATTGAAAACCCAGTTCGCCGAGTGACCCTATTGGTGAATATTTAACAGACTGTCAAAATTACATACCATTATTGCTCGAGATCACCAACCCAAGGTTCACTGCATTCACTGTTAGCCCCATCCTAGCTTCTTGAACAATAAATGAAGCATAGAATAAGAGAAACAGGCATGTGTCTCAAAGAAAAGAAAAGCAAAAGCTGAATAAAGGGAAAGAGACCACAGAAATTCTGATACCAATGGTTCACAAAGATGAAGCACAAAATAATTTGTACCACCCAATGCAATGTCAAGAGGAGAAAAAAAGGAAATTCTGAAAAATTAACCAAAACTAAAACACCAAAACCAGGACATAAAAACTATAGGCTCTTCAATAGCCAAGTGAAAAATAACAATGGATGTAATGAACTCATTAGAACAGAGAATGTACCATTTTCATTATCAGTATATCACAGAAAGTTCCAACAAAAACAGACATTTTGATAACCCCATGATCATGAAAGATCACATTAAAAACCCAAAATTAAGGTTCAGAAGCTAAGACACCCCAAAATTTCAGAAATAAAAAAGCTATTGGATACCACACAACAAAAAATCGAGGAGAACAATGTTCAGAAGATCTGAAAGACAACAAATGAATACATAAAGAGACCAGGTGTATTATGTAGAAAATAAGCAGATGTATCAGTCACCAGGCTTTATAATCTATCTGGAGAGAGTCAAGATAGATGTCATCATATCTCTTATATATGCAAAACCAGACTGCACCTGGTGATGGAACAATGCTTCTGGAATGTCACAACAGAACAGCAAAACAAGAAGCAGACTTCTCACAAAATGAACCAATAGATAACTACAAAGCCAACAGCTATCACATGGAAAAAGATAATGCCCATAATTCTCAAGCCAACAGCTATCATATGCCCAACATATTTGCCAATTGAATACCATTATAGATGTTAAGATTAACAATAGAAAATTTACCAACCACCAGAAAAAATAAAGACAATTAGGGAAAAAAGAGAAGAAAAACGTGAATACATAAATAGAATTAGATAAAACAATCAAGCAGTAAAGTAGAAGTCCAATGCAATCACCAAATGTTGACAAAAGGAGAAGTTGATCAACCTCGCTGGAGAATACCTATCCAGCAATGAACTTCTGAACATAAAAATCATCCCATGCAACTACAAATCACATAATATCCAACTTTATACTCTTCTTAGCTAAGCTTCGAAAACAACAATGATAGTAAAGTGGTTATTGCAATGTCCAATTTACCAGTCTTCTATTCTTGTTCGTTTTTGTATTTAATTTTAAATTCTAAACAGCAAACCCATCTGTTTGATAAACGATAATCAATGCAAATCTCATACTAATTACAAAATATGCTACAACCTATATGAACAACAAAATCAAATTTCTAATAACCAAATTGCATAGTAGCTAAATATATCGACAAAGAAAATGTAGTCAAAGAAAATGTAATCTAATAATCATAGTAGCTTGGAAAATGTAGTCAAAGAAAATACCAAACATGATTGAACAGGAAATACATTCAACACAGTAAATTAGTCGTAAAAGCATGGAAAATGTAATAATTAAAAAAAACAAACATAATTGAACAGGAATTGTCACCATAATGAATAAGCTCTAAAATACTTCAAAGATGCAAAACCAAGTAAAAAGTCTCACAAGTATCATAACATCCTCATAAACAGTCCAAGCAAATTCACAAGGGATAAATAAACACATGCTCTTTAATTTCAAGATAGCTATATAACCCTTTTCTCATATTCTTCAAGCTTCAAATTTTGTCTTCACATGTTTCCAAAGCTTGCAAACAATCATATGCTTATTTCCCAATAGTTATATTTTTTACTAAATAATATTTTATTGTTACCTGAAGACAATTATGGACACCTTCCACTTATCATTTTCCAACTCAGCTTACTATCTAAACCTAGCAAATTGCTAAAAAAATATAGACTACTGGAATAGTTTCGAAATATCAACAAACAATATAGAAGATAATCATGAAACAATAATGTAATACAAAAAATTCACAATTCAATAAATAAATACAACCAAACTTAGATACTCCGAAATTCCTAATAAACAAAATTAAGATTCATAAACATCTCACCAACGAAGAAAACTGAGGACAAATTCCCCTCATGACGAACACTCAAAAATTGGTGATGAACAGTCATTTAGTCATGAAAAATCCAAGAATACACAGATGCCAACTAAAAAACATTAATGTAAAGCATGGAAGCATAACAATATCAGAAAAAGGGTCATACAATTGCAAGTCACAAAAAAGCAAGTTTTGAGCAAACAAAACTACATGAATCAGACAAAAAATAAAGCTTGTAAGCTACCAAATAATATTATATGAACATGGCAGATATGCCTCATCAAAGATATGCCTTGTCAAAGACTCCTGTTCAAGAGAAAACCCAAGACATACAAATCTGAGACACAAAATAGAGTCACCCCCAACCAACATCATGCTACCCAATAACTGACAAAACACTACCAGAATCAGACAAAAAATAAAGCTTGTAAGCTACCAAATAATATTATATAAACTTCTTAGAAGTATAATTACCAACACATCGAACATTAAAATTTTTCTTACAAACAATCATGAATTAAATCAATGGATACAATGTCAATTCATGGATGAACCAACTTGAAAGAACAATGTATCTGGCCAGCTTACCAACGCCAGCCACCATCACCATTGGAAGCTCAAAACATGCAACTTGCCACCTACATGATTCATACACAACCATATCAAAAACCTTGATCTGATAACTTATGACAAAATCTGAGTACTAGTCCACAATAATTTTTGGTACAACCAATTTGTGTAATAGATACAACATCCCATTGCACCATGTTTTCAACCAAAAACAGAACTTCCAAAGTTCTTTGGAACATACAAATATGTAGGCACAGGAAAATAAAACAAAATCCATCCATAAATTACAGAACATCACCAGTAATAGCAACTGAGACTTGCGAATCAACTAAAGAATCATTTTCCAACCTTCTCAATGCCCTAATCTCAATCAAAAGTCATCTTCCAATCTTTTCAATTTGCTAATCTCAATCCAAATGCACCACCCCCTTTCAACCAAACACAACCTTCCAGGGTTCTTTGAACCATATAAACATGTACACACAGGAAAAGAACAAAATCGAACCAAAACTTGCAAACATCATGGGCAATAGCAACAGGTACTAGTGGATCAATTCAAATGTCAGTTCCAAGCTTTTCAATCTAATGTTAATCCTGGGAAAACCAGTTAAAGCCAATAAAGTCTTTCCCATGAATTTCTGTTTAATCATGCTAGGCTTTCCGTAGATGTTCCAACTACATTGTTCACATCACCTGTAACAAAACATAAGCAAATCATTCAATGTGGGAACAGGAAAATAAAACAAAATCCAACAATGAATTGCAAAACATCACAGGCAACAGCAACAGACACAAGCGAATCAACTCAAAAGTCATTTTCCAACCTTTTCAGTGTCCTAATCGAACCTTCCACATTTCTTTAAATCATATAAACATGTACAAACCGGAAATTGCTACAAAATCAAAACTTGCCAACAACATGGGCAACAGCAATGGGGACTAGCGGATCAACTCAAAAGTCAGTTCCAAGCTTTTCAATCTACTTAATCATGGGTCTTTCCTATGAATTTCCATTAACATTGATTATGCTAGGCTTTATGTAGATGTTCCAACCAAGGTTCGCAATACCGTACCGTACCGACATTTCGACGTTCGCTCGATACAGTACGAAACGGTATACCGAGCGATATATATATATTTTTTATTTATTTTATTTATTTATTTATTTAAAAGGCGACGTCGCCTCGCCTCGACGACATCACCTTTTCCTTCCCCTCGCCTTTTTCTAAAATATTTATATATAAATATAAATATATATATTATTTTATTATTATTTTTCGTTCCGTCCGATAGTGGGTGGTCCGCGTACCTGTATGCCGTCAGACTGGTACGTACCACCCGTACCGGGCGGTATCATTCGGTATTGCCTATCTTGGTTCCAACTACAGTGAAGAAATTAATAATTAACTTTCAAACAGTAATTAGCTTTGCAAAAGGAAGTCGATCTTTTCATGTCCGCAATCCAATGAAGAAAACAATGACTATTATACAATGAAGAAATCAATAGTTAGCTTACAAACATTTTGCAATCTTGGTTCCTGGCATCATATATCTTTGCTTCATCATAGAACTCATTCAAGTCTCCAAATTCAGAATACTGGAATAAAAGAACCAACCAAAATTGTTTATTCTGTTGATATAAGAGAAAAGATGCACCTCGCCAATAAAAATCTTCTTTTTCCCAAACACATTTGAAATACAACACATATAAGCAAAGAAATTATAAACTTACATACTCATTCAAAGCCATATAAGCCCATAATGCATCAAACACAGGAAACAACAGTAGTTCTTGACATTGTATGGTTATTAAAACCAAAATATACACCAAAATAGGAGTAAGCAAATTTTTTTATCTACCCAAACAAAAGAAAGTACACCGGGAGAACTAAAGAGACATCCAACCCCATCACTGGATTAATCAAATGACAAGTCAAAATCCATCAGAAGAAAAAATCCACCAACATGCCAACATGCAATGACCAATAACTAATAAAAAAACAAAGCTAGAACATCAATGATTGAAGTGAAAAGGTGGAGCTGCAAGTCGTAGCTTATCCATCTTTGAAGGTTAATTAGCAACAAAATTCTTAAGCTCTCATAATAAAGAATCTCAGTTATAATCATTATAACTTGATAGGAACTTGCCTTCGCGCCCGATACCTGGTGGGCAATTGTTTGCGGACTTGCATTTGTTCAATCAAGCTTCTAAAGTCCTTGTTTCCTCTTTCCTCTCTTTTCTCTCTTGCACTCAAAGTGCTCACTGAATTGCTTGTAAAGCTTCATTCTTCGTAAAATAAAAAGACTTGTCCGTAGCTCATTTTTAAACTAATTAACTTCTGTTTTACAGGTCTTTCGAGACCTACACAAGGTTACAACTAGGTTGACCCTTTACGGATGCATATATCGTAATGGCACCTCATGACTTAAGAAATCTCAACTAAGTTTAAGAAGTTGACGTAAGGGTGCTTCACGACTTAGGCAACTTCAACTAAGTCCATGACAATTGCTGCAATGGTGCCTCACGACTTAAGCAATTCTAGCTAAGTCTGTGACATTGTGATATCATAAACTCCCTAAGACCTAATGTTGATCATAATAGAACTAAGTATATTGTCTACACATACTATCAAAAACAACATGCAAATAATGATTTTTTTTGGGCACATTCCAGAAGATATCTCCGTCAAGAGTACAGGTAGAACTTCTATTCTCTTCATCATGCAAACCAAAACAACAATCTTGTAAACTTGTTTGTATCAGCTATGGTTGAAGAATCTTCATAAAGGAAATATATTCAATTAGCAATTGGGTCCCCACAAGAATATTCCTTGATGAAAATTGGACTCCTTTGTTTACAATATGAAGGCTCCATGCTGAAGAGAAACCCATCTTTCTTAACATGAAACCCAGCTCCCAAAACAAGCTTCAAGTAGACAAACAACACATAAAATGAGCAGCAAAAAGTACATCAGCCTGAGAAGATAACTTACTTCTCATAAAAATCAGCAATATAAAATGAATTTCAAGGAAAAACAAGAGAACACAGCATGTCTGTACCTCCCTCCAACTTGATACAAGAAAAAAGTAACAATGCATCTTAAAACCCACTTGTTTTTGAAGCCATCAATTGTGCTATTGAATTGATTCAAAAATCGATATAACAATCAAGTACAATTATCATAACCCAAGATCACCAACAAAGACACCTTAATAGCACAAGTACCTGTACGTAAAATCATTACCACGTCCTAGCTTCCACACAAGATAAAGGGAACATGATTCAAAAGAGAAATGGAAGTTAATTAAAAGGAAGAGAAACGCAGCAGAGAACTTTTATAAGCCAGAGGATCAAAAAGTCGATGAAAATAATGACCTTTCAAATGTAACAACTTTGCACTGTTGGACTGCATTTTGGCAATAAATGAACAGCAATGACGCCTATGGAAACAATGACCACAGAATTCAAGTTATTCAACAAAATTATCTGACTTCCTCTAATACAACCAGCCAAGAACACCAAAGGATGTAATTAACCCAATTTAGAAATGTATTAACTCCAAAATAAAATCCTGCTACCAAACGTCATAACTAATTGTAGAAAACCAGGACAGAAAATCCAAATTTCATCTGGAAAGAGCAGCCAAGAATACAACTGGATGTAATAAACCAAATAGGCAAACAAAATAACCTTCCATATACCCAATTTAAATCCTGCAAACAAACAACATGATGAATTGTTTACGGTAAAATAATCTCTCATATGAGGCGACATCAGCATTATAGGGCAACATAAAAGACACCAGTCAAAAGTTACACTAGAAACACACAAGGACAAAAAGTTTACATGGAACAAAAAACTATAAATTGTACAGAGAACTTAAAAAATGCCAACAAATAAGAGATAAAGTAGAATAAAAAACAATAGAACATGAGCCAATCAAAGTAAAGACCAATCAAAGTTATTTACTCAAAGCAAAAAATGATTAAATGTCATACTAAAAAAACATCTACAAGCTAACTGAAACCAAACATCAGATGACCAGAGGCAGGTTAAAACAAAAAGATAATTAAGCTGCAAAATAGAAATCTAACAAAGAATCCAAGAAGAGACAAATGAGACATTAGTATGACCAAAAAGACTTGCCAAGCAAGTAACAGCTAAAAATTCACAACAACAAGAACAATTAACAATTGGACAAAAACTTAATATCACAAACATGCATAAATTAAACACCTAAATCTAAACTATCCTTTTAAAACAGGCAAAACGTATGTCTCATACCAAAAATTCTATTCAAGAAAGGTCATAATCCTAATAACCAGGCTTATGGCTAATGCTGATACTGATGCTTCTGCAACTGCACACAAAAACCCTACAAATAGGACATTCAGAAAACAAAGAGAAAGACTGACTTCAAAAGTGCAAATTTATAAAATGTACCAAGCATGCCAATGGAATAAGTAGACAGACAATCAACAATTAGATAGCCAATGAAAAGTGAAAGGAACCTCTTCCATGAATGATGATAGAGTAGAACATATCGAAACCAAATACCATAGGAAGGTAGCAGAACACTCACATCTCACTTTCAAAGAAATGTCCCATGCCCATGCAAAACTAGATGTCCATCAGCTTTCCCTAGCAGACAACAAATAAAAACAAACAACCATACTTTGATGAGAACCGTATCAAATGACCAACTTGTGCACGTAAGGGCAACAATTAATGTTTGAAAGTAACAAGGGCTGACTAAACCAGCACAAACCGGACATATCCACTGTTCAGATAATTTCGGAAGCCCTGGATCCATCATAATAAGCAACGTATGTCACAACAATGAAACCCCTTAAATATAACACTATCTAATGGAAAACCTATTTAAATCATTCAACAAAAACCAGAGCATCCTTAATTGGAGCATCCTTTACAAACTGCATCACAGCTACGTGTGGCTCCATACAGATAATAATCACAAAAACACCAGAGCCCCACCAACAGCGTCGATGACACATATAGAATCTGCCACAGAAACTAGCCTTATCAAAAATGTAAAATCCTAGGTCTCATACCAAAAACAATCCAACAAAGGTGAGTTACCATCTCTATTTAATAGAATCATGCCTAACGATGATGCTTCGGCAACTGCCCACAAAAACCCTAGGAATAGAACATTCAGAAAACAAAGAGAACTTAACTTCAATATATATAAAATGCTGACAAAAGGAGGACAGGAAAAATAATCAACAATTTAACAGGCAACCTCAAAAAATGAGAAGTTGATGGAACTCTTCCCTGATACCCGTCTAAATCCAACTAGAGTATCCAAAAGACACAGCATTGATGCAGATACCGTTAGCGTATATCTCAAACCAAATATCATAGCATGGTAGCAAAACACACACATCTCTATTTCAAATATCATATCCAGAAGCTTTCCCTTGCACACAAAAAATAAAAACAAACAAACATAACCAACTGGTGGACATAAATGCAACAAATAAAAGTTGAAAGTAACGAAGGCCAACTAAACCAGATCAAAAAGGACACATCCCTTGTTCAGATCATTTCGGAAAACCTGCATCCATGATAATAAGCAGCGTTCATTACAGTAAGGAAACCCCTTAAATAGAACACTATCTAATGGAAAAAATATTTAATCGTGCAACGCATACCAGAGCAACCTTCACAAATTGCCTCACAGACTCCGCGAGGGTTCCATTAAGATAATACCCACACAAACACCAAAGCCTCACCTACCGCTTCGAAAGTACATATAAAATCGGTCGCAAATAGCCTTATCCGGCAAAATTGTGAAGCCCTCTGATAGATCGCAAGAAAAAAAAAAAGAGCGGTTAAAGAATAATCCACTAGTCGGATTCCAAAAATCGGAACTCCTAGCCTCTCAATATTCCTATGGGAAAAAAATAGATCATCCAATTCGTTCAGAAAACGAAAACAACAGATATCAAACGCTTCCGATCCGCAGCGATTGAAAATAGATCACCCGATTCGTTCAAGACCAATGTCCAAGTCCCCGAAAACGAAAGCCACATGAACAAAAGGCTTTTGATACACCCCGCATGGAAAGTAGATCAGTTTCAAGTGCCGAGAACAGAACATCCAATTCGTAAACGAAATCAACGATTAAGGGATGGCTGAGGATTTGGATGCACCACCTATCCGAAAACAGATCATCCAATCCGAAAACGATCATCCAAACAGATCAGTTTCAAGGCTTTTGATACACCCCGCATGGAAAGTAGATCAGTTTCAAGTATCGGAAACAGATCATCCAATCCGAAAACGAAATCAACGATTAAGGGATGGCTGAGGATTTGGATGCACCACCTATCGGAAACAGATCATCCAATCCGAAAACGAAATCAACGATCGATGGATCGTCCAATCCGAAAACGAAATCATCGATTACGGATGGCTGAGGATCCACTTAAAGGACACCGCAGACGCGTAACCACGCAAGCCAACAACCAAAACAACGATCGCAAGTAAGGGCAGGGAGCCCGTCCTTTATAGGGTTGCGGTGAGGCAGCCAACGATCTAGATCAGAGAATAAAAGAAAGAAGCAACGGCTGAGATGGATCCTTCTTAGCTGTGGCCGACAAGGATGGGTCCGTGGAACGGTCGGTGTTGGGTAGACGTTTGCGTTGGATATACGCAATTGCCTACGCCGAAGGTGGACGAAGGTTCCCGAGTCCCGGACGCATCCTCGAGGCACTCCGTTGATTTCGTGACCCGAAACGCTGCTTGCCATAAGAAATAATAATAATAATATAATAAATAAATAAATAAATATCAGAATTCTTCTGTGGAAACGAGATAGCGGTGGATAAAGCTTCCGTTCGTCACGTGGTGCGGTGTGTTTTGTTGACCGGAAACGTAGCTCCAAACTTTGACCTCCGGAGGAGGTGGTCAAGTTTCATCATAACTTTGTGAACTCAGTCTTAAAAAACTAAAAATAAAAAGAAGGATACAATCGGAACCCAAGATGACCACCAACCGGAAATGGTAGACAAAGAGATAAATAGTATTTAATTAATAGATAAATTTTATAAAGTTTAAAATATTATTTTTATATGCTAGTGAGCCATGGAACCTGATGAGGAACGTAGATTGTATTTTCACTCCGAGTCGATATTGTAAGAATAACACGTATTTATGTTAGGAGGACTTATTAAATGATATATCTATTAGATTATGTCTTTATCTAATTAGGTAATATATATTAGACATAATTAAAGTTTGATAACGGTTATTGATTAATAGAAAAAAATATATATAATTATGATAGGATTCCTTAGGAGATATTTTTGATAGAAGGAACGCTTCTAATTACTTATCTTAGATCCTCTACTATCGCTTATAAATAGATAAGACCTCTTGAAAACTTAACATAATAATAAAACATGCATAATTGAATATACGGATATACAAATACATAGGTACGAGAATGTGTGGATACATGACATGATTGAGAGATTATATATCTTCTCTCAACTCCCCTAGTCACGTGACATTTAAGGGATTATAGATCTTCTCTAATATTCTTTTTCTCCCTAAATTCATTGATCATATTGGTCCTATGAATGATAGGAAGAGAGGAGAAAGTGAGTTTAGTTCTTCTTGCAGATCGACATCACATAAATCTCAGATTTGATGATGGTGAGCTTATAGATCCGATAAATGATTTTTTGAACAATATTGAAAGATACACATCGTATATATTTTTATTTAATTTCAGATTTTTGACATTAAAATTCTTTCACTTAATAATAGTATATTATGTTTTTATGCTTACAATTGGTATCAAAGTTATAGTTTTAAAATTAGATACTTTTGATCTATTTGTTAACATCTTTCACTTGCAAAATAGTGTTAGATGTTTTTATTTATGATGCATAAAGGATTCGTTAGTATTGTCGATATGTTTTTCTATTCAATTTATCTTATCACCTGCTTGCAGATGATGTAAGGTTTCTTATGTTTGATTGATAGATCACTATCGATAGTTTGTTATTGGTGATAGTGTCATCGAGGGTGGTCGCCACTTGAGAGGGTCATGATCGCTGTAGTGTGCGACCGCCACCTGGGCGAGGCACTACAGCCACTACGTAATGCATCGTTGTTGTAATGTAAATCGCAACAATCATCGTTTGCACATGACACGACTGTCACCCACAACCACTATGCAAGGTGTCGCAACTACCAGTCACAGCCATTGCGCGTGGTGCAATCGCCACCTACATGCGGTTGCCGGCATCCAATTAACGTTGGCTTCTAGCAGCGATGCTATCACAGCTACTACAATCAGTAGTAGTAATGTTGCTGCAATCATTGTACACATTGACACTGCACAATCGCTACATCATTGAGGGTACACATATCATTTCATAACCTGAGATAGTAGACTTATGGGATGTGAATTACAATAAAAATCTTATCATTTATATGATATTTTAAATTTGGTTATGTAGCCACCAAAGTAATTTGGACCAATAACTTATAAAATTATATTAAAGAATTAGTCCTAAATAAAATTAAAAAATAATATTCAAAATATCATTCATGATTAGGAGATTTAGATAATCCCAAAGGAGAATCTATTTTGAATAATTATGTGATAGGATAGAATAATACTATTTTTGATATCCTTACGGTTTAGGGTTGTATTCCCAAAGGTAACAATATTATTTCATGACGATGGTATAAGTCATTCATAAATAATTTTATATGAACAATAACTATGCCAATATTTCACCCAAAATGAAATAGAGATTATAACAATAGTTCAATATTTATTGAAGAACTTAAAGCATTAATATTATATTATCATAGTGATACTTCCTTTATTGTATTCTTATAAATATCCCTATATTTTCTGAATTAAATGACTTGAGCATATATAATTTGTATTTAGTGTATTAGACCTTGATCAGATTAGTGAAGATAACTACTGAAGGTATACTTGAGGATAGGCTTAATTACTGAAAGTTATGTAAAACAAACAATTGAGATAACTAATCATAAAAAGTCTAAAAGACTTAGTTTTATGATACTTGCTAATAATATTTAGACTTAATTATAGTCTACAACTAATACACTAGAATATTTAAATATTAATTTAAATATACTACTAAGTCATTAGCTGATACTTTAATGAAAGAATTTATTAGGATCGTAATGGCACTAGGGGAGAGGTGAATTAGTGCTCTAGCAATTTTAATTGATTTTAAAATTTGATCAATAAATTCATATCGAAAATGCGATTAACCAAAAGTAAAGGGTTGCAAGTAAAGTAAATTAGTAAACAATAGCAAATCAAGGCAAGAGAAGAAATACAAACCGATTTATAGTAGTTCGGTCATCTTGACCTACGTTCACTCCCAATTAATCTTCTTACAAGGCCATCGGCTTTCACTATTAATCTTCTTTCCATTTGGCAAAGATCAACTACTCTTATTATAACTATTCTCCTTTTAACAAGCTTAGGAGAGAACCTTCATACTCACTCTATTTTAAAAGACCCCATCTTCTACAATTTAGAATCATATTTAAACTCAAGGAGGAAGAAACTCAAACAATACTCAAAGAGAAAGTTTACAATACTTTTATGCTCAAGAATTAGTACCCCATCAAGCAAGCATGAGGGAGACATTTCTAGACCCTAAAAGGCTTCAAGAATATAGCAAAAAATTTAAATCCTTGAAATTTCGGAGTATTGACGGTACTACCATCGGCATCGAACAGTACTATCGTCATCACGAGGCCAATAATCCAGGCTCTGGTGGTACCACCATCGGTCTAGGCGGTATTATCGTCGAAACTGTCAAAAAAGCATAAATTGTGCTTTTTGGCTAACTCAAGCGGTACTACTACTTAGGCTTGGCAGTACCATTGCTTTGACCTGCTTTAGGTTACTGATTTGACCTTCTAACAAACCTAATAGATTTTTTGATAAGTTAGCATAATTTCGGTCCAATACTAACTCAATTTGACTCAAAAAGACCTCGATTAAGACATTAACAATCCAAACACATATCTGACACAATTATGAAGCTTTCAGTATGTTGTATATCATTTTTGCTAGTTATAAATGCTTTGCAAGCCAATTACATGAGTGATGATATGTGTGATATGACATATAGTCTTTTTACTTATTATTATTATGATATTTTCTTATTTTATATTCTTTAATGTGTATATATATATATATATATATATATATATATATATATATATATATATATATATATATATATATATATATATATAATGATGTTCATGGCTCACTAGTATATAAAAATAACACTATGCAGCTCTCTTAAGTGCCTAATGATGACATTGTTAAGAACGAGTCAGCACTAAGAATTAGTGCAATGGATAAAAACGAGTCGGTTCGAAAATCTTCGTACGATAAAAATCGTTTCGGAAAGATATTAACTTTGAAAGCGAATAGAAGAGTGTAATGTGAAAGTTAAGCAAGTACGGCAGTTTGCAATAAATGTAAATAGCAAAGCATAAATGCAAACTAGATTTTATAGTGGTTCGGTCGTCGTGACCTACATCTGTTGAATCTCGGATTTTGATGATGAAACTAATTGATTGTGTTTAGATGTTTAACTGCATTTTGAGTGATGCAGGTCTACTTGATCAGGTTTAGATTGTTAACGCAAGAGGAATTGATGTTGCGCCGGAGGAGATCACGTTAGGATATTGGATGGCAGAAGGCATCGGACGTCGGGCATCGGGCCAAGAGCGGAATTACGCCAAGGATATCGGGGTTGCGGAGGTCAACCACCGATTGGGAAACAAGCCGCAAGAGAGGACGATGCGCCGAAAAATCAGACGAAGCGCCAACCAATGACGTGCCGGGCAATAGAATGTCAATTCGCTTTGTAATAATTGTCTAGATCGGAGTAGAGTTTTGTCTTGTGTGTGCAGGATTAACTACGATAACGAAGAAGACATAAAACGAAACAAAGTGTCGAAGTCAAGCGCGAAGGATTCGTTGCGAGTTCGAGAGTTCGACGGAAGTCCGAAGATTCGTTGGGAATGCTGCCGGAACTAGCCGAGAATGAGTAGGGAGCTTGCCGAAGGGTTTTTCGGAAGCTCATCGGAAGGTTCGTTGGAAGTTCACGGAGCTCGCCGAGAAAGATCGAAGCTTGCCGAAGAAGCTCGTTGAAACTCGCCAAGATCAAATCGTGAAGTCTAGGAGCTTGCTGGGAGTCCATAGAATGGTTTCTGAGAGTTTATCGGATGACCGCCATAAGTTCATCGAAAGCTCGTTGGAAGAAGTCTTGACTTGCGGACTTTGTAATAGCTTAGGAAATGTCCTTAAATTCATATTTAGCACATTAATTAGGGTTAGGATTAGGTGTTAATCCTATAACCCAAGTAGGGGCCAATTGGGCCCGATTTCGGACTGGTTTCGGCCAAGTTTAGAGCCCAACCAGTGAGCTGAAATAGTGTAGGCGGTGGCACCGCCTAGAACCCGAGAATTGAGTGGTGGCACCGCTGGACTGAGCGGTGGCACTGCCCAGCACCTGAGAGGTCTGGCGGTGGCACCGCCAGCCTTGGAAATCCAAGAGAATTCAAAATTTGGAGCCCAAATTTGAATCTTCTTGGGGTCTATAAATACCCCTCAATTCTCAGCTGAGAGAACAACCTTTGAGAAGCAAGAGATTGAGATAAAAGTCTTAGCAAAGCCTTTAGCAAGTTTTTATTTTCAATAGCTTAAGTGTTCACCTCCCTCTTTCTCTTTGAAAATTTGTAAGAGTGTGAACCACTTGTAAAAGGTTGTAGGAGGGGTATTTGTCCTTCCCCTTCAAAGTGATTTGCTAGTGGAAGTTGGGAGCCTCTTCGAAGAAGGCTTCGTAAGTGGATGTAGGTCATTTTGACTGAACCACTTTAAATTGGTGTGTTCTCTTGTTTGCATTTACTTATTGCTATTTGCCTTACTGCAAACCTTCATATGTGCTTTACTTCCTCATTACTTTTGTTGCACAACTTTACGAACACGCTTTCAAGATAAGCACTTCCGAGTTCGGTTTTTTATCGTACGAAAGATTTTTCCAAAACCGAAGTTTTAATCTACTGCACTAATTCACCCCCCCCTCTTAGTGCCGCTCCGATCCTAACAATTGGTATCAGAGCCATGGTTTTGTACTTTGGTTTAACACCCAAATAGAAATAGCTTTTTATGGCTTTCAAGAGGATCACTCTCTCATTCGTCCTCCCTTTTTCAATGGAACGGACTACACTTATTGGAAAACTCAAATGCGAGTTTTCTTACTTTCTTTGAATTTGAATTTATGGCACATAGTCGAAAATAGATTGGAAATGTCTTCTCTTCCAATGAACCATTCGAATGATTTGGAGAAGAAGATGTTTTCTTTAAACGCAAAGGCTTTGAATGCCTTATTTTGCGCTTTGGACAAAAATGAGTTCAATCGGATTTCTACATGCGAAACGGCTTTTGATATTTGGCGAACACTTGAAATCGCGCACGAGGGAACTAGTAGAGTCAAAGACTCGAAAGTTAACATTTTATTGCATGATTTTGAGCTTTTACGAATGCAACCAAGCGAGACTATAGGCAACATGTACACCCGTTTCACGGATGTCGTCAATAATCTAAGAGTTCTTGATAAATCTTTTTCAAATTTTGATCTCGTAAGCAAGATCTTAAGATCCCTTCCACAAAGGTGGGATCCTAAAATAACCGCAATACTAGGAACAAAAGATTTAAATATTTTTTCACTTGAAGAACTAATTGGTTCGTTGATGACATATGAAATGGTGCACAATACATATGATGAACATGATGAACAAAATCACCTTCCAAAGAACAGGAAGGATTTGGAACTCCGAACAAATGAATACCACTTGAGTGATGACTCAAGTGATGAGGACAATGATAAACTTGAACTTCGAACACTAAATCTTAATAAGTTTATTAAACAAAAATCTAAAATAAACAATGAACTTGATTGGAGGAAGAGGCCAAAGAAGAGGAAGTCAACCAAGGATGAATCAAAAACTTCCAAAGGTGAAACGGCGAATTGGGCTTTGACGAGCTTCGACTACAAGGTAAGTAACTCAACTCTCTTGAATTATTTTGAAATTACATAATACTTTTCATCAGTTATTTTTAATTTAGTTTAGGATTAATTACATGAAAATAAAAAAATTAGAAATCATGCTTATCATTCTAGTAATTTTGAAAATAATCATGAAAATTGTATGTTTATGATAAACAAAATGATTTTGATTAAAAATGCCTTATAAAATATGATATCATGCCTAATAAATTTATTTTTTGAAGCTATGCATGATGATGATAAGTTTTGGATAATTTATAGTTTATTGATTATTGATGATTTCCATAATGATCTTTTACGATTTATGGATTATCGATTTATACCATGATGAAAGTTGCTTTCGAAAATGATGCACGGCTTTTGTATGCAAACTAAGCATGAAAAGATAGATTCACCTAAAAAGAAAAATGTATGACTACAACAAATAACAAATGATTTTGGTTGAAAATACTTTATACTTAATGAAACCATCATTGATGAATATGCTTTATGTTTAATAGTTTCTTTGGCTTATATGCTCTATCATGATAAATATTTTGAAAATAAATGAAATAACGTTTGATTTGAAGTAATGCCTGTTGGAATTCATGACATGAGATAATTGAATCGTTGACTTAATCTGGCTTGAAAATAGATGTTTAAAATCTTGCTTGATTAGTTGTTTTATAAGATTTTATCTTTACGTCTTGAACTTTCATGCTTATCTTGATTTGGCATATAATGAATAAGGCATGCTTAGATGAAAAAGAATCACTTAAAAAATGCTTTTCCCATCTGATCGAGATTAATGATTTCATGATATTTTGTGAATCTCGAAATTGATTTTGATGACTTGATTATGAATTTCAAGTTAACGATTTGATTTGAATGAGTTTTATCTAAATCATAATCTTGATCTTACAAAATTGGAATCACAAATAATATCTTTTGGTATTCATGAATTGATACTCACAATATAAAAGTATTGTATTCATGACTTGAATTTGATTGAAACATTGCATGCTTAAATTAATCATTCTCCTATGTTTCAAAAATTCTTTAAATGCCTTATGTGATGATTGAAAATTTATTTGCTTTATGATAAATCTATGTATACCATTTTGAATCTCTTGAAAGTAATGTTGAGATTTTGATGAATTTGAGATTTGAATTTGAATGAGTTTGTATTCGAATTATGATCTTGACTTCTTGGATTTACTACTTGAGATTTTTTTTTCACAATCTCTTCTTTGTACACCGACAATTTTTGTTATTTATAAAAAGAAGAGATTTGATAAAATGAATCATTATTGACTTAATGTTCGGTATCATGAATACTTTATTATCATACATGAAAATAGTGATAAATATTTTAAAAATAAATGTTTGTATCATGTTAGATGATTTTACATTTTGTGCATGATGAGTTATAGTGATGATTGAAACAATGATTGAAATGATATGAATGATGATTTGAAATCATGCATATAATGATGAGTTTATATGTTTTGAAAATATATATGATGATTTGGTATTATGCATGCAATAATGATGCACGCAATGATGAAATATTTATGATAAAATTATTATTTTGATATTCATGACTTGAATCTTCCTTTCTTTTTGCCAATGACAAAGTGAGAGAAAGAGTTGCTAATGTGCTATCTTGAATTGATGTAAAAGGTCATCTCAAAGAGAAATTAGCTACCTTGCACAAGTCAAGAAAATGCAAAAACTTGCTTACTTTCTTACACATCTAAAGAAAAGATACAAATGTAACACTTACCAAATTGTTTGCTTGCCTCATGTAAAACATGGTCCCTTGCTAGTTTGGTATTTTGCTAAGGAAGCAAAAATGACACTTCTTAAAAGAGAAGAAAGAGCTTGCTTTTTTGAATATCTTTAATTTGCTAGCTAGCATGATGTACAATTTGCTATCTTGAACATTACAAAGAAATATTATCATGCACATTGCAAAGAAAAGCAAATATGCCAATTTGCACATCTTTAAATTTGCTAGCTTGTATGTAGTAAAACTTGCATATCGTAAAAGTTGCTAGCTTGTAGAGAAGCAAAGAATTGCTATCTCGAAAGAAGCAAAAAATGTAAAACTTAGAAAACTTGCAATATAATTGCTCTTGTCATGCTTTGTATCAAAAATAGGTTGATATCCTTAAAAGCATCGCATTAAATTTTTTAGTATCACAATGTATCACATGTATCGTAAATTGAAATTTTTGAGACTATTATCATATCATGTTTAACAATTGATGCCTTTCATGACATGATTTCTTTGCATTTTTGTCTTGTATATATCATGTGATGATTGAAATATTGATTGATGCAAATTCATAATTTATGTAAAAGTCTAAATTATTGGTTCCTCTCCTTCTTTTCGGCAATGATATAGGGGGAGAAAGATTGCTAGCTCAAGGCAAATGTTGGCTAGCTTGTACTCTTCCATTCTTTTCGACAAAAACAAAGGGAAAAAAACTTTTGCTAGTTAGAACATGCAAAGAAAAGCAAAGTGCAATCTTGCACAAGAAGCAATTGTTGAATTGCCATGATTGAATTTAAGAATCTTACTATGCTTTTGTGCTTATATGTTGTGATGAAAATCTAGCTTTATGTTGCAAAAACTTGCATATCTTTTAAAATAGCTAGAGCTACTTCTCCTTTTTATTGATGACATAGGGGGAGAAGTATATTGCTGACTTCATGCATTGAATTGAATATTTTATATATATTTGCATGATAGTTTAAATGTTTTTTATAACATATGATGAATGTTACTTGGATTTGAGATAATCCAAGTGTTCTATCAATGACATATTGATATGGGGAGTTTGGTTAAACTCCGGAGAGTTAAGGTTAACTCCGTTAGTCATAAATTAGTTGTCATCATAAAAAATGGGGAGATTGTTGAATCTCGAAATTTGATGATGAAACTAATTGATTGTGTTTAGATGTTTAACTGCATTTTGAGTGATGCAGGTCTACTCGATTAGGTTTAGACAGTTAACGCAGGAGGAATTGACGTTGCGCCGGAGGAGATCACGTTAGGATATTGGATGGCAGAAGGCTTCGGATGTCGGGCATCAGGCCAAGAGCGAAATTGCGCCAAGGATATTGGGGTTGCAGAGGTCAACCACCGATTGGGCAATAAGCTGCAAGAGAGGTCGATGCGTCAAAGAATCGGATGAAGCGCCAACCAATGACATGTCGGGCAACAGAATGTCAATTCGCTTTGTAATAATTGTCTAGATCGGAGTAGAGTTTTGGCTTGTGTGTGCAGGATTAACTACGATAACGACGAAGACATAAAACGAAACAAAGTGTCGGAGTCAAGTGCGAAGGATTCGTTGCGAGTTCGAGAGTTCGACGGAAGTCCGAAGATTCGTTGGGAATGCTGCCGGAACTAGCCGAGAATGAGTAGGGAGCTTGCCGAAGGGTTTTTCGGAAGCTCGTCGGAAGGTTCGTTGGAAGTTCACGGAGCTCGCCAAGAAAGATCGGAGCTTGCCGAAGAAGCTCGTTGGAACTCGCCAAGATCAAATCGTGAAGTCTAGGAGCTTGCCGGGAGTCCGCAGAATGGTTTCCGAGAGTTTATCGGAAGACCGCCGAAAGTTCGCCGAAAGCTCGTCGGAAGAAGTCTTGACTTGCGGACTTTGTAATAGCTTAGGAAATGTCTTTAAATTCATATTTAGCACATTAATTAGGGTTAGGATTATGTGTTAATCCTATAACCCAAGTAGGGGCCAATTGGGCCCGAGTTCGGACTGGTTTGGGCCAAGTTTGGAGCCTAACTAGTGAGCTGAAATAGTGTAGGCGGTGGCACCGCCTAGAACCCGAGAACTAAGCGGTGGCACCGCCCAGCACCCGAGAGGTCCGGCGGTGGCACCGCCACCAATAGGCGGTGGCACCACCAGCCTCGGAAACCCAAGAGAATTCAAAATTTGGAGCCCAAATTTGAATCCTCTTAGGGTCTATAAATACCCCTCAATTCTCAATTGAGAGAACAACCTTTGAGAAGCAAGAGATTGAGATAAAAGTCTTAGCAAAGCCTTTAGCAAGTTTTTATTTTCAATAGCTTGAGTGTTCACCTCCCTCTTTCTCTTTGAAAATTTGTAAGAGTGTGAACCACTTATAAAAGGTTGTAAGAGGGGTATTTGTCCTTCCCCTTCAGAGTGATTTGCTAGTGGAAGTTGGGAGCCTCTTCGAAGAAGGCTTCGCAAGTGGATGTAGGTCATTTTGACCGAACCACTTTAAATTGGTGTGTTCTCTAGTTTGCATTTACTTATTGCTATTTACCTTACTGCAAACCTTCATATGTGCTTTACTTCCTTATTACTTTTGTTGTATACCTTTACGAATACGCTTTCAAGATAAGCACTTCCGAGTTCGATTTTTTATCGTACGAAAGATTTTTCCAAAACCGAAGTTTTAATCTGCTGCACTAATTCACCCCTCCCTCTTAGTGCCGCTCCGATCCTAACAACATCCACTTCGCCGATTCCTCTTCCGTCGAGGCCACCAGCATCCACTAAGGATCTTCCTTCAATAGGCGAAGATCAACTATCCTTAAAACTCAATTCTCCTTTTGATAGGTTCATGAGAGAACATTTACAACCCCTTTCACTCTTCTCTTAAACAAGCATAACACTTAGAGTCTGAGATGAGTTCACACAAGATTACAATAGCGTTTTCTTTTCTTTTTTGCTCTCAATTGTGTGTGTGTTTACTAGGGATGAGAGGGGTATTTATATGCTTCAAGTGAATTCAAACTTGGAGCCTAAAAATATCTCTCCTCGATTTTTAGGGTCCTGGTGGTACCACTGCCTGTGATGGGTGGTACCACCATTTGCAGCACTAACACTGGGCGGTACCACTGCTTAGTCTAGTGGTACCATCGTCTAACACCCTGCCATTGGGTAGTACCACCACTTAACAATCTCTCGAAGACTATGTCTGGGCAGTACCACTGCCCAGACCGACGGTACCACCGCCTAACATAGTCTTGGACAGTGTGCCATGATGATGCCACTTGTTGGGTCACTATTTAGGCCTTCAACTTAGCCCGACACAACCTAATCTTGGGCTTAATTGGCCGCTAATTGAGTTAACCCAATTTCAACCCAATTATGTGCTAACTACGAATTTTAAGGCATACACTAAGCAAAATGAATCTGATTAGTCTAGGTTTCTTCCGGCGAGCTTCCAATGATCTTCTGTCGAACTTCCGATGATCTCTTGACAATATTACAGCGGACTCCCGACAAGCTCCTGAACTTCATAACGATCTTCTTGGTGAGTTCCGATGAGCTTCTTTGGCAAGCTCCTAGACTTCTCGGTCAATTCCAGCAAAACTTCTTACGAACGTCCGAACTTCCGACGAACTCTCAAACTCCCAACGAAATCTCGTTCTTGACTCCAGGACTTCATTTTGCTTTATGCCTTGATCGTTGTCATAGTTAATCCTACACACTTAAAGCCTACTTCGATCTAGACAATTATTACTAAGCTAATCAAGTGTTGTCCGATATGTCATTGGTTCATCGACGTCTCGTCCGATTCTTCGACGCATCGTCCTCTCTTGCGGCCTATTGCCCAATTGACTAGTTGAACTCCGTAACTCCGATTTTCTTGGTACAATTTTCGATGCCCGATCCCATTGCCCGAGGTCTTTTGTCGATACGTCGATTGATCCTTCGGCTCGACGTCCAATCTTCTGACATGTTTCTCTCCGGCCCAACATGGTTCTTCCTACTTTAATTGTCTCTCCCTGATCAAAGCTTTCTGCATCACTAAAAACACAAATCAAATTATAAACACTATCAATTGGTTTATCACCAAAATATGAGATTCAATAATCTCCTCATTTTTTTATGATGACAACCAATTGATGACGGAGTTAACTCCGGGACTTTATTTTACTTTATGCCTTGATCACTATCGTAGTTAATACTACACACTTAAAGCCTACTTTAATCTAGACAATTATTACTAAGCTATGTTGTCCGGCATGTCATTGGTTCATCGATGCCTCGTTCGATTCTTCGGTGCATCATCCTCTCTTATGGCCTATTGCTCAATCGGCCAGTTGACCTCCGCAACTCTGATTTCCTTGGCACAATTTTCGCTCTTCTTGGCCCGATTCCTGATCCCATAGCCCGAGGCCTTCTGTCGATATGTCGACCGATCCTTCAGCTTGACGTCCAATCTTCTGATATGTTTCTCTCCGACCCAATATGATTCTTCCTACTTTAATTGTTTCTCCCTGATCGAAGCTTCCTCCGTCACTCAAAACGTAAATCAAATTATAAATACTATCAATTGATTTCATCATCAAAATTCGAGATTCAATAGACATATGGTTCTAAACTTTAGCCCTTCTAGAAGCACTTCAGCAAGTAGTGTCAATATTTGTTTCAACAGAGGGTGAAGCCTGAGGAAAAATAAGTAGTCAGGCTGCAAGATGATTTAGCAACTTAAAATGGCTCCTAAAGTAAAAAAGAACGTTTCTTTGCCACCGTTTCCCAATCCCTTTATGACTTTTAAACATTCTTCACTACTAAGTTGATCATTGTTTCCTTTGTAATATGGATTCTGATGCTTTCGATCATATCTTTCATGCTTTATCATTTTGGGACCTACTCCATTTTATGCTCTCTTACCACTTCAAATGGTTTGATACATAACACGAGCTTGGTTGGAAGACGGTTCTGATATTGATAGATCTTCCAAACTTTGCTATAATGCTACTGGTTTTTAATTCCTTTGAAATAATAGAAATAATACCAAACATCACAATCGTCCCGACATGATAGTCAGTTTCAACGAGTTCAGCTTGTTGGTTCATCAATTTCATACATGAAATGGTTCTGGATTTTGGATCCGCATTTTGTCAGTGTCATGAGCAAGCTCTGGTATTCTAATTGATTAGGTTTTTAATGTACTGATACTCTTTTCCAAGGGAACCATACTCTTAGCCAGAATATGAGCTTTTGCAATTGAAGAATGTAATTGTTGTGATTGGTCAAAAATGGTTTTAATGTTCTGATACTCTTCTGGAAGGGAACCATACTCAGCTAGAACATGGGCATTTGCAATTGCAGAATGTAATTTGTTGTAATTGGTCGAATAGGCTTTCTTATAATAACATGCAATTAGTAGGATTGGCTTCATGTGGGATGCTAATTAACAGTGCTTTTGAATTTGAAGAATGCAATGGTCGTGGCTGACTGAAGAGTTTTGTTATGCTCATGCAAAGTTTGTAAAATTTGTTTGTGTTTAGGAGGAAAGCCAATTATCATTCTTTTTGCAGCCTCAAAAAAGTTTGTCATGTTGGGCTTTTGAAGTTGATCTTGTGATTGCTTGACAACCATCAGTATCTTGTGGTATAGATCGTTGAATCTCGGATTTTGATTATGAAACTAATTGATTGTGTTTAGATGTTTAACTGCATTTTGAGTGATGCAAGTCTACTCGATCAGGATTAGACAGTTGACGTAGGACGAATTGAAGTTGCGCCGGAGGAGATCACGTCAGGATATTGGACGACAGAAGGCTTCGGACGTCGGGCATCGGGCCAAGGAGAGCGGGATTTCACCAAGGATATCGGAGTTGCGGAGGTCAATCGCCGATTGGGCAACAAGCCGCAAGAGAGGACGATGTGCTGAAGAATCGGACGAAGCACCAACCAATGACGTGCCGAGCAACATAATGTCAATTCGTGTTGTAATAATTGTTTAGATCGGAGTAGAGTTTTGGCTTGTGTGTGCAGGATTAACTACAATAACGACGAAGACATAAAGCGAAACAAAGTGTCGAAGTCAAGCACGAAGGATTTGTTTCAAGTTCGAGAGTTCGATAGAAGTCCGAAGGTTCATCGGGAATGCTGCCGGAACTAGCCGAGAATGAGTAGGGAGCTTACCGAAGGGTTTTTCAGAAGCTTGCCGGAAGATTTGTTGGAAGTTCACGGAGCTCACCGAGAAAGGTCGGAGCTTGCCGAAGAAGCTCGTTGGAACTCGCCAAGATCAAATCGTGAAGTCTAGGAGCTTGCCGGGAGTCCGCAGAATGTTTTTCGAGAGTTTATCGGAAGACCGCCAGAAGTTCGCTGGAAGCTCGTCGGAAGAAGTTTTGACTTACGGACTTTGTAATAGCTTAGGAAATGTCTTTAAATTCGTAGTTAGCACGTTAATTAGGGTTAGGATTAGGTGTTAATCCTATAACCAAAGTAGGGGCCAATTGGGCCCGAGTTCGGACTGGTTTGGGCCAAGTTTGGAGCCCAACTAGTGAGTTGAAACAGTGTAGGTGGTGGCACTGCCAGATTAGGCGGTGGCACCGCCCAAAACTCGAGAACTTAGCGGTGGCACCGCCCAGCACCTGAGAGGTCGGGCGGTGGCACCGCCAGCCTCGGGAACCCAAGAGAATTCAAAATTTGGAGCCCAAATTTGAATCCTCTTGGGGCCTATAAATACCCCTCAATTCTTAGCAGAGAATACAACATTTGAGAAGCAAGAGATTGAGATAAAAGTCTTAGCAAAGCCTTTAGCAAGCTTTTGTTTTCAATAGCTTGAGTGTTCACATCCCTCTTTCTCTTTGAAAATTTGTAAGAGTGTGAACCACTTGTAAAAGGTTGTAAGAGGGGTATTTGTCCTTCCCCTTCAAAGTGATTTGCTAGTGGAAGTTGGGAGCCTCTTCGAAGAAGGCTTCGCAATTGGATGTAGGTCATTTTGACCGAACCACTTTAAATTGGTGTGTTCTCTGGTTTGCATTTACTTATTGCTATTTACCTTACTGCAAACCTTCATATGTGCTTTACTTCCTCATTACTTTTGCTGCACACCTTTACGAACATGCTTTCAAGATAAGCACTTCCGAGTTCGATTTTTTATCGTACGAAAGATTTTTTCAAAACCGAAGTTTTAATCCGCTGCACTAATTCACCCCCCCTCTTAGTGCCGCTCCGATCCTAACAATTGGTATTAGAGCCATGGTTTTCTACTTTGGTTTAACACCCAAATAGAAATGACTCTTTACGGCTTTCAAGAGCATAACTCTCTCATTCGTCCTCCTTTTTTCAATGGGACGGACTACACTTATTGGAAACTCGAATGAGAGTTTTCTTACTTTCTTTGGATTTGAATTTATGGCACATAGTTGAAAATGGATTTGAAATGTCTTCTCTTCCAATGAACCATTGGAATGATTTGGAGAAGAAGATGTTTTCTTTAAACGCAAAGGCTATGAATGCCTTATTTTGCGCTTTGGACAAAAATGAGTTCAATCGGATTTCTACATGCGAAACGACTTTTGATATTTGGCGAACACTTGAAAGTTAACATTTTATTGCATGATTTTGAGCTTTTTTGAATGCAACCAAGCGAGACTATAGGCGACATGTACACCCGTTTCATGTATATCATCAATAATCTAAGAGTTCTTGGTAAATCTTTTTCGAATTTTGATTTCTTAAGCAAGATCTTAAGATCCCTTCCAAAAAGGTGGGATCCTAAAATAACCGCAATATAAGAAACAAAAGATTTAAATATTTTTCCACTTGAAGAACTAATTGGTTCGTTGATGACATATGAAATGGTGCATAATACATATGATGAACATGATGAACAAAATCACCTTCCAAAGAACATGAAGGATTTGGAACTCCGGACAAATGAATACCACTGGAGCGATGACTCAAGTGATGAGGACAATGATGAATTTGAACTTCGAATACTAAATCTTAATAAGTTCATTAAACAAAAATCTAAAATAAACAATGAACCTGAACGGAGGTCGAGGCCAAAGAAGAGGAAAGCAACCAAGGCTGAATCAAGAACTTCCAAAGGTGAAATAACGAATTGGGCTTTGATGGGCTTCGACTACAAGCTAAGTAACTCAACTCTCTTGAATTATTTTGAAATTACTTGAAGTCTTTCATGAGTGCTTAATTTAGAATAGGAAATAAAAAATTATTTTTTAAAAATTATATTATGTTTTTCTTTTTAGCATCTTTGAAAAATTTAAAATTTGATCATGAAAAGTATATTGCTAAGGTTTCATGCATGTTTTGTTTTGAAATGTTGAATGATGTATGCAACATTATGGATGATAATTATACGATATGTGATAGTGCTTAGGATTGATCCATGCATGTGTATCTTGATGATTTTATACTATTACACGTCTTAATAACATGTTAGAAATTATGTGTTTTGGATACAAAAATATCCATGATCATGAGCATTTTTAACTTCATGATTGAATTTAAAAATCTATAGCAAAACCATGTCCGAATGCATGAAAGTGTTAAATTTTATTTTCGGATTTTCTTGATCCTAACAATTCATTTTTGAGAATCTATTGATCTTGATGGTTTTATGATGAAATTCATTTTTCGATCCTAAACGTTGATGCATGTTTTTATTCAACATAAATGAAAAAGCATACTAACATGAAATCAATCACTTAAAATGAAATACTTAAAAAAGAAAAAAAAATATTATTAATGAAATCATGAATCTACTTATGTTACGAATTTTGTGAACCATAAAAAAGATTTTTGGTGATTTAAATTTGAATGAGTTTTATCCAAAATCATGATCTTGATTCCGTGATTTTTACAAATTAAGATTTATTATGAATCAAGATTCTTTTTTATTAATCGATCTCCTAAGATTTTCTTTTGATTAATTATGAGTAGGTTTTTTCAAAAAGAAATCATGTCTTTTGGTATTCACATGTTCTAATCTTTCATGATATGATTCCTTGTATTCATGAAATGTTTATCGCATCACCCAATTACTTTCTTCTTGATATTCCTTATGTGGTGATATAAAATTATGCATGAAATATCCTTGATATTATTTTGATGCATACAAATGAAAATTTATGATTATGAATGATAGGATGAAATTTGACAAGTTAATACCATCATGATTTGAAACATTTATGATTTGAAATTATGCATGCAATTGCTTTTTATTGTGATGATTTATGCATATAATGTGTATGATGAATACTTTATTATCATACATGAAAATAGTGATAAATATTTTAAAAATAAATGTTTGTATCATGTTAGATGATTTTACATTTTGTGCATGATGAGTTGTTTTATAAGATTTTGCCTTTACGTTTTGAACTTTCATGCTTATCTTGATTTGGCATATAAAGATTAAGGCATGCTTAGATGAAGAAGAATCACTTAAAAAATGATTTTCCTATCTAATCAAGATTAATGATTTCATGATATTTTGTGAATCTCGAAATTGATTTTGATGACTTGATTATGAGTTTCAAGTTAACGATTTGATTTGAATGAATTTTATCTAAATCATAATCTTGATCTTGCAAAACTAGAATCACAAATAATATCTTTTGGTATTCATGAATTGATACTCACAATATGAAAGTATTGGTATTCATGACTTGAATTTGATTGAAGCATTGCATGTTTAAATTAATCATTCTCCTATGTTTCAAAAATTCTTTAAATGCCTTATGTGATGATTGAAAATTAATTTGCTTTATGATGAATCATGAATCATGACTTGATCTATGATATTGATATATTTTAATCATGATCCTTGGTTGTATAATTCTTTTGCTCTATTAAAAAGATTTGTCGAATGAATCATGTCCTTGAATTTTCTTGATATCATGACATGATTTTGTAATATGACTTGTATAATGATTAAAATTTTTAGCCATTGATTTCTTCCTTCTTTTTTATAATGATAAAGGGGGAGTTAGTTTACTAGCCTGCATATTTCAAAGGAAGGAAAATTTGCTAGCTCGAACATTTTATTGAAAGAACTTGCTATCATGAACACTACCAATGAATTGCAAATCCTGCAATCTAAAGATAAGTAAAGAATTGCTATCTCGAAAGAAGCAAAAAATGTAAAACTTAGAAAACTTGCAATATAATTGCTCTTACCATGCTTTGTATCAAAAATAGGTTGATATCCTGAAAAGCATCGCATTAAATTTTTTTTTAGTATTGTAATGTATCACATGTTTCTTAAATTGAAAATTTTGAGACTATTATCATATCATGTTTAACAATTGATGTCTTTCATGACATGATTTCTTTGCATTTTTGTCTTGTATGTATCATGTGATGATTGAAATATTGATTGATGTAAATTTATAATTTATGTAAAAATCTAAATCATTGGTTCCTCTCCTTCTTTTCGGCAATGACATAGGGGGAGAAAGATTGCTAGCTCAAGGCAAATGCTGGCTAGCTTGTACTCTTCCCTTCTTTTCGACAAAAACAAAGGGGAGAAAGCTTTTGCTAGTTAGAACATGCAAAGAAAAGCAAAGTGCAATCTTGCACAAGAAGCAAGTGTTGAATTGCCAAGATTGAACTTAAGAATCTTGCTATGCTTTTGTGCTTATATGTTGTGATGAAAATCTAGCTTCATGTTGCAAAAACTTGCATACCTTTTAAAATAGCTAGAGCTACTTCTCCTTTTTGTTGATGACATAGGGGGAGAAGTATATTGATGACTTGCATTGAATTGAATATTTTACATATATTTGCATGATGGTTTAAATGTTTTTCATAACATGTGATAAATGTTACTTGGATTTGGGATAATCCAAGTGTTCTATCAATGGCATATTGATAGGGGGAGTTTGGTTAAACTCCGGGGAGTTAAGGTTAACTCCGTTAGTCATCAATCAGTTGTCATCATCAAAAAGAGGGAGATTGTTGAATCTCGGATTTTGATGATGAAACTATTTGATTGTGTTTCGATGTTTAACTGCATTTTGAGTGATGCAGGTCTACTCGATCAGGATTAGATAGTTGACGCATGAGGAATTGACGTTGTGACGGAGGAGATCACGTCAGGATATTGGACGGCAGAAGGCTTCGGACGTCGGGCATCGGGCCAAGGAGAGCGGGATTGCACCAAGGATATCGGAGTTGCGGAGGTCAACCGCCGATTGGGCAACAAGCCGCAAGAGAGGACGATGCGCTGAAGAATCGGACGAAGCACCAACCAATGACGTGCCGGGCAACATAATGTCAATTCACGTTGTAATAATTGTCTAGATCGGAGTAGAGTTTTGGCTTGTGTGTGCAAGATTAACTACGATAACGATGAAGACAAAAAACGAAACAGTGTCGAAGTCAAGCACGAAGGATTTGTTGCAAGTTTGAGAGTTCGACAGAAGTCCGAAGGTTCGTCGGGAATACTGCCGGAACTAGCCGAGAATGAGTAGGGAGCTTACCGAAGGGTTTTTCGGAAGCTCGCCAAAAGGTTCGTTGGAAGTTCGCGGAGCTCGCCGAGAAAGGTCGGAGCTTGCCGAAGAAGCTCGTTGGAACTTGCCAAGATCAAATCGTGAAGTCTAGGAGCTTGCCGGGAGTCCGCATAATGTTTCTGAGAGTTTATCGGAAGACCGCCGGAAGTTTGCCGGAAGCTCGTTGGAAGAAGTCTTGACTTACGGACTTTGTAATAGCTTAGGAAATGTCTTTAAATTCATAGTTAGTACGTTAATTAGGGTTAGGATTAGGTGTTAATCCTATAACCCAAGTAGGGGCCAATTGGGCCCGAGTTCGGACTGGTTTAGGCCAAGTTTGGAGCCCAACCAGTGAGCTAAAATAGTGTAGGCGGTGGCACCGCCAGATTAGGTGGTGGCACCGCCCAGAACCCGAGAACTGAGCGGTGGCACCGCTGGACTGAGCGGTGGCACCGCCCAGCACCCGAGAGATCGGGCGGTGGCACTGCCAACGACAGGCGGTGGCACCGCCAGCCTCGGGAACCCAAGAGAATTCAAAATTTGGAGTCCAAATTTGAATCCTCTTGGGGCCTATAAATACCCCTAAATTCTCAGTAGAGAATACAACATTTGAGAAGAAAGAGATTGAGATAAAAGTCTTAGCAAAGCCTTTAGCAAGCTTTTGTTTTCAATAGCTGAAGTGTTCACATCCCTCTTTCTCTTTGAAAATTTGTAAGAGTGTGAACCACTTGTAAAAGGTTGTAAGAGGGGTATTTGTCCTTCCCCTTCAAAGTGATTTGCTAGTGGAAGTTGGGAGCCTCTTCAAATAAGGCTTCGCAAGTGGATGTAGGTCATTTTGACCGAACCATTTTAAATTGGTGTGTTCTCTGGTTTGTATTTACTTATTGCTATTTACCTTACTACAAACCTTCATATGTGCTTTACTTCCTCATTACTTTTGCTGCGCACCTTTACGAACACACTTTCAAGATAAGCACTTCCGAGTTCGATTTTTTATCGTACGAAAGATTTTTCCAAAACCGAAGTTTTAATCCGCTGCACTAATTCACCCCCCCCTCTTAGTGTCGCTCCGATCCTAATATAGATTAGCTTATGTGTAAGGTTCAGATAGATGGTGCAGGTTTTATTATGTAAAGAAATAGAACACTTCGCCTCCAAGCCTTGGTTTCATTATTATTCTTTTTCCATTTCCTTGCTTGGTTGGCAACATGAGCATTGGTATTGGTAGCGGATCATGTAAATGTGAAGCTTGTTATATTGGGTTGAAGCTGCTAATAACTGGATTGATGGCTCTTTGTTTGGTTGATTGGTCGACTGATCATCCCAATGGCATTAGAATAGTTGATTCAATTTGTTGGGACTGATCGTTGGTTGTCTAGTCATTGAGTTTTTAGTTGGGACTGACCGTTGAATAATGCTGCAGCATGATTATAGTTTATAGGATAATGGCACTGGAACAGTTCGTTGGTGAAGATGTGGAATAGTGGTGCAGGTTTTAGGTTGTCTTAAGGTTCAGTTTGACAGAGCTTTGCTAATAAATGTTTTTTTTATATTAAGTTTGGTTTGACAGTGTTTTGCTAATGGCAGATGTTGATTATAGTTTGTCTCAGGGAAGGTTCAGTTTGAGGGTTTTGCTAATCGACCACCCCTACCTTGTTATATTTCGTTGTTCTTATTTCAATGGTTTTCTACATTAGGTTTGGTTTGACAGATTGGAGTGACTGAACAAATGTGTCATTGTATGTACCTTTGCACTTATATGCCTTATGTTGATTGCTGGTTGCTTAACGTCGATTGTTTGTAAGTTCTTTTGTAGCTTCATACTGCCATCACAGGATATTAATGTTTTTTTTAAAGTAAAAATAAATAGATTAAGTATAAAGTTTATCCAAAATAACTCTGTCTACATAAGTCATAGACAAAAGCCTAATTCTCTTTAGAGCAATCTAGAAGAGTGTACCCCACCTCAAAAAGGTGGAATGGTCTCACTCCACCAAACTTATCTTCAAGAGTAGTCAAACAAAAAGGTAGTGATGACTACACATGCTTTATGACTCTTTACTATAATCAATAAATAAAATATATTTTTCAGACATGCCTAAACTAGCTATGAGTATTTCGCATTATTAAAGCAGATAACTACATGATACATACAATTCATCAACATTATTCCCGAGATCATTAATTGATAGCAAAATTGAATCGGATAAAAATATCTTTATCTCTTTGTGTGAAGTGCTCTATTTTCAAATCTTTCTCCATATATGATCTTGAGTCTCTAAGAATTTCTATCAGAAGCTCAGTATTATTTGTGTTTCGATATTCAAAGATTCTATGATATCTCTCCTTCCAAATCCATCAAATAACACATTTGAAAGTAACCTTTGCTAGTTGTGTAAGAAGCCATTTTCTTGAGAAGCTTTGTATGAGTTTGCCTAATTTTTAATTCAAATTTGGCTGCGGTAGCCTGTTGAGTTTAAATCTTTACAGAATCTCCTTCCATATCTAATTAGTATAGTCATAAGCAAAATAAAGGTGGTCAATACTTTCTTCCTGTTGCATACAAAGAGAGCATCTGTTAATAATATAAATACCTCTTCTTTTCATATTATCTATTATAGGTAGTTTGGCAAGAAGGGCCTGCCATGTGCATAAAGAATATCTCTGTGAACTCGGTTGGTCCTATGTCCAATTGCTTGGGATCTACTTGTTGTTCCTTTGCCTGATTTGATTCCATGTTGATATAGCACTAAATTTGTCATTGTCATGAGGCCAAATAAGTATATTTGATGAGTTGTTCCTGATTGGAATAGCTATAATAATCGATTAGAGTGATAACATTTCATGAGAAATGAGATTAGGGGGACACCATATGCCGTTAGTAATGAACTCAAAAACCTTCCAATTTTTGTGAGTCCCAAGATCTCTTTATATTCTATTACCATATAATTGAAAGATACTCTTTCCATTTACCCAAGAATCATACCACATATATTTAATTAGTCAATTTCTTACCTTCAATATTCCTTTCCAAGCTGCTTAGTACCGTTACAAATGCTTGAATTTAGAGTGGATACTTTTGTCTAGTCGTATAATAATTTGAAAACTTTTGTGTCTTCACACTACTTGTCTAAATGAATAAGAGGGGGTGGGCATTGTTGTAGATAATGCATGCGAGTGGATGATCCTAATGTGCTGCTTGTGAACGTGGATGCTTGGCCATGGGTTTCTGTTGTGTTATAATTTGATATTATCGTTGGTTGTCTCTGTGTTTGTTTTGACATAATTTTTAAGTTTGTTGCATAACACTGCCATCGTCGGTCTCAAGCTTGGATGAGAAAACGTGGAGGGGGCAATAGTTGATCGGTACCTCTGTCTATTGTAAACAATCCAAATGATCTGCGAGTATCACAACATGAGTGCATTGCCCAACCAGCCCATAGGAGCAACTTGTATGACTTTCATGTTTGACTTTCGAAATTCGAACTCAAGAGATAATATTTCTATTTGAGGTTTCTGTGTAGTGTACATTGTATGTATAATATCTTTTCAAAACAGAATGTTTTTTCAAATTAGAACTTTTTATAGGGTAATATTTCTATAGATGTATTTGAACTTCTATGTTTAGAGTAGCAAGTCTTAGATCATTTTTTTTTGGTGAATAGTAGATGAGTTTGTGAGAGTGTCATTCAAAAAATTAAATCTTCTTGGTTTCCCTTGAAGTATAAGATGTACATATATTTTTTAAAAAAATCACATTTAGTCTGATGGCATCATAAACCAAATTACATCAACACTATCAACACTATCAAATAAAACATTTCTTGATGAGATTTATAATGATATAGAAGTTTATGAACATGACATTAGTTTATAGCTTCTCCCCCATTATTATCAACAAAAAAAGTAGAGTATACAAATAATCTAAATAGTCTTCATAAGTCATTAGACATCACTGATGTATAAGCCATGAATACTAAAAAGTTACAAGAAAGATAGATTATAGATCATAAGCCATGAGCACTAAGAAATCAAGAAAAATGTCATTAAAAATAATAAGTTAAGAGAAATATACATAATAAGCCATGAAACCTAAGAAGTCATGAGCAAGATGTCGTAAAATCCAACATAAATTATAAACACATTCATGAGAGAGACAATGTAAGTCAAATCTTTGGATACTTTTCCCACTTTGTATTTAGCAAAAATAATATTACATAAATGATCCAAAAATTTCAAACTTAATTTCCTTCTATGATAAGTCATTTTTGTGAGTTTCTAAATGTGATGTCCACTTTCTAAAATACTCATTGAGTAGATCGAAAGACCCAACAATTGAATGTAAGATATCAATAAAACAAACTTAGTCAGCTTAAGCAAGATAACTAAAGAACTTAAATGACATGAACGAGTAGATCATCCATATTAAAAAATATTAGAATACTTCTTCCCTTCATCATTAGCTAAAAGAAGTATGACAAACTTGTTGAATAATTGATAAGTTTATTGGACTGATATATTTTTGAGATAAGTTGTTAAAATAGATAGAAAAAAGGAAGAATTATTGAAGAAGATGTAAGGGAGGATTTGTTTCTCTCCCTGTTGAGTGGGAGGATTTCCCTCCACAGAGTAGAGAGATTTCCTCATACAGTTAGGAAAATTTCATTTACTATAATGCTCCCGCAAGATGGTGCTCCTATCTATTGAATCTCGTATTTTGATGATGAAATCAATTGATAATTGTTTATGATTTTAATCTGCGTTTTGAGTGACATGATGCTTCGATCAGGATGAGACAATTAAAGCAGGAAGAATCATGTTGTGCCGGAGGAGAACATGTCAGAAGATTAGACGTCAGGCCGGAGGATCGGTCGACGTATCGATAGAAGGCTTCGGGCTATGGATTCGGACATCGGGCCAAGAAGAGTGGATATTGGGCCAACTATATCGGAGTTGCGGAGTCAACTGGCCAATTGGGTAATAGGCCGTAAGAGAGGACGATGCGTCGAAGAATCGGACGAAGCGTCGAGGGACCAATGACATGCCGAATAACATGATTAATACTTAGTATTAATTGTCTAGATCGAAGTATGTTTTACATGTGTAGGATTAATTACGATAGCAAGGCATGATGCAAAATGAAGTCTTAGAGTCAAGGATGCGATTTTGTTGGGAGTTTGAGAGTTTGTCGGAAGTCCGGACGTTTGTCGAAAGTTCTGTCGGAACTAGCCGAGAAGTCTCGGAGCTTGCTAGAGAAGCTCATTGGAACTCGCCAAGAAGATCATCGTGAAGTCTAGGAGCTTGCCGAGAGTCCACCGGAACATCGCTGGAAGCTCACCGGAAGAAACCAAGACATAGGGACTTGTTTAGCTTAGCAAATGTCTTAGGAATCATAATTAGCACATAATTAGATTTAGATTTGGGACAACCCAATTAGAGGCCAACTAGGCCCATGTAAAGACTGTGTTGGGTCCAATGAGAGGCCTAAACAATGCACCAAGAAGTGGTACCGTTGTGGCACAATCTTTGAGACTATGTCAGGCGGTGGTACCGCCAGTCTGGGCGATTGTACCACCCCTGGTAGGATGCCAAGCGGTGGTATCGCCAGTCTGGGCGGTGGCACCGCCCAGCACAACCCCCCAGTCGGTGGTACCACCAGATTGGGCGGTGATACCACCCGTGCTTGAGAAACCTAGGATGAGATGTTTTTAGGCTCCAAGTTTGAATCAACTTGAAGCCTATAAATACCCCTCTCATCTTTGGTTAAAAGATACAAGGACAGAGTATTTAAAAGAAAAGAAACGTTGCTGCAATCTCTTTAGAAATTCCCTCCTCCATTTTAAGTTTAGAATTCTGTAAGAGGAGAGTGAGTGCTTGTAAGGGTTGTCTCCTAAACCCATGAAAAGGAGAAGAGGGGTGTAAAAGGTGGTTGGTCTTCGCTTATTGAACGAAGACCGATAGTGGATGTCGATGGCCTCGACGGAAGAGGAATCAGTGGAGTGGATGTAGGTCACGACGATCGAACCACTATAAAATTGGCGTGTTCTCTGGTTTACATTTACTTCCTGCCATTTACTTATTGCAAACCTCTTTAATTGCTTACTGCCTTCAATTCATTTACGAACGTGTTTAAGTTAAGTTTCCAAAGAATCATTTTTCAACGTACGAAGGTTTTTGAAGATGTGATTTTACCATTGCACTAATTCACCCCCCCTCTTAGTGTCGACCCCTGATCCTAATAATTGGTATCAGAGCCTCATGATTTCTCAATTGGTTTAACACCCAAGAGAAATGACTCTTTTTGGCTTTCAAGAGAGTCACTCTCTCATATTTCCTCCTTTTTCAATGGGATAGACTACACTTATTGGAAAACTCGAATGAGAGTTTTCTCGCTTTTATTGAATCTCGATTTATGACATATAGTCGAATTTGGTTTTAAAAAGTCTTCTCTTCCAATGAACCATTGGAATAATTTGAAGAAGAAGACTTTTTCTTTAAATGCAAAGGCTATGAATGACTTATTTTGCGCCTTAGACAAAAACGAGTTTAATCGAATTTCTATGTGCGAAACGGCTTTCAAAATTTGGCATACTCTCGAAATCACACATGAAGGCACTAGCAAAGTTAAAGATTTAAAAATCAACTCTTTAATGCATGATTTTGAACTTTTTCAAATGAAGCTAAGTGAAACCATTGTTGACATGTACACCTATTTTACGGATGTCATCAATGGTTTAAAAACACTTAGTAGACGTTTTTCAGATTTTGAACTTGTAAACAAAATTTTACGTTCTCTTAATAAGAGTTGGAATTCGAAAATAATGGCTATACAAGAATAAAAAAATTTGAATACTTTTTTGATCGAAGAACTTATCAGGTCTCTAATAACCTATGAAACGACGTACAATGCACGTAAAGAACTTGAGAATCACCTTCCAAAGAATATGAATGATTTTGGACTTAGAACAATCGAAGACCACTCGAGCATAAGCTCAAGTGATGGTGAACTTGAACTTATCATTATGAAATTTAAAAAGTTCATTAAACAAAAATTAAAGAACAAAAAGAACGGAACTACTTGCTATGAATGCAAGAAGTAGTTGCCAAACGACGAATTGAGCTCCTCTAAAGACGAGGAGAAAATCAACAAAGGCGAGGTGGCAAACTATGCCTTAATGACTTTCGACGATGAGGTAATCAAAATGCCCTTAATTTATTTTAAAATTACATTATACTTTTAATGAGTTATTTTTAATTTAGTTTAATTATTTTTCTAAAAATTATATGTTTAAAAATATAATAAAAATATAAAAAATTAGGATCATGCTTATCATTCTAGTAATTTTGAAAATGATCATGAAAATTATATATTTTATGTTAATGGAATAAAATGTTAGATTTAAATCTAATGATCCTATATATGTTTTTTCAAGAATAAATAATGTGTATCTTGATGATTTCTGATTTTGATTGAAACTATGCTTGATGTCTTAATGAAAATATTAAGAAGTTTGATATCACGCTTACTGATGATGTATGGCTTTTGTTTGGAAAAATAAGCATGAAAAGTTGATTCACCTAAAAAGAAAAATACATGACTACAACAAACAAAATGATTTTGATTAAAAATACCTTATGAAATCATGTTTGATGATATCATGCCTAATAAATTTATTTTTTCAAAATTATGCATAAAATTTTTATGATTTATGAATTATCGATCTTTGCCATAATGAAAGTTCTTTTTCGGTTTTTAATGTTGATGCATGTATTTACTTGACAAAAATGAAATAAATCACATGAATTGAAACAACTAAAAAGAGGATAGGTTTCTCCTTGAAAAGATTTCTTTATCGAGTTTTCCAAAAAGGAGATTAATGAATCTATTTATATCACTTTTGTGAATCTCTTGAAAATGATCTTGATTTGATGATTTAAATTTAAATGAGCTTTATATTGATTTTTCGAAATTTATAACTTGAGATTTCTTATGCACGAATCAAGATCTCCTATATTTCTTTTATCCACTTATAAAAAGAGATTTATTGAAATAAATCATGACTTATGACATTCATGAAAAATTGAGACATTATGCATAAATCGAGTTTTTATGAGAATCTATTTACGTTGTCTTCATTAAGTTTTCTTGAAAAGATATTGATGATTTTGATGATTTAAATTTGAATGAGTTTTATCCAAATCATGATCTTGATTCTTTGATATTTACAAATTAAGATTCATTATGAATCAAGATTTTTTCATTAATCGATCTCCTAAGAATTCTTTTTGTCATTTTATTTAAGAGGAGATTTGTTAAAATGAATTATAATTTCTCTTGATTTTTTAGAATTATAACTTGAGAATTTTTTTTTATAAATCAAAATTATTTACTATGATTCGTTCTTTTCGTTATTTGAGTTATCTAAAAAGAATCATAATATGTCTCTTGTTATTCACACTTTGTCTTCATGATTTGTATATCTCATCACCAATTTTTATTGTTAATTTTCATGTGATGATATAAAATCATACAATATTCATGATATTACACAAATGAGAAGTTATGATCATGCATGATAGAATATAATGACATTTATATATCATCATGATTTGAAATACTATGATTTGTTGCTAAAATGATATATTATGAATGTCTTAGTATCATGTATGATATGCTCAAAATAATGATGAATATTTTAAAAATAAATATTTGTATCATGTTTGATGATTTTATATTTTAATAATATGCATGATGAGTTGTAGTGATAATTGATTTATTTTTGGTATCATGCATGAAAAATGAAATATAAGATTTTAAAATTATGCATATTTCAAGTTGAAACCATAATGATGCACAAACATATTGAAATAAGAATGACACTTTATCTTTGTCATAATTTGAAAATTGTTGTAAAGGGAAAGAGAGATACAAAATTGTATTCATCCCTTCATTTTGACAATGATAAAGGGGGAGCAAAACTTGCTAGAAAGTAAATTTGCTAGTATGCACTTTGCAAAGGAAGCAAAAAAAAAAATGGCATCTCTCAAAAGAGAAGAAAGAGCTTGCTATCTTTAACATCACCAAGAATTGCTAGCTTGAAATCTTAAGAAGATGCAAAAAAAATACTATCTTGCACATCGCAAAAAAAAGCAAATATGCCAACTTGCACATATTTAAATTTGCTAGCTTGTATGTTGTACTACCTTGCATATCTACAACTTGATAGCTTGAATGTTCTAAGTATGATGTAACACTTGCTAAATTTTCTAACTACAAATTGCATAATGATAAAACTTGATATTTTGTTTTTCATGCAACGATTTGAACTTGTATGTTTAAACACTTGATAGTGGTACTTCTCCTTTTTGTTGATGATAAAGAGGGAGAAGTATGTTGATGTTATATGATTTGATCATGATATGTTTGCTTGGATTTTTGAATCCAAGAGTTTTATCAATATGACATATTGATAGGGGAAGTTTGTTTAAACTCCGAGAGTTAAGGTTAACTCCATCATCAATTGGTTGTCATCATCAAAAAAGGGAAGATTATTGAATCTCATATTTTGATGATGAAACCAATTGATAATTGTTTATAATTTTAATCTACATTTTGAGTGACGTAGGATGCTTCGATCAGGATGAGACAATTAAAGCAGGAAGAATCATATTATGCTAGAGAAAAACATGTTAGAAGATTGGACGTCGGGCCAAAAGATCGATCGACATATCGATAGAAGGCTTCGGGCCATGGATTCGAGCATCGGGCCAAGAAGAGTAGATATTGCACCAAGGATATCGGAGTTGCGAAGTCAACAGGCCGATTGGGCAATAGGCCGCAAGAGAGGACGATGCGCCGAAGAATCGGACGAAGCGTCGAGGGACCAATGACATGTCGGATGACATGATTAATGCTTAGTATTAATTGTCTAGATCGAAGTATATTTTATATGTACAGGATTAACTACGATAGCAAGACATGAAGCAAAATAAAGTCCCGGAGTCAAGGATGCGATTTTGTTGGGATTTCGAGAGTTCGTCGGAAGTCCGGATGTTCGTCAGAAGTTCTGTCGGAACCAGTCGAGAAGTCTCGAAGCTTGCCAGAGAAGCTCATCGGAACTCGCTAAGAAGATCATTGTGAAGTCTAGGAGCTTGTCGGGAGTCTACCGGAATATCGTCGGAAGATCGCCGGAAGAAACCAAGACATAAGGACTTATTTAGCTTAGCAAATGTCTTAGGAATCGTAGTTAGCACGTAATTGGATTTGGATTTGGATTTGGGCCAACCCAATTAGGGGCCAACTAGGCCCATGTAAAGACTATGTTGGGCCCAATGAGAGACCCAAATAGTGCCCCAAGAAGTGGCACCATCGTGGCACAATATTTGAGACTGTGTCAGGCGGTGGTACCGCCAGTCTAGGTGGTTGTACCACCTCTAGCAGGGTGTCAGGCAGTGGTATCACTAGTTTGGGTGGTGGCACCGCCCAGCACAGATCCCGGGCGGTAGTACCGCCAGACTGGGCGATGGTACTGCCCAACGCAGTGTCAGTGTTAGACTGACACTAGCGGTGGTACCGCCCGTGCCCGAGATACCCGGAATGAGATATTTTTAGGCTCCAAGTTTCAATTAACTTGAAGCCTATACATACCTCTCTCATCCCTGGTTAAAAGATACAAGCACAAAGAGTTTAAAAGAGAAGAAACGCTACTATAATCTCTTTAGAAATTCCCTCCTCCATTCTAAGTTTAGATTTCTGTAAGAGGAGAGTGAGTGCTTATAAGGGTTGTCTCCTAAACCCATGAAAAGGAGAAGAGGGGTGTAAAAGATGGTTGGTCTTCACCTATTGAAGGAAGACCGATAGTCGATGCCGGTGGCCTCAATGGAAGAGGAATCAACGGAGTGGATGTAGGTTACGACGATCGAACCACTATAAAATTGGCGTGTTCTCTGGTTTGCATTTACTTCCTGCCATTTACTTACTGCAAACCTCTTTAATTGATTACTATCTTCAATTCATTTACAATCGTGTTTCAAGTTAAGTTTTCGAAGAATCAATTTTCAACGTACGAAGGTTTTTGAAGCCTGATTTTACCGCTGCACTAATTCACCCCCCTCTTAGTATCGATCCCTGATCCTAACACTATCAAAGAGACCAATCTTGGATCGATGTAATGTAAAAAGTTTACGAGCAAGAGGCGTCATGAGTGAGTCAGCTAATTGATCAGCCGTATGGACATGAGAAACACGAAGTTGATAGTGGATAACTTGATCGCGCACAAATTGGAAGTCAATAGCAATATGTTTCATGCAGGAGTGGAACACTGAATTAGCGCATAGATAGCTAGCTCTGACATTATCATAATATATTGTAGTAGTGGAATTGATGTTGAGTTTCTAGAGTAGATTTGTGATCCAATTGAGTTCTACAGTAGTAGTGGCAATGACACGGTATTCAGCTTCAGTTGTAGACCGTACGATTTTCTTTTGCTTCTTAGAACTCCAATTGATTGGATTAGTACCAAGGAAGACAATATACCCCGATGTGAATGTTCTATCATCAAAGTTGTCTACCTAATTAGCATCGACAAAGGCATGAAGATGAAGTGGAGAGTATTTACGAAGAAAGAGACCATGATTGAAGGTCCCTTTAAGATATCGCAGAATTCGTTTGACCGCAAACCAATGTATAGTAGACGACCTCTGCATAAACTGTGATAATTTATTGACTACAAAAGAGATACCTAGACGGGTGAGAGCTAAGTACTGTAAAGAACCAACAACTTGGCTGTATTAAGTGGGTTCCGTAGTAGGACTTCCATTAGATAATTTGAGAGGACTACTAGTAGAGAGAGGGGTTGTAACCGCATTTGCATCCTGCATCTTTGTCTTTAATAACAAATCTTGAATGTACTTTCATTGTGATAAAAAGAGACCTGAAGATGTGAATATAGCTTCAACGCCAAAAAAAAAGTTCACGGGTCCTAGATCTTTAAGCGAGAATCGATCTGCCAACTGTTTGATGAATGCTTAGATTTTGACAGGATTGTTGCCTATGACAATAATGTCATCCACATATACCAGAATATATATTATGTCTCCATAGTGGTGTTGTAAAAATAACGAGGTGTCAGATTTGGAGTTCAAATAGCCAATGAAAGTAAAAAAGGAGCTAAGTTCAGTGTACCAAGCTCTTGGAGCCTAACGAAGTCCATAAATGGCTTTCCAAAGTTTGTAAACATGCCTTTTGATATTGAGGATAAGTGAAACCAGGAGGTTGTTGCATAAAAATATCTTCGGTTAGAGACCCCTATAAAAAGGCATTATTAACATTCAATTGTTGCAATTGTCGGTCTTTAGTGGTGGCCAGACTCAAGATAAGCCGGATTGTAGTGGGCTTAACAATGGGACTAAATGTCTCAGTGAAATCAACTCCAGGACGTTGATGAAACCCTTTGGCAATGAGACGTACCTTACATCGGGCAATAGAGCCATCTGGGTTCCGCTTAATTCGAAAGACCCACTTACACCCTATGATGTTTTGTGAATGATAAAAGAGTATTAGATCTCACGTTAAGTTATGAAGGAGGGCATTATATTCCTCGCACGTGGTGGTATGCTAATGCGAAGACTTTTGGGCTTGAGTGAAGGTGGTGGGTTCTGTTAGTCATAGGTGCCCAATAAGCCAATCACATGAGTGATGGCACATGTGACTTGACACAGAATCTTTTTGCTTATTATATTTTGACATTTATCACTTTATATTGACTATTGCATATATGTATGTATATATTGTGATGTCCTTGGATTTGTGCAATGGGAATCAGATCGTGATAAGATCACGATAATGAGACTGATTCACCTTTAAAAACATATCCTAAATAATCCCGATCATAGGTTACTCGAGAGGGACATCGAGATAACTGGACAGACTGGTGTACTGTATACTCGTCTATATGATGGATGCAGTTGGTCTCATAGCTGCTCATGTGGGGACACTAGGGATACAGTATATATGCTTATTGGAGAATGAGTTCACTGATTGATCTGCTTATGGAATGCTGGATGGTTGATGATACCTTATTGTTAGACAACGATTCCGTAGTCCCAATGGGATATTTGGTCCTTAGACTTGAGACACCAAGGATGTCCTATATGAGTGCTTCATTCTTCAATACTGGACTTATAGGTTTGGATGTCTTATATCTTGTACAGCCGGTCATTGGGAGTGGTAGTTAATCTTACGAGAGCTATTGAGTGTCGATAGAGGATCATGCACTCTCGGTGTCATGAGAGGAATATCTCATGTATTCTTGCTTAGACAAATCCCTGGCCAGGGTAATTCGGATTGAGAGAGAAAGAGTTCTCTAGGAGAATCTGATTAGAACGAGACTCGAGTAAAAACCGTATGGGTCTGACATCACCATGCCCGTTATACGATCTTTAGGATATTAGATGGATGAGAGACTATAGGTACACGGTAATTGAGGACAGATAGGTCCAATGGATTGGATTCCCTTATATCGTCTAGGGATTACGGCGTAGTGGCCTAGTACATTCGTAATCGATGAGTCGAGTGAATTATTATGGAGATAATAATTCACTAAGCCAAAAGGAGTTCTGACAGGTATGACTCACGGCCAGCTCGATATTGGGCCTAGAGTGTCACATACATATAGTAGGCACTACGATGAGTAGAGGTACAGATATGAGATATCTGCTGGAGCCCCTGTTTTATTAGATATCCAATAAACCCCTAAATTATTGGATCATATAGATGAGATCCAATAAGAGCCCATGAGAGATTATTGGATAGAGATCTAATCTAAGAGGCTTGGGTAGTTGGATGCAGATCTAATACCCAATAGGGGATTAGGATTTGACAAGGAACCTCTATAAATAGGAGGGATTAAGTAGTTCATAGGCTAGAGCTTTTGCTTGCCTCTCATATTCTCCCCCCCTCTCCATCTCAAAGCAGGCATGGAGTTTTAAGGAGCATCGTCGCAGCCCTACTATGTAGATCATCGCTAGAGAGGAGGGTGCTTGACCTCCTTTACCCTCTCTTAGATATATGCAAGGATTCAGGGATATATGATCTCCCTAGGTAACACAATATATTCTATATGCAGTTTTAAGTTTCGCGAATTTTGTGCACCAATCTTTGCACGATGACAAACATCACTTTGGGAATAGAGGATTTTGTTTTCTGTTCTTCCGCTGTGCATGTGATGTCACCCCAAAGATGTTCTTCAGTAGTATCAGAGCCAGTTTGTTTGTATGATAGATTGATTTTGAACTGCGTGTATTGTGTTTTGGAAAAACTTTTGACGTCAAAATCGTTAACGCAAAAGCGAGGAAGGGCGGTAAAAGTTGCTGCCCTCGATCTACGTATGTGTAGCCACCTACAGCGACAGCGGTAGCCAAGCAGCATAGCGTCGGCGCATGCGCACGTGCTGTGCTTGTAGCAGCCGGTGCATGCGTAAGCGCTGTGATTGCAATAGCCAACCGGCGGCCTGCTTGCAGTAGGCTTGCGACTGACGGGGCTAGCAGCCCGAAGGGCAAAGGCGCCATGGGGCAGCGGCGCCTGCGATTGCTTCTCTTGCTGGGTGAGGCGTTGTAGGGCAGCGGCGCCTGCGACCCCTGCTCCCGCGAGCAAAACCCCCCGTAGGGGCGACCGCCCGGTAGGGCAGCACTGCTTGTGAGTGCTGCCCCGCGGGTAGAACCGCTTGTCGAGGCGACGGCACCTACATGGGCTCCCATCCACAGGGTGCCCACCTGTAGGGGTGGTGCTGTTGGGCTGACAGCCCATATTCAGCCCAAGGTGGGCTTTATCATCCAACAGCTCACCCTCTCTTAACCTAACCCTAATTTATATTAGGGGGGGTGTGGTGGCTATAAAAAGCGACAAAAAAAAGCAACAATAAGGTAGTTTTTGATAGCCATGGGATTCCAAAGAAAAGGAGGAGAACAAGGTAGAAAATGAAGAGAAAGAAAGGGAAGAAGACAAGGAAAACACAAAGAGACTATTCTCAATCATCTAGCAATGCATTCATCTCAGATTAGGTCAGATCTACAGTAGACTCTTACTATGATTACTTGGGGAGAATTAAGAAGGATTTAGATATTGTGCATAGTGACATGATCCTTGTATCCCAGTTATTCTCTTATGATTATTGTTAGGGTTTTGGGTAACAGATTAAGATTTATATATTTATTATTATTATAGTGGATTATCTCTAGTTTGCCACATGATTTTTACCCTTCACATTGGAGGGGTTTTCCACATATATCTTGGTGTTATATTTGATTGTGATTCTATTTAATTTCACTATATGTTATGGCCTGCTAGTATTTGTTCATATACAAAAGTTATTTCTCTTTATATCCAATCAACGGGTATTAGAGCTGGGTTGTGATGATTTAATTTTTGTATTTGAACAAATACTATCAGTTTTGGGCAGAAGTAGTTACAACAACAGTTTATTTATTAAATATTTCACCAATAAAGGCTGTTATAAATCAAACTCTTTTTGAAGCTTGGCATGGTATAAAACTAAGTGTTCGACATCTAAGAATTTTTTGTTGTATTGCTTATGCTTTGGTGAATTCACAAAATCATCATAAGCTTGATGAAAAATCTAAAAAATATATCTTAATTGGTTATTCCTTACAATCGAAAGCATATCGATTATATAACCCTGTTAATGGCAAAGTTATTATTAACAGAAATATTATGTTTGATGAAAGGACAAGTTTGAATTGGGAGACCAATAAAAATAAAACATAAATGCAGATTCCAATAGAACTAGACACTCCACAGAATCAAATGATCCTGCTCCAACAAATTCATTGTCAACCTCATCAAGTAGTAGTTCAAATTCTGAATCCTAAGATGAAACCCCTCCAAGAAATTTCAGATCACTAACAGAAATTTATGACTCAACATTTGCTTTGTTTATTTCATATCCAATAACTTTTGAGGAAGCAGTTAAAAAAGAAGAATGAAAAAAAACAATGAAGGAGAAATCAAGTCAATTGAGAAGAATGAAACTTAAGAGCTAATGGATCTATCGAAAGAAAAGAAAGCTATTAATTAAAATGGGTGTTCAAAACAAAGTTTAATATAGATGAAAGTATCCAAAAGTATAAGGCACAGCTTGTAGCAAAAGGATATTCACAGCAACAAGGTATTGATTTTGATGATACTTTTTCTCCAGTTGCTAGATTCGAAACCGTGAGAAATTTCTTGGCTTTAGCTGCTCACTTGAGTTGGCCTGTTTATTAATTTAATGTGAAATCTACGTTTTTAAATGAAAATTTACACGAAGAGATTTTTGTTGCTCAACCTGAAGGTTTTTTGGTTAAAGGACATAAAAAAATAGTGTATAAGGTAAGAAAAGCTCTTTGTGGGCTTAAACAAGCTCCAAGGGCATGGTACAATAAAATTGATTATTATTTTCTTCAAAATGGATTTAAAATGAGCAATAATTAACCTACTCTTTATCTAAAGAAGGAAGGTGAACATAATATTCTAATGGTTTGCCTCTATGTTGACGAGATTATATATATGGATTCATCTAACTCTTCTGTAGTAAAATTTAAAAAATACATGATGAATAGTTTTGAAATGTCAGATCTAGGTTTACTTCACTATTTTCTTGGGTTGGAAGTGAAGCAAGGATCAAATGAAATTTTTATTTCACAAAAAAGTATTCAATGGATTTACACAAAAATCTAACATGATTAATTGTAAAGTTGCAGCAACACCCATGAATGTAAATGAGAAATTAAAACTTGAAGATGGTATAAGTTTGACAAATGCAAGATACTACAAAAGTTTGGTTGGAGATTTGATTTATCTAACTCAAACTCGACCAAATATTACATTCTCTGTTGGTGTAGTATCCAGGTTTATGCATAGCCCAAGCAAACATCATCTCATAGCTATTAAAAGAATTCTACGTTATATTACTGGAACTACAGATTATGGTATTTGGTATTCTCATAATTTTAATTGTAAATTATTTGGTTTCATGATTGGGCAGGAGCTTTAGATAATCGAAAGAGTTCAGGTAATATTTTTAGCCTCAGATCGGGAGCTATATCTTGGAGTTCTAAAAAGCAAGCAACAACTGCGTTGTCGACATTGGAAGCAGAATATGTAGCCGTAACATCAGCAGCTTGTCAAGCAATATAGCTTAGAAGACTTCTTGAAGATTTTCATCAAGAACAGAAAGAAGCAACGGAAATATTTTGTGACAATAAAACCACAATTGCAATGACGAAGAATCCAACATTTAATAGAAAAATGAAGCATATAGAGATACGTTATCATTTCATCCGAGATCTTGTAGCAAGTGGAGTCATAACAATGAAGAATTAATAGATAAACAAGTTGCGAATATCTTGTAGCAAGTCGCTTCCAATTCAAAAGCATGTTTATTTCATGTCGTAAATCGATATATGTAACTATGAATCAAGGGGGAGTGTTGAGATTTGATTCATAGTTATCTAGGTAGTTATCATGATCTAGTAGTTATAGGGTGGTTTCAATAACTACATCAATCATGATCTAATAGTTATAGGGTAATTTCAATAACTACCTCAATCATGATCTAGTAATTATATGATAGTTTCAATAACTACCTCAATCATGGGTGACATAAGGAGTGAGGTAGTTACCAATAGGTCCTATAAATAGGACCATAGTTCATGAAGCAAGGGATATAGAGAGTGTGTGCACTTGGGAATATCTTGTAAGTGTTCGTATCAATCCTCTTGTTTTAAATACTACATCGCTTTTCCTAAATCGAATGTATTCTTTTACTTGCATCGTAGTATTCTGTTTTTTCCTTGCTCCTCTATCCCCAACATTTATGGTATCAGAGTCTAGTTTCAATCTGGACAAGGCATTATGGCTTTCAATGGCAATTCCATGTCTCAACCCCTTATTCCCATCTTCTCGAGCAAATGCTATGAATTTTGGAGTATCAAGATGAAGACTTTATTCAAGTCTCAAGATCTTTGGGACTTAATAGAAAGTGGATATACAAATCCAGATGACGAAATCAGGCTGAGGGAGAATAGAAAGGACTCAAAGGCATTGTTCTTCATTCAACAAGCTATACATGAGACAATATTTTCGAGAATTATAGCAACGATAACCTCAAAGCAAGCTTGGTTGATACTTCAAAATGAATTTTAAGGCTCATCAAGAGTGATTACGGTAAAACTTTAAACCCTTCGTTGTGAGTTTAAAATTTTATTCATGAAAGACAATGAATCGGAACAAGATTTTCTTTCTCGAGTGATTGAAATTGTTAGTCAAATGAAATATTATGGTGAACATCTTCCTGATCATATAATTGTTGCAAAAGTTTTGAGAAGTTTAACTCCGAAATTTGATCATGTTGTTGCCACAATTGAGGAGTCAAAAGATTTATCTACATATTCATTTGATGAACTAATGTGTTCCTTACAAGCACATGAAGCAAGGTTGAACAGGTCACTTAAAAAAAGTGAAGAAAAAATATTTTAAGTTAAGGAGGAGTCTTCTACTTCAAAAGAAGATAAAAAATCAACAGGAAGAGGACGTGGTAGAGGAGGATTTCATGGTAGAGGAAATGAAAGAGGAAGAGGAAGATGACACTTTGATGGGCATGATGAACAAAGATAATCAAATTGTGATAAAAAAAATTACAAGAGTGGAATTCAATGTCACTATTATGAAAAGTTTGGTCACATAAAGGCAGATTACTGGAAAAGAGAAAAGCAAGCAAGCTATATGAAGGAAAATGAAGAAAATAATAAATTGTTTATGACTCATTCATAAGTTCATGATATCTCAAATAATATTTGGTTTCTGGATAGTGGATGTTCTAATCATATGTCAGGCATAAAATCAAAATTTAGAGATATTGATGAAACTCACAAGTTGAAAGTTAGGCTTGGAGATAACAAGTACATCCAAGTTGAAGGAAAATGAACAATTAAGGTGAAGACAAATCAAGGGAAGGTAAAATACCTTGATAATGTTTTCTTTGTTCCTACTTTATTACATAACTTGTTGAGTATTTGACAATTGATAAATGATGAAAATTCAGTTATATTTGATAATAGTTCATGCACTATTAAAGATAAAAAAAATATGGTTTGATTATAGTAAATATCTGCATGACGCAAAACAAGATGTTTCTACTTGATGTGTCAAATATTGAAAGGCATGCGCTTGCCATAACTCAAAAGAATGATTCTAATTTATGACATTTAAGATAACACCTTAACATTAAGGGTTTAAGTTTGTTAAGTAAACAAGGAATGATTTTCAGATTGCCCAAGATTAATACACTTGATGTATGTGAAGGATGAATTTATGGTAAACAAAGTAAAAAACCATTTCCTATTGGAAAAGCATGGAGAGCATCTAATTGTCTTGAATTAATTTATACTGACTTATGTAGACCTTTGAATACAAAATTATTTAGTGGAAGTCCATATTTTTTATTATTTACTGATAATTATAACTATATGAGTTGGATATATTTTCTAAAATTTAAATATGAAATATTTGATAATTTTTTAAAATTCAAGATACTTGTTGAAAGACAAAATGGTAGACACATAAAGACACTTCGGACAGATAGAGGTGGTGAATTTTTATCTAATGTGTTTAATTTTTTTTGTGAAGAAAATGATATTCACAGAGAATTGACAGCACCATATACACCAGAGCAAAATGTTGTAGCTGAGCGTAAAAATCAGATTGTCGTTGAAATGGCAAGAGGTTTGCTTAAAGGAAAACAAATTCCAAATCAGTTTTGGGCAGAAGCAATTGCAATTTATTTATTGAATATTTCACCAACAAAGGCTGTTATGAATCAAACTCTTTTTGAGGCTTGGTATGGTATAAAACCAAGTGTTAGACATTTAAAAATTTTTGGTTATATTGCTTATGCTTTGGTGAATTCACAAAATCATCATAAGCTTGATAAAATATCTAAAAAATGCATCTTAATTGGTTATTCCTTATAATCGAAAGCATATCGATTATATAACCCTGTTAGTGGCAAAGTTATTTTTTGAGTAGATCCATTGCATGCTTTCTTTGTGAAATAAAAATTCCATCTGATCTTTACTTCACTTGCAATGGATCATCAAATATAACATTTCTATTAATAATAACTTTGCCATTAATAGGGTTATACAATCCGAAAAATTTCTTCATACCATAAAAATCGATCTCGAAAGATTGCTTGAAAAGTAAAAACCAAGGAGGAAGTGAAGCAATTGCAAAGTAAAAGACAATAATAGAAATGCAAACCAAAATTTCTAATGATCCAATCGTTGTGACCTACATCCACTTTTAATTCCTCCACCGTCGAGGTCACCGGTGTCCACTAATGGTCTTCTTTCAATAGATGAAGTCCAACCATCTCTTTACAGCGCTTTCTCCTTTTCACGGGTTTAAGAGGTAACCCTTACAAGCCTCACACCTCTCTTGAATAATCACAATACTAGAAAGGGAGGACTCTTTGTACTTTTACAACATTTTTAATACCCCAAGAATTCAAGATATTGTTCACACTTTCGTGTCCTTTCATTCAAAAAAGGGTCGGGTATTTATAGACCCCAAATGACTTCAGAATTAGAACAAAAAAATGTCACATCCTCGGATTTCAGGATACTAACAGTACCATCACCATTATTAGGCGATACCACCACTTGTAAACTGACACTGGGCAATACCACCGTTCAGTCTAGGTAGTACCACCGCTTGACAGAGCTTTGACGATACCACCGCTTAATAACATTAACTATCGGTAGTACCACCACACAATCTAGGCGGTACCACTGCCTAGAGCACCTAGGAGGCCGAGTCATAAGCAGTGCCACCGCTGGCCCTGGGTGTGCCACCGCCGATCGTGACTTCAGGTGTTAAATAAGCTATTTCAACCGGCCTAATTCAGCCATATTAAGGGCCCAATTGACACCTAACTGAGTTAGTGGGATTACCTCTCAATCCTAACTCAACTTAAGGTCTAATTACGATATTTAAGACATTTAAACAAGCAAACTCTATCTGGTGTGTCGATTGTTCTTCTAGCGAGCTTCTGACAAACTTCCGACGATCTTTCGACAATGATCCAATGGATTCCCAACAAGCTCTTGGACTTTACGACGATCTTCTTAGCGAGTTACAACAAGCTTCTTTGACAAGCTATTAGACTTCTCGGTCAATTCCGTCAGAACTTCCAACGAATGTCTGGACTTCCGACGAACTCTCAAACTTTCAACGAAATCTCGATCTTAACTCCGGCTCAACATCTATTTCATGTCTACCACTATCGTAGTTAATCCTGCATACTTATCTAAACATATATATTAGATCAAACAATTTACCAATTGATTTCATCATCAAAATTTAAAATTCAATAATTAGGAATTATGAGCTTATTCATGAATAATCATTCAAAACAATTCAAGATAGATTCATGAATGATCTACATTCATAAATTTAAAATATAAATATTATTTAATATATTTAATAGATTTATCCCCTTTATACTTGGCCTTGTATTATATAAACAAAGCTGACTCCCTTTGTAAGGAGGCAATTAAAAAGTATAATCATCTTTCAACACTGGTGAGTATTTTATTTTTAAGTTCTTGTAAGAACTTTAAAACTTATCAAGCTTTTCTGCTTGTGACATTTTAAGGAAATCAAATTACTGTTCCAATTATTTCATTAATTTTTTATTGATAAACTTATCAAGCCTTACTTCAATCTTAAATGATCCATCTTGTTACAATTCACTAGATGATGTTAATTTGTATTTTCATCATTTGATATCAAAGCATGACTCATAGGCTTGAGTATCCATTTATTTGCTATCTTTTAACTTTTCCTTTTCTTTTTTTTTTTCTTCTTTCAACACCATATCTATAATCGATATTCTTCCTTTATCTTTGCTTCGTGTGTTATTACTATTTTTTGTTTATTTTTTTCACACTTCATAATATAAAAAAATAAAAAAAATCAAAAAGTAAAAAAATGGTAAAAAATATCAAAAAGAGAGAGAGAGAGAGAGAGAGAGAGAGAGAGAGATCAATGGTAAAAAAAAAAGAAGAGAAAGAGATCAAAATTAAAAAAAAAATTATGGATTCAAGGAATTCTTATAAATTACGAAATTCTATCTTCGTTCGTTTGAATTCTTGATTCGATATGAAAATCTTCCTTTATTCCAAAATTCTTCTTTCATATTTGAATTCTAAACTTTGCTTATGAATGAAGTATATTTCACGTATCTTTAAATTAGCCTATCTTTTAATTTCTTTTATATCTGTCTAATTTTACTACCCTCAAATTATCATAATTTAAATTATTTATTTATGTACATTAGTTAATCTAAGAATAGAACAAAACAAAAAAGGTAAAAAACAAGAGTGGTGAGATCAATATCGAGATCGATAAAAAATTGTGTGAAACACAAGTGGAATAAATCAAATCTTAAGTGAACCACATGAAGAAGTATTGGTGAGGTTATTCTAACTTTGTTTTTCTAAACATGTCTAAAGATTAAAAAAATAAATTCTTCATCAAATAATTCTTGCATCAACAATTTTAACATATGTTCAAAGTGATGGGAGATGTAAAAGATCATCTAAAAAGACATGATGTTACAATTAATAGATTGTAAGGTGAATCATAACATGAGAGAATCATCCTTTGTTGATAATGAAGATGATGGTGGAGATGACATTACAATAATTGATCAAGATATTAATCCTAGGAGACAAACTAAGAGAAGACATTTTGATGGTGTGGATAAAATCATAAGCGACAACAAAATAAAAATTTCATCTTTTCAATAGAAAAATAATCCAGATGCATATTTAAAGTGGGAACAAAAAAGTGAAGTTAATCTTTGAATATCACAACTACTTCGAAGAGAAAGATAAATTAATCGTTGTTGAATTTTTTAATTATGTTACTATTTGATGGGATTAATTATGTAAAGACAAACGTAGAAATGATAAAAAGCCTATGGAGATTTGGTTGGAGATAAAACAAATCATAAGGAGATTTGTCTCTAGCTATTACTATAGGGATTGGCAACAATATGTAGAGATTAAGGACATGGTAAATGTACCCACAAAGATTGAGAGGCAACTCAAAATAAAAGGCACAAGGTATAATTCAAAACCTTATTCTGGTTCTTCTTGAAAATCACATTAAAGTAAAAATGATGATAAACCCATTAATTATTAAACCTAAAATTAATAAAACTAAAAATAAAAATAAATCAAACAACAAAGACAAAAATGAATCAATTAGGTAAGAATCAACGTAATCAAACTAGAGGCATTAAATGTTTCAAGTGCCTTGGGTATGAACATGTGACACGTTAATATCCTAATAAAAGAGTTATAATTATGAATGATAAAATTATGAAATCTGAAAGTGAGAGAAGATGATGATGACATTCCATGTATAATATACTAAAGGTGAAAATCTAATTGTTCAATGCACACTTAGTAATTAAAATGATGAAAATCTTTTTGAACATCTAAAACCTTACAAAATACAATGATTGATTGATAATGTACTACAAATAAATCAAGTGTTAATTTATTTTTCAATTCATAAATATAAGGATGAAATTTGGTGTAATGTTGTAATCAAATCAAATATTTAAGTTAGGAATTGATTTTATTTCCTTACTTGTTATTATAATTTAAGGAAATCTCATTCTACTTCCTTGTTTATTGATATGAATTAAGAAAATAACTATTAAGTATTCCAAATATGATGATATCATGTTTGTTAGTATATTAAATGAAAATAATTTATATTAAATAAAAATTAAAATTAAAATGAATTTCTCTTAATAGAGACTCACCTCCTCCTATTTAAAGGGGAAGGATTTCTCTTCTTCGTTCCTCACCTAGTCGAGCCTGGCAACGGGAGGAACGAGGAGTTACACCATATTAATAAGAGAACGAAGAGTTACACCCTGTTGACAAGAGGTAAGTTTCCCTACCTTTCTTAAATTTAAAAGTTTTAGCTTCTATTTTGATTCTTTAAATGTTAAAAATTTTATAGTTTGAAAAATGTGTATCAATTCTTTAAATGTCAAAATTTTTGTATTAAAGTAATCAGTTAAAGTTTTCATAATATTCTTTGACCCATGATTAAGGTTTTTATTGTAGAATTAAATATGTTAAAAAGGTATATGTTTTATATGATATATTTTATGTATTATAGTTTATCTTTAATCTTGTCTAGATTAAAATCTTGTTAGACTAGAATATGTTATCTAAAATCCTTTTTTGATATTCTTTGTTCTGAAATTTAAAATATATTATTCTGAATGATTTAAAATATGACTAGAATATGTTGAAATTTTATATGTATTGAAAACATGATTTTTATTTGAATTAAGAAGGCTATTTCCTTGTATTAAAACTTATCTCCTAGTCTCTCTTTTAATGTCTTATGATTTCTAGTCAAATTTAGAATGTTATTTCCTTGTATTAAAGCTTTTCTCCTCATCTATCTTTTAATGCATTATTATATTTTTATTTATGTTGTTAATGGGTATATGCTATGATATGAAATTGAATATTAATTGGAATGAAATTGCTCACAGGCCAGGCCCAACCCACGGGTCAGGCCTTGGCCCGTAGGCTACCCCAGCCCAACCATTATGGGTGGTCACATGTGACACACATGGCTAGTCCATGGGCCAGGGCTGGGCCAGTTTTGTGTAATGCATGCTCAATCATGTATAATGCACATGACCAGTAGATGGACTGACTCAATCTAGCCCAATATTATTGTTGAACTTGCTCAAATATTGATTGAACTAAACTAGACTTGATTAGTCTATATCAATTCAGGGTGATTCCGAATTGATTGACTTGTTCAAGTTGGTTTAACCTAAATTAAACTTAATCTAGTCTAAATTATACTAGTCTAGGGTAGTTCCAGACCAGTTAAATAAGGATTAGAGATAAGTTCAGTTAGGCTCTAGTAAATCGAGTTCAATTGAATCGATTAAATTAGAGTTCAAGTCAATTGAGAGCTAATTTATATTATTTGATATTGATGATATTTGAAAGAGACGTTTTAAATATGTTATTTCATCCCAAAATGGACATGACCAGTGTGAGATTATATTATTTTCCTACCGAGAGCAGGTAGGCCGATTCCCTTCGGGGATTAGCGGGCCGTCAGACGTGGCGACTGGACGGTTCCTCATCCCGTAGGATAAAGCCTCTCCATCCGCTGTTGGGAGAGTGCTCCTTCAAGTATTTGATATACGCCAATGGGATGATTGATTGAATTTTGATCATGTATATATTTTGAGTTGACTTTTGGGGTTCCTACTCAGCGTTGCTGAATTTTCTTTGTTTTTGATTTTCAGAGCAACCTCCCTCTAGTACTAAATCAGATTCCAATGGAGAGCGGACCTTCCTCTACCGCTAGGCAGAGCCCCTTGGATGATTCTTGAACATAACATCACTATGTTTACTTTTTTTATTTATGATTCGATGAATAAATGGATTGTAATAAATAAATTATAATAAATGTTTATGAATGATGAATAAAGTGATGTTTATCTTGACCTAAATGTGTGAAAAAATATATAAAAAATAATAATAATAATCCAGGATGTGACATCTTTTATGGTATCAAAGCATGGTCTAGGGCCTGTAGGTGTATTAGGTCCCTTGATTGACTCTAACCGATGATTGCCTTTAACATATTATAGGAGTAATGAAGCCAATAACAAAAATTAGTGGTCTTATCACTCGAGGTGCTTATGGTCGCAATGCTATTGGTCTACGCTCTCGGAGAGATGTACAAACAAATAATAACTTGGAAGCTCCACGCATCGTAGAGCAAACCTAGTCCTCCCGTACACCTGTCACTAATTATGGGCCAACTTCTCCGACTTCGCAGAATGCCCCTCATGCCCCAGCACCCATCAATGCTCAAGATGACGTACACGAAGTCCTCAATGCTATTAGAGGATTGAGCGTCAGGAGGAACGAGATGAAATTCCACGAGGTAGGAATAATACTTTAGATCACTTTAAGAGATTGGGACCACCAATTTTTGAGGGCAAGCCAGACCCAACCTTTGCTGAACGTTGAATTCGTCAAGTGGAAAAGACATTCGAAGCTATCGAATGTAAGGAAAATCAAAAAGTGCCTTTCGCTTCTTTCATTTTGGAAGGGAAGGCAGACACTTGGTGGACCTCAAAAAGAAGGATATTAGAGGCTGGAGGTAATGTGGTAACTTGGGAGCAGTTTAAAGATGCATTTTATGAGCAGTTCTTTCCAGATTCAGTTCGCTTTGAGAAACAACAAGAGTTCCTCAACATCTACCAAGGAAATAGAACTATAATGGAATATGATCATCATTTCACTGAGTTGGCTCAATTCTCTCCACATATTGGTTTTAATGAAAGTCAAAGAGCTCGTCATTTTGAGTGGGGACTTCGATCATCAATTAGAAAGTCTGTTGCAGTACTGATTTTACCAATATATGCTGAAGTGTTAAATCGAGCTTTAGTGGTAGAGAAATTGGATAATGAATTACAACAAGCAAAGGATCGAAAGTGACCTTTTAGTGCTACACCATTTATGTATGGGGGATCACATTCTGGACCCTCAAAGAAAGGAAAAGGCAAACAGTTTGGGCATCAACAAGCAAGAGCTCCTAGCAATCAAGTTGTTATATAAGATGTTATTTCTGTGGGAAGACAGATCATGTTTCCACCTCATGCCCCATGGGACAACGCGTATGTTTTTATTGTCAACAACCGGGGCACATGTCGAAGGATTGCCCATGGAAGCAACATCAACGTCGAGCTTCACCCCAAACAACTAGACAACAACAGCTACGACCCAGAGAGGAAGGACAGGCAAGAGTCTATGCACTGACTCATCAAGATGCTGAAGCCTCGGGATCTATTATTAAAGGTATCATCACACTCTAAGGTATGCCAGCATCTGTGCTTATTGATTTTGGTTCTACACATTCTTTTATATCACCCTATTTTGCTATGAAATTACATAAGAATCGTGAGACAATGAATAATGTATTAATGGTAGTAACACCGGTTGGAAACTCTTTGATAGTTGATCAGATATATAAAAACTGTGTTATTACTATTGAAAGTCACGATTTGCTAGTAGATCTTATTCTACTAGAATTTCAAGATTTCAACGCTATCTTGGGTATGGACTGGCTTTCAGCATACCATGCAAGTGTCGATTGTTTTCAGAAGACTGTTACTTTCTCACCTCTAGATCAACCACCTTTCAAGTTCATTGGGATTCAAGAAAAATTTTCTTCTATTATTTCAGCCTTGAGTGCTACCCAACTATTACTGAAGGGATGTCAGGGATACTTGGCCTTCATTTCTGGAGAAGAATCTAAGAAGCCAGTATTAAAGGACATCCCTATTGTGCGGGATTTTCTAGATGTTTTTCCTGAAAATCTACTTGAACTACTATCAAATAGACAAATTGAATTTACAATTGATCTTCTACCTGGTACTACACCTATTTTTAAACCTCCGTATAGAATGGCAACTTACCACCTACATGATTCATACACAACCATATCAAAAACCTTGATCTGATACCTTATGACAAAATCTGAGTACTCGTCCACAATAATTTTTGGTACAACCAATTTGCGTAATAGATACAACATCCCATTGCACCATGTTTTCAACCAAAAACAGAACTTCCAAAGTTCTTTGGAACATACAAATATGTAGGCACAGGAAAATAAAACAAAATCCATCCATAAATTGCAGAACATCACCGGTAATAGCTACTGAGACTTGCGAATCAACTAAAGAATCATTTTCCAACCTTCTCGATGCCCTAATCTCAATCAAAAGTCATTTTCCAATCTTTTCGATTTGCTAATCTCAATCCAAATGCACCGCCCCCTTTCAACCAAACACAACCTTCCAGAGTTCTTTGAACCATATGAACATGTACACACAGGAAAAGAACAAAATCGAACCAAAACTTGCAAATATCATGGGGAATAGCAACAGGTACTAGTGGATCAATTCAAATGTCAGTTCCAAGCTTTTCAATCTAATGTTAATCCTGGGAAAACCAGTTAAAGCCAATAAAATCTTTCCCATGAATTTCTGTTTAATCATGCTAGGCTTTCCGTAGATGTTCCAACTACATTGTTCACATCACCTGTAACGAAACATACGCAAATCATTCAATGTGGGCACAGGAAAATAAAACAAAATCCAACAATGAATTGCAAAACATCACAGGCAATAGCAACAGACACAAGCGAATCAACTCAAAAGTCATTTTCCACCCTTTTCAGTGTCCTAATCGAACCTTCCACATTTCTTTGAATCATATAAAAATGTACAAACAGGAAATTACTACAAAATCAAAACTTGCCAACAACATGGGCAACAGCAATGGGGACTAGCGGATCAACTCAAAAGTCAATTCCAAGCTTTTCAATCTACTTAATCATGGGTCTTTCCCATGAATTTCCATTAACATTGATTATGCTAGGCTTTATGTAGATGTTCCAACCAAGGTTCCCAATACCGTACCGTATCGACATTTCGCCATTCGCTCGGTACAGTACGAAACGATATGCCGAGCGGTATATATATATATATATTAAATATATATCGATGATTTAAAAAGCGCTAGGCGCCAAAAAGTGCTAAGGTCCAAGAACGCTTGAGGCACTAGGCACTCGCTCGAGCGAAGCGAGACACTAAAATATAAAAATATATAATATAATTAATAAATATAATTATTTAAAATTTTAAATAAAAATATACTATTAAATTAAGAAAATTAACAGTATTAAAATCAAAATAATATATTATTAATCTAATAAATATAAATACTATTATTAGCAAGGTTTGAAATTTCGTACCGTACCGAAGTTTCGACGATCTCTCGGTACGGTACGGAACGGTATACCGCTCGGTATACCGAGCGATATATATATATATATATATATATATATATATATATATATATATATATATATATATATATATATATATATATATATTATTTATTTATTTTTTTTTTATTGGCCGACGTCGCATCGCCTCGGCGACGTCGCCTTTTCCTTCACCACACGGGGCAACGTCGCCGAGGCGACGTTTATTTAAATTATATATATATATATATATATATATATATATATATATATATATATATATATAGCGACGTCGTCGAAAAAGGCGACGTCGTGTCGCCTCGGCGACGTCGCCGAGAAAGGCGCTGCGTCGCCTCGGCGACGTCGCCGAGAAAGGCGCTGCGTCGCCTCGGCGACGTGTCGCCTCGGTGACATCGCCGACGCGTCTCGCCGAGGCGACGCGACGTCGCCTCGATTTTATTTAAATTATTAATATATATATTAATATATATATATATATATTATTATTCGTTCCACCCGGTAACGGGCGGTCCGCGTACCGATATATCATCGGACCGGTACGTACCGCTCATACCGAGCGGTACGGATCGGTATGGCAATCCTTGATTATTAGTATACTGTTAACAGTATACAGAAGGAGAAGAAGGAAGAAGAACAGTATACAAAAGGCACTAAAATCTTGGTTCGATCACCTGGTTTATCCCAGGCGCTAGCACGAAGCGCCCAATGCCTAGGCTTGGGTGAGCGCCCAAGCGACGCCTCTTTAAAGCGCGTTGCCTGGAAGTGAAGCGAGGCGAGCGACCGAGCACCTTTTTAAGGCGACGTCAGATCGCCTCGGCGACATCGCCTTTTCCTTCCCCTTGCCTTCTTCTAAAATATTTATATATAAATATAAATATATATTATTTTATTATTATTTTTTGTTCCGCCCGATAGCAGGCGGTCCGCGTACCGGTATGCGGTCAGACCGGTACGTACCGCCCATACCGAACGATATCATTCGGTATTACCTACCTTGGTTCTAACTACAGTGAAGAAATTAATAATTAACTTTCAAACAATAATTAGCTTTGCAAAAGAAAGTCGATCTTTTCATGTCTGTAATCCAATGAAGAAAACAATGACTATTATACAATGAAGAAATCAATAGTTAGCTTACAAACATTTTGCAATCTTGGTTCCTGGCATCGTACGTCTTTGCTTCATCATAGAACTCATTCAAGTCTCTAAATTCAGAATACTGGAATAAAAGAACCAACCAAAATTGTTTATTCTGTTGATATAAGAGAAAAGATGCACCTCGCCCTCAAAAATCTTCTTTTTCTCAAACACATTTGAAATACAACACATATAAACAAAGAAATTATAAACTTACATACTCATTCAAAGCCATATAAGCCCATAATACAACAAACACAGGAAACAACAGTAGTTCTTGACATTGTATGGTTATTAAAACCAAAATATACACCAAAACAAGAGTAAGCAAATTATTTTATCTACCCAAACAAAAGAAAGTACACCGGGAGAACTAAAGAGACATCCAATCCCATCACTGGATTAATCAAATGACAAGTCAAAATCCATCAAAAGAAAAAATCCACCAACATGTCCACATGCAATGACCAGTAACTAATAAAAAAACAAAGCTAGAACATCAATGATTGAAGTGAAAAAGGTGGAGCTGCAAGTCATAGCTTATACATCTTTGAAGGTTAATTGGCAACAAAATTCTTAAGCTCTCACAATAAAGAATCTCAGTTATAATCATTATAACTTGATAGGAACTTGCCTTCGCGCCCGATACCTGGTGGGCAATTGTTTGCGGACTTGCAATTGTTCAATCAACCTTCTAAAGTCCTTGTTTCCTCCTTCCTGTCTTTTCTCTCTTGCACTCAAGGTGCTCACTGAATTACTTGTAAAGCTTCCCTCTTCGCGAAACAAAGAGACTTGTCCGTTTTCAAACTAATTAACTTATTGTTTAACAGGTCTTTCGAGACCTGCATAAGGTTACAACTAGGCTGACCCTTTACGGATGCATATATCGTAATGGCGCCTCATGACTTAGGAAATCCCAACTAAATTTGAGAAGTAGACGTAAGGGTGCTTCACGACTTAAGCAACTCCAGCTAAGTCCATGACAATTGCTGCAATGGTGCCTCACGACTTAGGCAATTCTAGCTAAGTCCGTGACATTATGATATCATAAACTCCCAAAGACCTAATGTTGATCACAATAGAACTAAGTATATTGTCTACACATACTATCAAAAACAACATGCAAATAATGAATTTTTTTGGGCCCATTCTAGAAGATATCTCCGTTCAACATGACAAGCTGACGAAAATTACCAGGAGTACAGGTAGAACTTCTATTCTCTTCATCATGCAAACCAAAACAACAATCTTGTAAACTTGTTTGTATCAGCTATGGTTGAAGAATCTTCATAAAGGAAATATATTCAATTAGCAATTGGGTTCCCACAAGAATATTCCTTGATGAAAATTGGACTCCTTTGTTTACAATATGAAGGCTCCATACTGAAGAGAAACCCAACTTTCTTAACATGAAACCCAGCTCCCAAAACAAGCTTCAAGTAGACAAACATCACATAAAATGAGCAGCAAAAAGTACATCAGCCTGAGAAGATAACTTCTCATAAAAATCAGCAATATAAAATGAATTTCAAGGAAAAACAAGAGAACACAGCATGTCTGTACCTCCCTCCAACTTGATACAAGAAAAAAGTAACAATGTATCTTAAAACCCACTTGTTTTTGAAGCCATCAATTGTGCCATTGAATTGATTCAAAAATCGATATAACAATCAAGTACAATTATCATAACCCAAGATCACCAACAAAGACACCTTATCGATATAACAATCAAGTACAATTATCATAACCCAAGATCACCAACAAAGACACCTTAATAGCACAGGTACCTGTACGTAAAATCATTACCACGTCCTAGCTTCCACACAAGATAAAGGAAACATGATTCAAAAGAGAAATGGAAGTTAATTAAAAGGAAGAGAAACGCAGCAGAGAACTTTTATAAGCCAAAGGATCAAAAAGTCGGTGAAAATAATGACCTTTCAAATGTAACAACTTTGCACTGTTGGACTGCATTTTGGCAATAAATGAACAGCAATGACGCCAATGGAAATAATGACCACAGAATTCAAGTTATTCAACAAAATTATCTGACTTCCTCTAATACAACCAGCCAAGAACACCAAAGGATGTAATTAACCCAATTTAGAAATGTATTAACTCCAAAATAAAATCCTGCTACCAAACGTCATAACTAATTGTAGAAAACCAGGACAGAAAATCCAAATTTCATCTGGAAAGAGCAGCCAAGAATACAACTGGATGTAATAAACCAAATAGGCAAACAAAATAACCTTCCATATACCCAATTTAAATCCTGCAAACAAACAACATGATGAATTGTTTACGGTAAAATAATCTCTCATATGAGGCGACATCAGCATTATAGGGCAACATAAAAGACACCAGTCAAAAGTTACACTAGAAACACACAAGGACAAAAAGTTTACATGGAACAAAAAACTATAAATTGTACAGAGAACTTAAAAAATGCCAACAAATAAGAGATAAAGTAGAATAAAAAACAATAGAACATGAGCCAATCAAAGTAAAGACCAATCAAAGTTATTTACTCAAAGCAAAAAATGATTAAATGTCATACTAAAAAAACATCTACAAGCTAACTGAAACCAAACATCAGATGACCAGAGGCAGGTTAAAACAAAAAGATAATTAAGCTGCAAAATAGAAATCTAACAAAGAATCCAAGAAGAGACAAATGAGACATTAGTATGACCAAAAAGACTTGCCAAGCAAGTAACAGCTAAAAATTCACAACAACAAGAACAATTAACAATTGGACAAAAACTTAATATCACAAACATGCATAAATTAAACACCTAAATCTAAACTATCCTTTTAAAACAGGCAAAACGTATGTCTCATACCAAAAATTCTATTCAAGAAAGGTCATAATCCTAATAACCAGGCTTATGGCTAATGCTGATACTGATGCTTCTGCAACTGCACACAAAAACCCTACAAATAGGACATTCAGAAAACAAAGAGAAAGACTGACTTCAAAAGTGCAAATTTATAAAATGTACCAAGCATGCCAATGGAATAAGTAGACAGACAATCAACAATTAGATAGCCAATGAAAAGTGAAAGGAACCTCTTCCATGAATGATGATAGAGTAGAACATATCGAAACCAAATACCATAGGAAGGTAGCAGAACACTCACATCTCACTTTCAAAGAAATGTCCCATGCCCATGCAAAACTAGATGTCCATCAGCTTCCCCTAGCAGACAACAAATAAAAACAAACAACCATACTTTGATGAGAACCGTATCAAATGACCAACTTGTGCACGTAAGGGCAACAATTAATGTTTGAAAGTAACAAGGGCTGACTAAACCAGCACAAACCGGACATATCCACTGTTCAGATAATTTCGGAAGCCCTGGATCCATCATAATAAGCAACGTATGTCACAACAATGAAACCCCTTAAATATAACACTATCTAATGGAAAACCTATTTAAATCATTCAACAAAAACCAGAGCATCCTTAATTGGAGCATCCTTTACAAACTGCATCACAGCTACGTGTGGCTCCATACAGATAATAATCACAAAAACACCAGAGCCCCACCAACAGCGTCGATGACACATATAGAATCTGCCACAGAAACTAGCCTTATCAAAAATGTAAAATCCTAGGTCTCATACCAAAAACAATCCAACAAAGGTGAGTTACCATCTCTATTTAATAGAATCATGCCTAACGATGATGCTTCGGCAACTGCCCACAAAAACCCTAGGAATAGAACATTCAGAAAACAAAGAGAACTTAACTTCAATATATATAAAATGCTGACAAAAGGAGGACAGGAAAAATAATCAACAATTTAACAGGCAACCTCAAAAAATGAGAAGTTGATGGAACTCTTCCCTGATACCCGTCTAAATCCAACTAGAGTATCCAAAAGACACAGCATTGATGCAGATACCGTTAGCGTATATCTCAAACCAAATATCATAGCATGGTAGCAAAACACACACATCTCTATTTCAAATATCATATCCAGAAGCTTTCCCTTGCACACAAAAAATAAAAACAAACAAACATAACCAACTGGTGGACATAAATGCAACAAATAAAAGTTGAAAGTAACGAAGGCCAACTAAACCAGATCAAAAAGAACACATCCCTTGTTCAGATCATTTCGGAAAACCTGCATCCATGATAATAAGCAGCGTTCATTACAGTAAGGAAACCCCTTAAATAGAACACTATCTAATGGAAAAAATATTTAATCGTGCAACGCATACCAGAGCAACCTTCACAAATTGCCTCACAGACTCCGCGAGGGTTCCATTAAGATAATACCCACACAAACACCAAAGCCTCACCTACCGCTTCGAAAGTACATATAAAATCGGTCGCAAATAGCCTTAATCCGGCAAAATTGTGAAGCCCTCTGATAGATCGCAAGAAAAAAAAAAAAGAGCGGTTAAAGAATAATCCACTAGTCGGATTCCAATAATCGGAACTCCTAGCCTCTCAATATTCCTATGGGAAAAAAATAGATCATCCAATTCGTTCAGAAAACGAAAATAACAGATATCAAACGCTTCCGATCCGCAGCGATTGAAAATAGATCACCCGATTCGTTCAAGACCAATGTCCAAGTCCCCGAAAACGAAAGCCACATGAACAAAAGGCTTTTGATACACCCCGCATGGAAAGTAGATCAGTTTCAAGTGCCGAGAACAGAACATCCAATTCGTAAACGAAATCAACGATTAAGGGATGGCTGAGGATTTGGATGCACCACCTATCCGAAAACAGATCATCCAATCCGAAAACGATCATCCAAACAGATCAGTTTCAAGGCTTTTGATACACCCCGCATGGAAAGTAGATCAGTTTCAAGTATCGGAAACAGATCATCCAATCCGAAAACGAAATCAACGATTAAGGGATGGCTGAGGATTTGGATGCACCACCTATCGGAAACAGATAATCCAATCCGAAAACGAAATCAACGATCGATGGATCGTCCTATCCGAAAACGAAATCATCGATTACGGATGGCTGAGGATCCACTTAAAGGACACCGCAGACGCGTAACCACGCAAGCCAACAACCAAAACAACGATCGCAAGTAAGGGCAGGGAGCCCGTCCTTTATAGGGTTGCGGTGAGGCAGCCAACGATCTAGATCAGAGAATAAAAGAAAGAAGCAACGGCTGAGATGGATCCTTCTTAGCTGTGGCCGACAAGGATGGGTCCGTGGAACGGTCGGTGTTGGGTAGACGTTTGCGTTGGATATACGCAATTGCCTACGCCGAAGGTGGACGAAGGTTCCCGAGTCCCGGACGCATCCTCGAGGCACTCCGTTGATTTCGTGACCCGAAACGCTGCTTGCCATAAGAAATAATAACAATAATAATATAATAAATAAATAAATAAATATCAGAATTCTTCTGTGGAAACGAGATAGCGGTGGATAAAGCTTCCGTTCGTCACGTGGTGCGGTGTGTTTTGTTGACCGGAAACGTAGCTCCAAACTTTGACCTCCGGAGGAGGTGGTCAAGTTTCATCATAACTTTGTGAACTCAGTCTTAAAAAACTAAAAATAAAAAGAAGGATACAATCGGAACCCAAGATGACCACCAACCGGAAATGGTAGACAAAGAGATAAATAGTATTTAATTAATAGATAAATTTTATAAAGTTTAAAATATTATTTTTATATGCTATGAGCCATGGAACCTGATGAGGAACGTAGATTGTATTTTCACTCCGAGTCGATATTGTAAGAATAACACGTATTTATGTTAGGAGGACTTATTAAATGATACATCTATTAGATTATGTCTTTATCTAATTAGGTAATATATATTAGACATAATTAAAGTTTGATAACGGTTATTGATCAATAGAAAAAAAAAAAATTTAATTATGATAGGATTCCTTAGGAGATATTTTTGATAGAAGGAATGCTTCTAATTACTTATTTTAGATCCTTTACTATCGCTTATAAATAGATAAGACCTCTTGAAAACTTAACATAATAATAAAACATGCATAATTGAATATACGGATATACAAATACATAGGTACGAGAATGTGTGGATACATGACACGATTGAGAGATTATATATCTTCTCTCAACTCCCCTAGTCACGTGACATTTAAGGGATTATAGATCTTCTCTAATATTCTTTTTCTCCCTAAATTCATTGATCATATTGGTCCTATGAAATGATAGGAAGAGAGGAGAAAGTGAGTTTAGTTCTTCTTCCAGATCGACATCACATAAATCTCAAATTTGATGATGGTGAGCTTATAGATCCGATAAATGATTTTTTGAACAATATTTAAAGATACACATCGTATATATTTTTATTTAATTTCAGATTTTTGACATTAAAATTCTTTCACTTAATAATAGCATATTATGTTTTTATGCTTACAATTGGTATCAAAGTTATAGTTTTAAAATTAGATACTTTTGATCTATTTGTTAACATCTTTCGCTTGCAAAATAGTGTTAGATGTTTTTATTTATGATGCATAAAGGATTCGTTAGTATTGTCGATATGTTTTTCTATTCAATTTATCTTATCACCTGCTTGCAGATGATGTAAGGTTTCTTATGTTTGATTGATAGATCACTATCGATAGTTTGTTATTGGTGATAGTGTCATCGAGGGTGGTTGCCACTTGAGAGGGTCATGATCGCTGTAGTGTGCGACCGCCACATGGGCGAGGCACTACAGCCACTACGTAGTGCGTCGTTGTTGTAATGTAAATCGCAACAATCATCGTTTGCACATGACACGACTGTCACCCACAACCACTATGCAAGGTGTTGTAATTACCAGTCACAGCCATTGCGCGTGGTGCAATCGCCACCTACATGCGGTTGCCGGCATCCAATTGACGTTGGCTTCTAGCAGCGATGCTATCACAGCTACTACAATCAGTAGTAGTAATGTTGCTGCAATCATTGTAAACATTGACACTGCACAATCGCTACATCATTGAGGGTACAAATATCCTTTCATAACCTGAGATAGTAGACTTATGGGATGTGAATTACAATAAAAATCTTATCATTTATATGATATTTTAAATTTGGTTATGTAGCCACCAAAGTGATTTGGACCAATAACTTATAAAATTATATTAAAGAATTAGTCCTAAATAAAATTAAAAAATAATATTCAAAATATCATTCATGATTAGGAGATTTAGATAATCTCAAAGGAGAATCTTTTTTGAATAATTATGTGATAGGGTAGAATAATACTATTTTTGATATCCTTACAGTTTAGGGTTGTATTCTCAAAGGTAACAATATTATTTCATGACGATGGTATAAGTCATTCATAAATAATTTTATATGAACAATAACTATGCCAATATTTCACCCAAAATGAAATAGAGATTATAACAATAGTTCAATATTTATTGAAGAACTTAAAGCATTAATATTATATTATCATAGTGATACTTCCTTTATTGTATTCTTATAAATATCCTTATATTTTCTGAATTAAATGACTTGAGCATATATAATTTGTATTTGGTGTATTAGACCTTGATCAGATTAGTGAAGATAACTACTGAAGGTATACTTGAGGATAGGCTTAATTACTGAAAATTATGTAAAACAAACAATTGAGATTGTTGAATCTCGTATTTTGATGATGAAACTACTTGATATATGTTTATGATTTAATCTGCGTTTTGAGTGACGCAGGATGCATCGATCAGGATGAGACAATTAAAGCAGGAACATCATGTTGTGCCGGAGGAACATGTCAGAAGATTGGACGTCGGGTCGGTAGATCGGTCGACGTATCGACAGAAGGCTTCGGGCAGTGGACTCGGGCATCGGGCCAAGAAGAGCGATTATTGTGCCAAGGATATCGGAGTTGCGGAGTCAACTGGCCGATTGGGCAATAGGCCGCAGGAGAGGACGATGCGCCGAAGAATCAGACGAAGCGTCGAGGGACCAATGACATGCCGGACAACTTGGTTAATTGCTTAGGATTAATTGTCTCGATCGAAGTTTTGTTTTAATTGTGCAGGATTAACTATGATAACGATGAAGACATAAAGCGAAACAAAGTGTCGGAGTCAAGTGCGAAGGATTTGTTGCGAGTTCGAGAGTTCGACGGAAGTCCGAAGGTTCGTCGGGAATGCTACCGGAACTAGCCGAGAATGAGTTGGGAGCTTGCCGAAGGGTTTTTCGGAAGCTCGCCGGAAGGTTCGTTGGGAGTTCGCGGAGCTCGCCGAGAAAGATCAGAGCTTGCCAAAGAAGCTTGTTGGAACTCGCTAAGAACAAATCGTGAAGTCTAGGAGCTTGCCGGGAGTCCGCAGAATGGTTTCCGAGAGTTTATCGGAAGACCGCCGGAAGTTTGCCGGAAGCTCGCCAGAAGAAGTCTTGACTTGCGGACTTTGTAATAGCTTAGAAAATGTCTTTAAAATCATAGTTAGCACATTAATTAGGGTTAGGATTAGGTGTTAATCCTATAACCCAAGTAGGGGCCAATTAGGCCCAAGTTCGGACTGGTTTGGGCCAAGTTTGGAGCCAAACCAAGTGAGCTGAAATAGTGAAAGAGGTGGCACCGCCCCAGCCAGGAGGTGGCACCGCCTGGGCTAAGCCTCCCAGCGAGATTGGGCGGTGCAACCTCCCCAGCCAGGAGGTGGCACCGCCTGAGCTCAGTCTTCGAGCTAGACTGGGCGGTGCAACCTCCCTGACAGAGAGGTGGCACCGCTTGAGCTCGGTCTTCGAGCTCTGGTAGAGAGGTGCAACCGCCTCAGTCAAGAGGTGGCACCGCCTGGGGCTCAATCTCCGAGCCAGACTCAGGAGGTGCAACCGCCCCTGATAGAGAGGTGCAACCACCTGAGCTCAGTCTTCGAGCTCTGCCAGGCGGTGCAACCTCTCTAGTCAGGAGGTGCAACCGCCTGATCCCGGAATTCCGGGATTTGATCGTTTTGAGCTCCAAATTTGAACTGGGTTGGGGCCTATAAATACCCCACCCATTCAGCACTGAAAGCACAGAACACACACTCGAAATCTTGCTATCTTTCTGTGTTTCTTAGAGCTCAAAACTGCTAGTTCTCCTCTTTCTATTCTTCAAGTTTGAGTTGTAAAGAGAGGAGAGAAAACTTCTGTAAGGGTTGTCTCCTAAGCCCGTCAAAAGGAGTGAATCTGTAAGAGGGTAGTTGGCCTTCGCCTATTGAAGGAAGGCTTCTAGTTGACGTCGGTGACCTCGTCGGTGGAGGAAGCCAAAAGTGGAGTAGGTCAAGACTGACCGAACCACTCTAAATCTTTGGTTTGCTTTCATTTTGAGCACTTTATCATTACTGCAAACCTCCTACATAGCTACTGCTCTCTACGCTTTTACGAACAAGTTTCTAAGTTCTGTTCTTTTCAAATCTGCATTCAGACGTAAATTGGTGTTTTCATACGATCTCTACATTGCGGTTTACACTTACGTTTTGATTCTATTTATAACTGTAAACTGTCTTCTGCGCTTTTACGAACGAGTTTCTTTGCAGTGTACGTTTACGTCTTGATTCTGTTTATAACTGCAAACTGATTTCTGCGAACGAGTTTCTTTGCAGTTTACGTTTACGTCTTGATTTTGGTTATAACTGCAAACTGATTTCTGCGAACAAGTTTCTTTGCAGTTTATGTTTACGTCTTGATTCTATTTAGACGTAAAACTGTGTTTTAGACGTAAACTACTTTTAAACGTAAAACTACGTTTAGACGTAAAACTGCGTTTAGAAGCAAACTGCGTTTAGACGTAAAACTACGTTTAGACGTAAAACTATGTTTAGACGTAAAACTACGTTTAGACATAAAACTGTGTTTATACGTAAAACTGCGTTTAGACGCAAATTGCACTACGCTCAGATGCAATCTGATCTTAGACGTAAACTGCGCTTAGACACAAACTGCGCTTAAACGCAATCTGCGCTTAGACGCAAACTGCGCTTAGATGCAAACTGCGCTTAGACGTAATCTGAGTTTAGACGTAAACTGCGCTTAGACGCAAACTGCGCTTAAATGCAATCTGAGCTTAGACGCAAACTGCGCTTAGATGCAAACTGCGCTTAGACGCAATCTGCATTTAGACGCAAACTGCAAACTGCATAAATTGCGCTTAGACGCAAACTGTGTTTAGACATAAACTGCACTTAATCATAAGTAATCTTAGAATTAGCTTTTGCATCAAAATAGTTTTTATCGAACGAACGCAGCTTTCGTTTTTAATCGCTGTAAGATTTCCGCTGCACTAATTCACCCCCCCCTCTTAGTGCTCTCGATCCTAACAGAGATAACTAATCATAAAAAGTCTAAAAGACTTAGTTTTATGATACTTGCTAATAATATTTAGACTTAATTATAGTCTACAACTAATACACTAGAATATTTAAATATTAATTTAAATATACTACTAAGTCATTAGCTGACACTTTAATGAAAGAACTTATTAGGATCGTAATGGCACTAGGGGAGAGGTGAATTAGTGCTCTAGCCATTTTAATTGATTTTAAAATTTGATCACTAAATTCATATCGAAAATGTGATTAACCAAAAGTACAAGGGTTGCAAGTAAAGTAAATCGGTAAACAATAGCAAATCAAGGCAAGAGAAGAAATACAAACAGATTTATATTAGTTCGGTCATCTTGACCTACGTTCACTCCCAATTAATCTTCTTACAAGGCCATCGGCTTTCACTATTAATCTTCTTTCCATTTGGCAAAGATCAACTACTCTTATTATAACTATTCTCCTTTTAACAAGCTTAGGAGAGAACCTTCATACTCACTCTATTTTAAAAGACCCCATCTTCTACAATTTAGAATCATATTTAAACTCAAGGAGGAAGAAACTCAAACAATACTCAAAGAGAGAGTTTACAATACTTTTATGCTCAAGAATTAGTACCCCATCAAGCAAGCATGAGGGAGACATTTATAGACCCTAAAAGGCTTCAAGAATATAGCAAAAAATTTAAATCCTTGAAATTTCGGAGTATTGACGGTACTACCATCGACATCGAACAGTACTATCTTCATCACGAGGCCAATAATCCAGGCTCTGGTGGTACCACCATCGGTCTAGGCGGTATTATCGTCGAAACTGTCAAAAAAGCATAAATTGTGCTTTTTGGCTAACTCAAGCGGTACTACAACTTAGGCTTGGCAGTACCATTGCTCAGACATGCTTTAGGTTACTGATTTGACCTTCTAACAAGCCTAATGGATTTCTTGACAAGTTAGCATAATTTCGGTCCAATACTAACTCAATTTGACTCAAAAAGACCTCGATTAAGACCTTAACAATCCAAACACATATCCGACACAATTATGAAGCTTTCAGTATGTTGTATATCATTTTTGCTAGTTATAAGTGCTTTGCAAGCCAATTACATAAGTGATGACATGTGTGATATGACATATAGTCTTTTTGCTTATTATTATTATGATATTTTCTTATTTTATATTCCTTAATATATATATATATATATATATATATATATATATATATATATATATATATATATATATATATATATATATATATATATATATATATATATATATATATATAATGATGTTCATGGCTCACTAGTATATAAAAATAACACTATCTAGCTCTCTTAAGTGCCTAATGATGACATTGTTAAGAACGAGTCGGCACTAAGAATTAGTGCAATGGATAAAAATGAGTCGGTTCGAAAATCTTCGTACGATAAAAATCATTTCGGAAAGATATTAACTTTGAAAGCGAACAGAAGAGTGTAATGTGAAAGTTAAGCAAGTAAGGCAGTTTGCAATAAATGGAAATAGCAAAGCATAAATGCAAACTAGATTTTAAAGTGGTTCGGTCGTCGTGACCTACATCTGTTGAATCTCGGATTTTGATGATGAAACTAATTGATTGTGTTTAGATGTTTAACTGCATTTTGTGTGATGCAGGTCTACTCAATCAGGTTTAGATAGTTAACGCAAGAGGAATTGATGTTGCGCCGGAGGATATTACGTTAGGATATTGGATGGCAGAAGGCTTCGGACGTCGGGCATCGAGCTAAGAGCGGAATTGCGCCAAGGATATCGGGGTTGTGGAGGTCAATCGCCGATTGGGAAACAAGCCGCAAGAGAGGACGATGCACCGAAGAATCGGACAAAGCGCCAACCAATGATGTGCCGGGCAATAGAATGTCAATTCGCTTTGTAATAATTGTCTAGATCGGAGTAGAGTTTTGGCTTGTGTGTGCAGGATTAACTACGATAACGATGAAGACATAAAACGAAACAAAGTGTCGGAGTCAAGTGCAAAGGATTCGTTGCGAGTTCGAGAGTTCGACGGAAGTCCGAAGATTCGCTGGGAATGCTGTCGGAACTAGCCGAGAATGAGTAGGGAGATTGCCGAAGGGTTTTTCGGAAGCTCGCCGGAAGGTTCGTTGGAAGTTCATGGAGCTCGCCGAGAAAGATCAGAGCTTGCCGAAGAAGCTCGTTGAAACTCGTCAAGATCAAATCGTGAAGTCTAGGAGCTTGCCGGGAGTCCGTAGAATGGTTTCCGAGAGTTTATCGGAAGACCGCTAGAAGTTCATCGAAAGCTCGTCGGAAGAAGTCTTGACTTGCGGACTTTGTAATAGCTTAGGAAATGTCCTTAAATTCATATTTAGCATGTTAATTAGGGTTAGGATTAGGTGTTAATCCTATAACCCAAGTAGGGGCCAATTGGGCCCGATTTCGGATTGGTTTGGGCTAAGTTTGGAGCCCAACCAGTGAGCTAAAATAGTGTAGGCGGTGGCACCGCCTAAAATCCGAGAATTGAGCGGTGGCACCGCTGGACTGAGCGTTGGCACTGCCCAGCACCCGAGAGGTCCGGCGGTGGCACCGCCAGCCTCGGAAATCCAAGAGAATTCAAAATTTGGAGCCCAAATTTGAATCCTCTTAGGGTCTATAAATACCCCTCAATTCTCAGCTGAGAGAACAACATTTGAGAAGCAAGAGATTAAGATAAAAGTCTTAGCAAAGCCTTTAGCTAGTTTTTGTTTTCAATAGCTTGAGTGTTCACCTCCCTCTTTCTCTTTGAAAATTTGTAAGAGTGTGAACCACTTGTAAAAAAGATTGTAGGAGGGGTATTTGTCTTTCCCTTTCAAAGTGATTTGCTAGTGGAAGTTGGGAGCTTCTTCGAAGAAGGCTTCACAAGTGGATGTAGGTCATTTTGATCGAACCACTTTAAATTGGTGTGTTTTCTAGTTTGCATTTACTTATTGCTATTTACCTTACTGCAAACCTTCATATATGCTTTACTTCCTCATTATTTTTGTTGCACACCTTTACGAACACGCTTTCAAGATAAGCACTTCCGAGTTCGGTTTTTTATCGTATGAAAGATTTTTCCAAAATCGATGTTTTAATCCGCTGCACTAATTCACCCCCCCCTCTTAGTGCCGCTCCGATCCTAACAATTGGTATCAGAGCCACAGTTTTCTACTTTGGTTTAACACCCAAATAGAAATGGCTTTTTATGGCTTTCAAAAGGGTCACTCTCTCATTCGTCCTCCCTTTTTCAATGGGACGGACTACACTTATTGGAAAACTCAAATGAGAGTTTTCTTACTTTCTTTGGATTTAAATTTATGGCACATAGTCGAAAATGGATTGGAAATGTCTTCTCTTCCAATGAACCATTGGAATGATTTGGAGAAGAAGATGTTTTCTTTAAACGCAAAGGCTATGAATGCCTTATTTTGCGCTTTGGACAAAAATGAGTTCAATCAGATTTTTACATGCGAAACGACTTTTGATATTTGGCGAACACTTGAAATCACGCATGAGGGAACTAGTAGAGTCAAAGACTCGAAAGTTAACATTTTATTGTATGATTTTGAGCTTTTTCGAATGCAACCAAGCGAGACTATAGGCGACATGTACACCCGTTTCACGGATGTCGTCAATAATATAAGAGTTCTTGGTAAATCTTTTTCAAATTTTGATCTCGTAAGTAAGATCTTAAGATCCCTTACACAAAGGTGGGATCCTAAAATAATTGCAATACTAGAAACAAAAGATTTAAATATTTTTTTACTTGAAGAACTAATTGGTTCGTTGATGACATATGAAATGGTGCACAATACATATGATGAACATGATGAACAAAATCACCTTCCAAAGAACAGGAACTTTGAACTTAAACTTCGAACACTAAATCTTAATAAGTTTATTAAACAAAAATCTAAAATAAACAATGTACTTAAATGGAGGAAGAGGCCAAAGAAGAGGAAATCAACCAAGGATGAATCAAAAACTTCCAAAGGTGAAACGGCGAATTGGCCTTTCACGAGCTTCGACTACAAGGTAAGTAACTCAACTCTCTTGAATTATTTTGAAATTACATAATACTTTTCATGAGTTATTTTTAATTTAGTTTAGGATTAATTACATGAAAATAAAAAAATTAGAAATCATGCTTATCATTCAAGTAATTTTGAAAATAATCATGAAAATTATATGTTTATGATAAATAAAATGATTTTGATTAAAAATGCCTTATGAAATATGATATCATGCCTAATAAATTTATTTTTTGAAGCTATGCATGATGATGATAAGTTTTGGGTAATTTATAGTTTATTGATTATTGATGATTTCCATAATGATCTTTTACGATTTATGGATTATCGATTTATACCATGATGAAAGTTGCTTTCGAAAATGATGCACGGCTTTTGTATGCAAACTAAGCATGAAAAGATAGATTCACCTAAAAAGAAAAATGTATGACTACAACAAATAACAAATGATTTTGGTTGAAAATATTTTATACTCAATGAAACCATCATTGATGAATATGCTTTATTTTTAATAGTTTCTTTGGCTTATATGCTCTATCATGATAAATATTTTGAAAATAAATGAAATCATGTTTGATTTGAAGTAATGCTTGTTGGAATTCATGACATGAGATAATCGAATCCTTGACTTACTCTGGCTTGAAAATAGATGTTTAAAATCTTGCTTAATGAGTTGTTTTATAAGATTTTACCTTTACGTCTTGAACTTTCATGCTTATCTTGATTTGACATATAATGAATAAGGCATGCTTAGATGAAAAAAAATCACTTAAAAAATGCTTTTCCCATCTGATCGAGATTAATGATTTTATGATATTTTGTGAATCTCGAAATTGATTTTGATGACTTGATTATGAATTTCAAGTTAACGATTTGATTTGAATGAGTTTTATCTAAATCATAATCTTGATCTTGCAAAATTGGAATCACAAATAATATCTTTTGGTATTCATGAATTGATACTCACAATATGAAAGTATTGGTATTCATGACTTGAATTTGATTGAAACATTGCATGCTTAAATTAATCATTTTCCTATGTTTCAAAAATTCTTTAAATGCCTTATGTGATGATTGAAAATTAATTTGCTTTATGATAAATCTATGTATACCATTCTGAATCTCTTGAAAGTAATGTTGAGATTTTGATAAATTTGAGATTTGAATTTGAATGAGTTTGTATTCGAATTATGATCTTGACTTCTTGGATTTACTACTTGAGATTTTTTTTTCACAATCTCTTCTTTGTACACCTACAATTTTTATTATTTATAAAAAGAAGAGATTTGATAAAATGAATCATTGTTGACTTAATGTTCGGTATCATGAATACTTTATTATCATACATGAAAATAGTGATAAATATTTTAAAAATAAATGTTTGTATCATGTTAGATGATTTTACATTTTGTACATGATGAGTTATAGTGATGATTGAAACAATGATTGAAATGATATGAATGATGATTTGAAATCATGCATATAATGATGAGTTTATATGTTTTGAAAATATATATGATGATTTGGTATTATGCATGCAATAATGATGCACGCAATGATGAAATATTTATGATAAAATTATTATTCTGATATTCATGACTTGAATCTTCCTTTCTTTTTGCCAATGACAAAGGGAGAGAAAAAGTTGCTAATGTGCTATCTTGAATTGATGTAAAAGGTCATCTCAAAGAGAAATTAGCTACCTTGCACAAGTCAAGAAAATGCAAAAACTTGCTTACTTTCTTGCACATCTAAAGAAAAGATACAAATGTAACACTTACCAAATTGTTTGCTTGCCTCATGTAAAACATGGTCCCTTGCTAGTTTGGTATTTTGCTAAGGAAGCAAAAATGACACTTATCAAAAGAGAAGAAAGAGCTTGCTTTTTTGAACATCTTTAATTTGCTAGCTAGCATGATGTACAATTTGCTATCTTGAACATTACAAAGAAATACTATCATGCACATTGCAAAGAAAAGCAAATATGCCAATTTGCACATCTTTAAATTTGCTAGCTTGTATATAGTAAAACTTGCATATCGTAAAAGTTGCTAGCTTGTAGAGAAGCAAAGAATTACTATCTCGAAAGAAGCAAAAAATACAAAATTTAGAAAACTTACAATATAATTGCTCTTGTCATGCTTTGTATCAAAAATAGGCTGATATCCTTAAAAGCATCGCATTAAATTTTTTTAGTATCACAATGTATCACATGTATCGTAAATTGAAATTTTTGAGACTATTATCATATCATGTTTAACAATTGATGTCTTTCATGACATGATTTCTTTGCATTTTTGTCTTGTATATATCATGTGATGATTGAAATATTGATTGATGCAAATTCATAATTTATGTAAAAGTCTAAATCATTGGTTCCTCTCCTTCTTTTCGGCAATGATATAGGGGGAGAAAGATTGCTAGCTCAAGGCAAATGTTGGCTAGCTTGTACTCTTCCCTTCTTTTCGACAAAAACAAAGGGGAGAAAACTTTTGCTAGTTAGAACATGCAAAGAAAAGCAAAGTGCAATCTTGCACAAGAAGCAAGTGTTGAATTGCCATGATTGAACTTAAGAATCTTACTATGCTTTTGTGCTTCTATGTTGTGATTAAAATCTAGCTTCATATTGCAAAAACTTGCATATCTTTTAAAATAGCTAGAGCTACTTCTCCTTTTTGTTGATGACATAGGGGGAGAAGTATATTGATGACTGCATGCATTGAATTGAATATTTTATATATATTTGCATGATGGTTTAAATGTTTTTCATAACATATGATGAATGTTACTTGGATTTGAGATAATCCAAGTTTTCTATCAATGGCATATTGATATAGGGAGTTTGGTTAAACTCCGGAGAGTTAAGGTTAACTCCGTTAGTCATCAATTAATTATCATCATAAAAAAGGGGGAGATTGTTGAATCTCAGATTTTGATGATGAAACTAATTGATTGTGTTTAGATGTTTAACTACATTTTGAGTGATGCAGGTCTACTCGATCAGGTTTAGACAGTTAATGCAAGAGGAATTGACGTTGCGCCGGAGGAGATCACGTTAGGATATTGGATGGTAGAAGGCTTCGGACGTCGGGCATCGGGCCAAGAGCAGAATTGCGCCAAGGATATCGAGGTTGCGGAGGTCAACCACTGATTGGGCAACAAGCTGCAAGAGAGGACGATGCATAGAAGAAACGGACGAAGCGCCAACCAATGACGTGCCGGGCAACAGAATGTCAATTCACTTTGTAATAATTGTCTAGATCGGAGTAGAGTTTTGGCTTGTGTGTGCAGGATTAACTACGATAACGACGAAGACATAAAACGAAACAAAGTGTCGGAGTCAAGCGCGAAGGATTTGTTACGAGTTTGAGAGTTCGACGGAAGTCCGAAGATTCGTTGGGAATGCTGCCGGAACTAGCCGAGAATGAGTAGGGAGCTTACCGAAGGGTTTTTCGGAAGCTCGCCGGAAGGTTCGTTGGAAGTTCACGGAGCTCGCCAAGAAAGATCGGAGCTTGCCGAAGAAGCTCGTTGGAACTCGCCAAGATCAAATCGTGAAGTCTAGGAGCTTGTCGGGAGTCCGCAGAATGGTTTCCGAGAGTTTATCGGAAGACCGCCGGAAGTTCGCCGAAAGCTCGTCGGAAGAAGTCTTGACTTGCGGACTTTGTAATAGCTTAGGAAATGTCTTTAAATTCATATTTAGCATATTAATTAGGGTTAGGATTAGGTGTTAATCCTATAACCCAAGTAGGGGCCAATTGGGCCCGAGTTCGGACTGGTTTGGGCCAAGTTTGGAGCCCAACCAGTGGGCTGAAATAGTGTAGGCGGTGGTACCGCCTAGAACATGAGAAGTGAGCGATGGCACCGCTGGACTGAGCGGTGGCACCGCCCAGCACCCGAGAGGTCCGACGGTGGCACCGCCACCGATAGGCGGTGGCACCGCTAGCCTCGGAAACCCAAGAGAATTCAAAATTTGGAGCCCAAATTTGAATCCTCTTGGGGTCTATAAATACCCCTCAATTCTCAATTGAGAGAACAACCTTTGAGAAGCAAGAGATTGAGATAAAAGTCTTAGCAAAGCCTTTAGCAAGTTTTTATTTTCAATAGCTTAAGTGTTCACCTCCCTCTTTCTCTTTGAAAATTTGTAAGAGTGTGAACCACTTGTAAAAGGTTGTAGGAGGGGTATTTGTCCTTCCCCTTCAAAGTGATTTGCTAGTGGAAGTTGGGAGCCTCTTCGAAGAAGGCTTCATAAGTGGATGTAGGTCATTTTGACTGAACCACTTTAAATTGGTGTGTTCTCTGGTTTGCATTTACTTGTTGCTATTTACCTTACTGCAAACCTTCATATGTGCTTTACTTCCTCATTACTTTTGTTACACACCTTTACGAATACGCTTTCAAGATAAGCACTTCCGATTTCGGTTTTTTATCGTATGAAAGATTTTTCTAAAACCTAAGTTTTAATCCGCTACACTAATTCACCCCCCCCTCTTAGTGCCGCTCCGATCCTAACAACATCCACTTCGCCAATTCCTCTTCCGTCGAGGCCACCGGCATCCACTAACGATCTTCCTTCAATAGGCGAAGATCAACTATCCTTAAAACTCAATTATCCTTTTGATAGGTTCATGAGAGAACATTTAAAACCCCCTTCACTCTTCTCTTAAACAAGCCTAACACTTAGAGTTTGAGATGAGTTCACACAAGATTACAATAGCGTTTTCTTTTCTTTTTTGCTCTCAGTTGTGTGTGTGTTTACTAGGGATAAGAGGGGTATTTATATGCTTCAAGTGAATTCAAACTTGGAGCCTAAAAATATCTCTCCTCGATTTTTAGGGTCCTGGTGGTACCACTGCCTGTGATGGGCGGTACCACCATTTGCAGCACTAACACTGGGCGGTACCATCGCTTAGTCTAGTGGTACCATCATCTAACACCCTGCCATTGGGTAGTACCACCACTTAACAATCTCTCGAAGACTATGTCTGGGCAGTACCACTGCCAAGACCGACGGTACCACCGCCTAACATAGTCTTGGAGAGTGTGTCATGACGATGCCACTTGTTGGGTCACTATTTAGGCCTTCAACTTAGCCCGACACAACCTAATCTTGGGCTTAATTGGCCTCTAATTGAGTTGACCCAATTTCAACCCAATTATGTGCTAACTACAAATTTTAAGGCATACACTAAGCAAAATGAATCTGATTAGTCTAGGTTTCTTCCGGCGAGCTTCCAATGATCTTCTGCCGAACTTCCGATGATCTCTCGACAATATTCCAGCGGACTCTCGACAAGCTCCTGAACTTCATAACGATCTTCTTGGTGAGTTCCGATGAGCTTCTTTGGCAATCTCCTGGACTTCTCGGTCAATTCCAGCAAAACTTCTAACGAACGTCCGAACTTCCGACGAACTCTCAAACTCCCAATGAAATCTCGTTCTTGACTCTAGGACTTCATTTTGCTTTATGCCTTGATCGCTATCATAGTTAATCCTGCACACTTAAAGCCTACTTCGATCTAAACAATTATTACTAAGCTAATCAAGTGTTGTCCGATATGTCATTGGTTCATCGACGCCTCGTCCGATTCTTCGACGCATCATCCTCTCTTGCAGCATATTGGCCAATTGACTACTTGAACTCCGTAACTCCGATTTTTTTGGTACAATTTTTGCTCTTCTTGGCCCGATGCCCGATCCCATTGCCCGAGGTCTTCTATCGATACGTCGATTGATCCTTCGGCTCGACGTCCAATCTTCTGACATGTTTCTCTCCGACCTAACATGGTTCTTCCTACTTTAATTGTCTCTCCTTGATCAAAGCTTTATGCATCACTTAAAACATAAATCAAATTATAAACACTATCAATTGGTTTCATCACCAAAATATGAGATTCAATAATCTCCTCATTTTTTATGATGACAACCAATTGATGACGAAGTTAACTCCGGGACTTTATTTTACTTTATGCCTTGATCACTATCGTAGTTAATACTACACACTTAAAGCCTACTTTAATCTAGACAATTATTACTAAGCTATGTTGTCTGGCATGTCATTGGTTTATCGATGCCTCGTTCGATTCTTCGGTGCATCATCCTCTCTTATGGCCTATTGCTCAATTGGCCAGTTGACCTCCGCAACTCTGATTTCCTTGGCACAATTTTCGCTCTTCTTGGCCCGATGCCTGATCCCATAGCCCGAGGCCTTCTATCGATATGTCGACCAATCCTCCAGCTCGACGTCCAATCTTCTGACATGTTTCTCTCCGACCCAATATGATTCTTCATACTTTAATTGTTTCTCCCTGATCGAAGCTTCCTACGTCACTCAAAACGTAAATCAAATTATAAATACTATCAATTGATTTCATCATCAAAATTTGAGATTCAATAGACATATGATTCTAAACTTTAGCCCTTCTAGAAGCACTTCAACAAGTAGTGTCAATATTTGTTTCAACAGAGGGTGAAGCCTCAGGAAAAATAAGTAGTCAGGCTGCAAGATGATTTAGCAACTTAAAATGGCTCCTAAAGTAAAAAGAACGTTTCTTTGCCACCGTTTCCCAATCCCTTTATGACTTTTAAACATTCTTCACTACTAAGTTGATCATTGTTTCCTTTGTAATATGGATTCTGATGCTTTCGATCATATCTTTCATGCTTTATCATTTTGGGACCTACTCCATTTTATGCTCTCTTACCACTTCAAATGGTTTGATACATAACACGAGCTTGGTTGGAAGAAGGTTCTGATATTGATAGATCTTCCAAACTTTGCTATAATGCTACTGGTTTTTAATTCCTTTGAAATAATATAAATAATACCAAACATCAAAATCGCTCGACCAAACCTTCCTATTTGGTTTTTTGTGTTCTATTCATTGCTAATGATAGTTGGTAGGTTGCTTCATTTCCTTTGATCATTAGAGGCAAGATAGCTGCCAATCCCTCTAAGGTAAGTTGTGATCAATTGTAATAGATAATTCCTTTAATATGTTCTTAAATCATGAAAAAAAGTACATTGACATAGCTTTAACTTTATACAAGGAATATATTAATGAGCGACTGAGTTGAAGACTATGAAGTAGCATTGTGGATTGAAAAAAACACCACAGCATCGAATAGATTGTAGCAAATTAGGCACTCCCATGTCAGGCATTTTTCATTAATTATAGACAAATAATCTTATTCATGCTACTTCTCTCGAGCAATCAATCGCACTCCACTATTTCTAGTATTGACATATATATGTTTAAGAGCTGCTATCTAAGATCTGCGTTGGTTCATGGGATAAAAGCACCAACTTGTTGTTCTTTTAGTTGTTTTGTGTTTGTGTCACTAATTTATTTTTGTGGCTACTATTTAGTTTCTTATTGTTTTTTTTTTTGGACCCAAAGACCACAAAACAATAAATCAATTGATCATAAGGCCCTTATTAATAATTGACAAATGATCTTATTTGTGCCCCATCTGTTGGTTGCAACCAAACTGGGTTCCATATTTAAGGAATAGCACTCCGCTTTCTTTAGCATTAACAATATGTTTAAGAGCTTTTTGTTTTTGGGTAAGTAAAAGTAAATGAATTAAGTATGAAGTTTGTGCAAAGTAGCTCTGTCTGAATAAGTCATAGACAAAAGCCTGATATCTCTTTAAAGCAGAGTCTAAGAGAGTGCACCCTACCTCAAAAAGGCGGAATTGTCTCATTCCAGTAAACTCATCTCCAAGAGTAGTCAAACAAAAAGATAGTCATGACTATACATGCCGTAGACTATGACTCCTTACTATACTCAATAAATGAAAAATAATATCTAGACATGCCTAGACTAGCTGTGAGTACATCGTATTATTAAAGTAGATAACTACGGGATACATACAATATTCCTGAGATCATTAACTGATAGCAGATAACTATAGGATATTTTCTTCTTGTTATATACAAAGGGAGCATCTGTTAACAATATAAATACTTCTCTTTATATTATATATTGTAGGTAATTTGATAAGAAGGACCCGTCATGTGTATAAGGAATATCGTTGTGAGCACTTGTTTATGAGCTCTTATGCAAGAACCATGAGATAAAAGCACCACCTTGTTGTTTCAGTCGTTTTGTGTTTCCTGATATTACTAAACTACTTAGTCGATGATACCAAAGAACCCTAACAACACGAAAGAAGAAAAATCAACTAAGATGTGGTCTGTCATGAACTTAAGCATCCTTTAGTAGTTTTATTATTGTTATAATATTCTATTTTTTTATGAACCTAGAAGGTCGCGCAGAGAACTATGTCAATAATAATAGCTGCAAGAAAGGGTTTAGTGTTTGCTAATATTTGAAACATTTGTTGTGAAAGCAAAGCTAATCAGTAAAGGTAAGATCTGGGCTGTTGGTTATCATTGTGTTTGAAACATTAATTATAAAAGGAAAGCAGAATTTGGGTTTCTTAGTTTCTTTAGTTGATTCTTGGTCTGCTCAGGATGAGTTCTAGTTTCTTCAGTTGATTCTTAGTCTGCTCAGGATGAGTTCTAGTTTCTTCTATCGGTTCTTATTCTGCACAAGAGTAGTATATGATGTATAGTATGTCAGATTATTGGGAGTCCTGACATGATAGTCAGTTTCAATGAGTTCAGCTTGTTGGTTCATCAATTTCATACATGAAATGGTTCTGGATTTTGGATTCACATTTTGTCAGTGCCATGAGCAAGCTCTGGTATTCTAATTGATTAGGTTTTTAACGTACTAATACTCTTCTCCAAGGGAACCATACTCTTAGCCAGAATACGAGCTTTTGCAATTGAAGAATGTAATTGTTGTGATTGGTCAAAAATGGTTTTAATGTTCTGATACTCTTCTGGAAGGGAACCTTACTCAGCTAGTATATGGGTATTTGCAATTGCAGAATATAATTTGTTGTAATTGATGGGGATATAAAATGAAATAACCTTTGTATATGAATAAATATTAGCAGGTCATGATATGCAGCGAAATTAAATGAAATTACAATCAAATAGAACACCAAGATATACGTGGAAAACCCCTCCAATGTGAAGGGTAAAAACCACATGGCAAACTAGAGATAATCCACTATGAGAATAATGAATATACAAATCTCAATCTCTTGCCCTAAACCCTAGCAACAATCACAAGAGAACAACTATGATACAAGGATCATGTCACTGTTCACGATATCTAAAACCTCTCTAAGTAATCACAGCAAGAGTCTACTATAGATTTGATCTAACTTGATATGAGAACACTACTAGATGAATGAGAATAGTCTCTCTACGTTGTCCTTGTTTTCTTCCCTTTCTTTCTCTTGTTTTTCTGTCTTTTTCTTCTCTTCTTTGTTGCTGCGAAGATCACCACGTTGCTGTCCTTTTCTGCCCAAAAAAAGGCAACCACCTTCTTGCCAAAACGCAACCACCACACCCCCCTTATATTGATTTAGGATTAGGTTAAGAGGAGGTGTGGGCTATGAGCTGATAAAGCACACATGGGCTGAATATGGGCTGTCAGCCCAACAACCTCCCCCTTCAACCCATAAGGGAGGCTGTCTCATGACTCCTCAATGTGAAACCATGCTGACCAGCTGTCGACATATCTCCTATCTTTCTTTTGGTAAAGTCTTTGTCAACATGTCTGCTCCGTTGTCATTTGTGTGAATTTTCTAAAGCTACAACTACTTCTCTTCAAATACATTTCGAATCCAGTGGTATTTGACATCTATATGCTTTGACTTAGAATGAAACATTGAGTTCTTACACAAATGGATGACACTTTAGCTATCACAATGCACCACATAATTTTTCTGTTTCAGCCCCAATTCTTATAAGAATTCTTTCATCCATAATATTTCTTTGCATACCTCTGTAGCAGCAATATATTCTGCTTCTATGGTGGAGACAGCAATACACCTTTGCAACCTGGATTACCATGACACAGCTCCCCCTGCAAAAGTAAGTACATAACCTGAAGTAGACTTCCTTGTATCTATATCTCTTGCCATATCTGCATCTATGTAACCTGTTAACACATGTGGTCCACCTTCAAAGCTTAAACAAACCTTAGAGCTCCCTATGAGATATCTAAAAATCCACTTTACTACTGCCCAGTGCTCTTTGCTTAGATTTACAAGAAATCTGCGAGTAACACCAACTATATATATGATGTTTGGCCTCGTACATACCATTGCATACATTAAACTTCCAACTGCTGAAGCATAAGGAACCTTTTGCATTTTCTTCTTCTCCTCATCACTTGATGGACTCTGTTCTGAGCACAACTTAAAGTGACCTGCAAGAGGAGAACCAATTGGTTTTGCATTGCTCATACTAAATCTTTCCAATACCTTCTCGATGTATTTCTCCCGTGACAACCAAATCTTCTTATTTTTTCTGTCACGAGAAATCTGCATACCCAGTATTTGCTTTACTGGCCCCATGTCCTTCATTGCAAAAGACTCACTTAGCTCCTTCTTTAATCTGTCAATTTTAGACATATCTTTCCCAAGAATAAGCATGTCATCAACATAAAGTACAAGAATAATAAAATCCTCACTAAACCATTTGATGTACACACAATGATCTGAAGACGTTCTTTTGTATCCATTTTCTGTTATAAATGAATCAAACTTTCTATACCACTATCTTGGAGCTTGTTTTAGCCATACAAACTCTTCTTCAATTTGCAGATAAAGTTCTCTTTACCTTTGACTTTAAAGCCTTCTAGTTGCTCCTACTCATGCGTGAGCTGCTTCTAGACTTTGACCTTCTTCTGTTCTCTGAGATAAGTGCCTGTGAATCATTCTGAGATGTTGCTGAACTCTTTCTTCTCAACTCCTCATTCAACAAACTACTTGTTACTTGACTCATGGTGACAATACCATCTGGCGTAGAATTACTAAGGGAAACCACCAGTGTCTCCCAACTTTCTAGTAATGAATTGAGAAGTAACAATGCCTGCAACTCATCATCAAGAGAAATTTTCATATATGATAACTGATTAGTAATACTTTGCATTTCATTCAAATGCTCAACAATAGAAGCACCCTCTCTATATTTTAGATTCACAAGTTTTCTGATAAAAAAAGCTTTGTTGCTAGTTATTTTTTTTTCATAGAGACTTTCCAACTTTTTCTAAAGAGAATATGTAGAAATTTCAGTAGAAATATGGTGAAAGACACTATCATCAAGCCACTGTCGAATAAACCCAATTGTTTTTCGATCTAACCTCTTCCATTCATCATCTGTCATAGTTGTGGGTTTTGCACTATCCCCCTACAAAGGTCCATACAAATCTTTACAATACAAGAGATCTTCCATTCTTGGTTTCCATATCATCCAATTGTTTCCATTTAAACTAATCATGTGAGAAATATTACTGGCCTCCATGTTCAAGTACAAAAATTAAATCACCAAAACCCTTCCTCTAATACTAGTTGATGGAGATATAAAGCGGAATAACCTTTGTATATGAACAAATACTAGCAAGCTATGATATGCAACGGAATTAAATGAAATCATAATCAAATAGAATACCAAGATATACGTGGAAAACCCCTTCAATGTGAAGGGTAAAAACCACGGGGCAAACTAGAGATAATCTACTATGAGAATAATGAATATACAAATCTCAATCTCTTGCCCTAAACGCTAACAACAATCACAAGAGAACAACTGGGATACAAGGATCACATCACTGTCCACGATATCTAAAACCGCTCCAAATAATCACAACAAGAGTCTACTATAGATTTGATCTAACCTGAGATAAGAACACTGCTAGATGATTGAGAACAGTCTCTTTGTGTTATCCTTGTTTTTTTCCCTTTCTTTCTCTTGTTTTTCTACCTTTTTCTTCTCCTCTTTGCTGCTGCGAAGATCACCACGTTGCTGCCCTTTTCTGCCTAAAAAACGCAGTCACTTTCTTGCCAAAACGTAGCCACCACATCCCCTTATATTGATATAGGGTTAGGTTAAGAGAGGGTGTGGGCTGATAAAACCCACATGGACTGAATATGGACTGTCAGCCCAACAGTAATTGGTTGAATAGGCTTTCTTATAATAACATGCAATTAGTAGGATTGGCTTCATGTGGGATGCTAATTAACAGTGCTTTTGAATTTGAAGAATGCAATGGTCGTGGCTGACTGAAGAGTTTTGTTATGCTCATGCAAAGTTTGTAAAATTTGTTTGTGTTTAGGAGGACAGCCAATTATCATTCTTTTTGCAGCCTCAAAAAAGTTTGTCATGTTGGGCTTTTGAACTTGATCTTGTGATTGCTTGACAACCATCAGTATCTTGTGGTATAGATTAGCTTATGTGTAAGGTTCAGATAGATGGTGCAGGTTTTATTATGTAAAGAAATAGAACACTTCGCCTACAAGCCTTGGTTTCATTATTATTCTTTTTCCATTTCCTTGCTTGGTTGGCAACATGAGCATTGGTATTGGTAGCGGATCATGTAAATGTGAAGCTTGTTATATTAGGTTGAAGCTGCTAATAACTGGATTGATGGTTCTTTGTTTGGTTGACACTGGAATAGTTGATTCAATTTGTTGGGACTGTCCGTTGGTTGTTTAGTCATTGAGTTATTAGTTGGGATTGACCGTTGGTGAAGATGTGGAATAGTGGTGCAGGTTTTAGGTTGTCGTAAGGTTCAGTTTGGCAGGGCTTTGCTAATCAACCACCCCTACCATGTGTTCTTGTTCTTGTTTCAATGTTTTTTATATTAAGTTTGGTTTGACAGCGTTTTGCTAATGGCAGATGTTGATTATAGTTTGTCTCAGGTAAGGTTCAGTTTGAGGGTTTTGCTAATCGACCACCCCTTCCTTGTTATATTTATTTCGTTGTTCTTATTTCAATGGTTTTCTACGTTACGTTTGGTTTGACAGATTGGAGTGACTGAACAAATGTGTCATTGTATGTACCTTTGCACTTATATGCCTTACGTTGATTGCTGGTTGCTTAACGTTGATTATTTGTAAGTTCTTTTGTAGCTTCATACTGCCATCATAGGATATTAATGTTTTTTTTTTAAAGTAAATGTAAATAGATTAAGTATGAAGTTTATACAAAATAGCTCTGTCTACTTAAGTCATAGACAAAAGCCTAATTTCTTTTTAGAGCAATCTAGAAGAGTGTATCCCTATCTCAAAAAAGTGGAATGGTCTCATTCAACCAAACTTATCTCCAAGAATAGTCAAACAAAAAGGTAACGACGACTACACATATTATAAACTATGACTCCTTACTATAATCAATAAATAAAATATATTTTTCAGACATGCCTAAGCTAGCTATGAGTATTTCGCATTATTAAAGTAGATAACTACATGATACATCCAATTCATCAACATTATTCCTGAGATCATTAATTGATAGCAAAATTTAATCGGATAAAAATATCTTTCTCTCTTCATGTGAATTGCTCCATTTTCAGATCTTTCTCCATACATGTCTTGAGTATCTAAGAATCTCTATCAGAAGCTAAGTATTATTTGTGTTTCGACATTCAAAAATTATACAATATCTCTCCTTCCAAATCCACCAAATAGCACATATGGAAGTAACCTTTGCTAGTTATGTAAGATGTCATTTTCTTGAGAAGCTTTGTATGAGTTTACCTAATTTTTAATACAAATTTGGTTGCGGTAGCCTGTTGAGTTTAAATCTCTACAGAATCTTCTTCCATATCTAATTAGTATAGTCATAAGCAAAATAGAGGTGGTCAATACTTTCTTCTTATTGCATACAAAGGAAGTATTTGTTAACAATATAAATATCTCTTCTTTTCATATTATCTATTATAGATAGTTTGACAAGAAGGGCTTGCCATGTGCATAAAGAATATCTTTGTGAACTCGATTGGTCCTATGTCCAATTGCTTGGGATCTACTTGTTGTTCCTTTGCCTGATTTGATTTCATGTTGATATAGCACTAAATTTGTCATTGTCATGAGGCCAAATAAATATATTTGATGAGTTGTTCCTGATTGGAATAACTATAATAATCGATTAGAGTGATAACATTTCATGAGAAATGAGATTAAGGAGACACCATATGCCGTTAGTAATGAACTCAAAAACCTTCCAATTTTTTTGAGCCCCCAGATCTCTTTATATTTTATTACCATATAATTGAAAGATACTCTTTCTATTCACCCAAGAATCATACCACATATTAGTGTTGGTCCCAGAAGAGATTATATAAAAAATATATTTAATTAGTCAATTTCTTACCTTCAATATTCCTTTCCAAGCTGCTTAGTACCGTTACAAATGCTTGAATTTAGAGTGGATACTTTTGTCTACTCGTATAATAATTTGGAAACTTTTGTGTCTTCACACTGCTTGTCTAAATGGATAAGAGGGGGTGGGCATTGTTGTAGATAATGAATGCAAGTGGACGATCGTAATGTGCTGCTTGTGAACGTGGATGCTTGACCGTGGGTTTCTGTTGTGTTATAATTTGATATTATCGTTGGTTGTCTCTGTGTTTGTTTTGACATAATTTTTAGGTTTGTTGCTTAACACTGCCATCGTCGGTCTCAAGCTTGGATGAGAAAACGTGGAGGGGGCAATAGCTGATCGGTACCTCTGTCTGTTGTAAACAATCCAAATGATCTGCGAGTATCACAACATGAGTGCATTGCCCAACCAGCCCATAGGAGCAACTTGTATGACTTTCATGTTTGACTTTCGAAATTCGAACTCAAGAGATAATATTTCTATTTGAGGTTTCTGTGTAGTGTACATTGTATGTATAATATCTTTTCAAAATAGAATGTTTTTTCAAATTAGAACTTTTTATAGGGTAATATTTCTATAGATGTATTTGAACTTCTATGTTTAGAGTAGCAAGTCTTAGATCATTTTTTTTTTGTGAATAGTAGATGAGTTTGTGAGAGTGTCATTCAAAAAAATTAAATCTTCTTGGTTTCCCTTGAAGTATAAGATGTACATATATTTTTTAAAAAAATTACATTTAGTCAGATGGCATCATAAACCAAATTACATCAACACTATCAACACTATCAAATAAAACATTTCTTGATGAGATTTATAATGATATAGAAGTTTATGAACATGACATTAGTTTATAGCTTCTCCCCCATTATTATCAACAAAAAAAGTAGAGTATACAAATAATCTAAATAGTCTTCATAAGTCATTAGACATCACTGATGTATAAGCCATGAATACTAAAAAGTTACAAGAAAGATAGATTATAGATCATAAGCCATGAGCACTAAGAAATCAAGAAAAATATGTCATTAAAAATAATAAGTTAAGAGAAATATACATAATAAGCCATGAAACCTAAGAAGTCATGAGCAAGATGTCGTAAAATCCAACATAAATTATAAACACATTCATGAGAGAGACAATATAAGTCAAATCTTTGGATACTTTTCCCACTTTGTATTTAGCAAAAATAATATTACATAAATGATCCAAAAATTTCAAACTTAATTTCCATCTATGATAAGTCATTTTTGTGAGTTTCTAAATGTGATGTCCACTTTCTAAAATACTCATTGAGTAGATCGAAAGACCCAACAATTGAATGTAAGATATCAATAAAACAAACTTAGTCAGCTTAAGCAAGATAACTAAAGAACTTAAATGACATGAACGAGTAGATCATCCATATTAAAAAATATTAGAATACTTCTTCCCTTCATCGTTAGCTAATAGAAGTATGACAAACTTGTTGAATAATTGATGAGTTTATTGGACTGATATATTTTTGAGATAAGTTGTTAAAATAGATAGAAAAAAGAAAGAATTATTGAAGAAGATGTAAGGGAGGATTTGTTTCTCTCCCTCTATTTATATGAGTGGGAGGATTTCCCTCAACAAAGTAGAGAGATTTCCTCATACAGTTAGGAAAATTTCATTTACTATAATGCCTCCGCAAGATGGTGCTCCTATTTGTTGAATCTCATATTTTGATGATGAAATCAATTGATAATTGTTTATGATTTTAATCTACGTTTTGAGTGACATGATGCTTCGATCAGGATGAGACAATTAAAGCAGGAAGAATCATGTTGTGCCGGAGGAGAAGATGTCAGAAGATTAGACGTCGGGCCGGAGGATCGGTCGACGTATCAATAGAAGGCTTCGGGCTATGGATTCGGACATCGGGCCAAGAAGAGTGGATATTGGGCCAACTATATCGGAGTTGCGGAGTCAACTGGCCAATTGGGTAATAGGCCGTAAGAGAGGACGATGCGCCGAAGAATCGGACGAAGCGTCGAGGGACCAATGACATGCCGAATAACATGATTAATACTTAGTATTAATTGTCTAGATCGAAGTATATTTTACATGTGTAGGATTAATTACGATAGAAAGGCATGATGCAAAATGGAGTCTTAGAGTCAAGGATGCGATTTTGTTGGGAGTTTGAGAGTTCGTCGGAAGTCCGGACATTTGTCGAAAGTTCTATCGGAACTAGTCGAGAAGTCTCGGAGCTTGCCAGAGAAGCTCATTGGAACTCGCCAAGAAGATCATCGTGAAGTCTAGGAGCTTGCCGAGAGTCCACTGGAACATCGCCGGAAGCTCACCGGAAGAAACGAAGACATAGGGACTTGTTTAGCTTAGCAAATGTCTTAGGAATCGTAATTAGCACGTAATTGGATTTAGATTTGGGCCAACCCAATTAGAGGCCAACTAGGCCCATGTAAAGACTGTGTTAGGTCCAATGAGAGGCCTAAACAATGCACCAAGAAGTGGCACCGTCGTGGCACAATCTTTGAGACTATGTCAGGCGGTGGTACCGCCAGTCTGGGCGATTGTACCAACCCTGGTAGGATGCCAAGTGGTGGTATCACTAGTCTGGGCGGTGGCACCGCCCAGTACAACCCCCTAGGCGGTGGTACCACCAGATTGGGCAGTGGTACCACCCGTGCTTGAGAAACCTGGGATGAGATGTTTTTAGGCTCCAATTTTGAATCAACTTGAAGCCTATAAATACCCCTCTCATCTTTGGTTAAAAGATACAAGGACAAAGTATTTAAAAGAGAAGAAACGTTGCTGCAATCTCTTTAGAAATTCCCTCCTCCATTCTAAGTTTAGAATTCTGTAAGAGGAGAGTGAGTGCTTGTAAGGGTTGTCTCCTAAACCCATGAAAAGGAGAAAAGGGGTGTAAAAGGTGGTTCGTCTTCGCTTATTGAACGAAGACCGATAGTGGATGTCGATGGCCTCGACGGAAGAGGAATCAGTGGAGTGGATGTAGGTCATGACGATCGAACCACTATAAAATTGGCGTGTTCTCTGGTTTGCATTTACTTCCTGCCATTTACTTACTGCAAACCTCTTTAATTGCTTACTGCCTTCAATTCATTTACGAACGTGTTTAAGTTAAGTTTCCGAAGAATCAGTTTTCAACGTACGAAGGTTTTTGAAGATGTGATTTTACCATTGTACTAATTCACCCCCCCTCTTAGTGTCGACCCCTGATCCTAATAATTGGTATCAGAGCCTCATGATTTCTCAGTTGGTTTAACACCTAAGAGAAATGACTCTTTTTGGCTTTCAAGAGAGTCACTCTCTCATATTTCCTCCTTTTTCAATGGGATAGACTACACTTATTGGAAAACTCGAATGAGAGTTTTCTCGCTTTCATTGAATCTCGATTTATGACATATAGTCGAATTTGGTTTTAAAAAGTCTTCTCTTCCAATGAACCATTGGAATAATTTAGAGAAGAAGACTTTTTCTTTAAATGCAAAAGCTATGAATGACTTATTTTGCGCCTTAGACAAAAACAAGTTTAATCGAATTACTATATGCGAAACGACTTTCGAAATTTGGCATACTCTCGAAATCACACATGAAGGCACTAGCAAAGTTAAAGATTTAAAAATCAACTCTTTAATGCATGATTTTGAACTTTTTCAAATGAAGCTAAGTGAAACCATTGTTGACATGTACACCTATTTTACGGATGTCATCAATGGTTTAAAAACACTTAGTAGACGTTTTTCAGATTTTGAACTTGTAAACAAAATTTTACGTTCTCTTAATAAGAGTTGGAATTCGAAAATAATGACTATACAAGAATAAAAAAATTTGAATACTTTTTTGATCGAAGAACTTATCAGGTCTCTAATAACCTATGAAACGACGTACAATGCACGTAAAGAACTTGAGAACCACCTTCCAAAGAATAGGAAGGATTTTGGACTTAGAACAATCGAAGACCACTCGAGCATAAGCTCAAGTGATGGTGAACTTGAACTTATCATTATGAAATTTAAAAAGTTCATTAAACAAAAATTAAAGAACAAAAAGAATGAAACTACTTGCTATGAACGCAAGAAGTAGTTGCCAAAAGACGAATTGAGCTCCTCTAAAGACGAGGAGAAAATCAACAAAAGCGAGGTAGCAAACTATGCCTTAACGACTTTCGACGATGAGGTAATCAAAATGCCCTTAATTTATTTTAAAATTACATGATACTTTTAATGAGTTATTTTTAATTTAGTTTAATTATTTTTCTTAAAATTATATGTTTAAAAATATAATAAAAATATAAAAAAATTTGGATCATGCTTATCATTCTAGTAATTTTGAAAATGATCATGAAAATTATATATTTTATGTTAATGGAATAAAATGTTAGATTTAAATCTAATGATCCTATATATGTTTTTTCAAGAATAAATAATGTGTATCTTGATAATTTTCGATTTTGATTGAAACTATGCTTGATGTCTTAATGAAAATATTAAAAAGTTTGATATCACGCTTACTGATGATGTATGGCTTTTGTTTGGAAAACTAAGCATGAAAAGTTGATTCACCTAAAGAGAAAAATGCATGACTACAACAAACAAAATGATTTTGATTAAAAATACCTTATGAAATCATGTTTGATGATATCATGCCTAATAAATTTATTTTTCAAAATTATGCATAAAATTTTTATGATTTATGAATTATCGATCTTTGCCATAATAAAAGTTCTTTTTCGGTTTTAAATGTTGATGCATGTATTTACTTGACAAAAATGAAATAAATCACATGAATTGAAACAATTAAAAAGAGGATAGGTTTCTCCTTGAAAAGATTTCTTTATCGAGTTTTCCAAAAAGGAGATTAATGAATCTATTTATATCACTTTTGTGAATCTCTTGAAAATGATCTTGATTTGATGATTTAAATTTAAATGAGCTTTATATTGATTCCTTGATATTTACAAATTAAGATTCATTATGAATCAATATTTTTTCATTAATCGATCTCCTAAGAATTCTTTTTGTCATTTTATTTAAGAGGAGATTTGTTAAAATGAATTATAATTTCTCTTGATTTTTTAGAATTATAACTTGAGAATTTTTTTTATAAATCAAAATTATTTACTATGATTCGTTCTTTTCATTATTTGAGTTATCTAAAAAGAATCATAATATGTCTCTTATTATTCACACTTTGTCTTCATGATTTGTATATCTCATCACCAATTTTTATTGTTAATTTTCATGTGATGATATAAAATCATACAATACTCATGATATTATACAAATGAGAAGTTATGATCATGCATGATAGGATATAATGACATTTAGATATCATCATGATTTGAAATACTATGATTTGTTGCTAAAATGATGTATTATGAATGTCTTAGTATCATGTATGATGTGCTCAAAATAATGATGAATATTTTAAAAATAAATATTTGTATCATGTTTGATGATTTTATATTTTAATAATATGCATGATGAGTTGTAGTGATAATTTATTTATTTTTGGTATCATGCATAAAAAATGAAATATAAGATTTTAAAATTATGCATATTTCAAGTTGAAACCATAATGATGCACAAACATATTGAAATAAGAATGACACTTTATCTTTGTCATAATTTGAAAATTGTTGTAAAGAGAAAGAGAGATACAAAATTGTATTCATCCCTTCTTTTTGACAATGATAAATGGGGAGCAAAACTTGCTAGAAAGCAAATTTGCTAGCATGCACTTTGCAAAGGAAGCAAAAAAAAAAATAGCATCTCTCAAAAGAGAAGAAAGAGCTTGCTATCTTTAACATCACCAAGAATTGCTAGCTTGAAATCTTAAGATGCAAAAAAAAATACTATCTTGCACATCGCAAAGAAAAGCAAATATGCCAACTTGCACATCTTTAAATTTGCTAGCTTGTATGTTGTACTACCTTGCATATCTACAACTTGATAGCTTGAATGTTCTAAGCATGATGTAACACTTGCTAAATTTTCTAACTACAAATTACATAATGATAAAACTTGATATTATGTTTTTCGTGCAACGATTTGAACTTGTATGTTTAAACACTTGATAGTGGTACTTCTCCATTTTGTTGATGATAAAGAGGGAGAAGTATGTTGATGTTATGTATGATTTGATCATGATATGTTTGTTTGGATTTTTGAATCCAAGAGTTTTATCGATATGATATATTGATAGGGGAAGTTTGTTTAAACTCCGAGAGTTAGTTAACTCCATCATCAATTGGTTGTCATCATAAAAAAGGGGAAGATTATTGAATCTCGTATTTTGATGATGAAACCAATTGATAATTGTTTATAATTTTAATCTATATTTTGAGTGACGTAGGAAGCTTCGATCAGGATGAGACAATTAAAGCAGGAAGAATCATATTGTGCCGGAGAAAAACATGTTAGAAGATTGGACGTCGGGCCAAAAGATCGATCGACATATCGACAGAAGGCTTCGGGCCATGGATTCGAGCATCGGGCCAAGAAGAGTGGATATTGCACCAAGGATATCGGAGTTACGAAGTCAACTGGCCGATTGGGCAATAGGCCGCAAGAGAGGACGATGCGCCGAAAAATCGGACGAAGCGTCGAGGGACTGATGACATGTCAGATGACATGATTAATGCTTAGTATTAATTGTCTAGAACGAAGTATATTTTATATATATAGGATTAACTACGATAGCAAGGCATGAAGCAAAATGAAGTCTCGGAGTCAAGGATGCGATTTTGTTGGGAGTTCGAGAGTTCGTTGGAAGTCCGGATATTCGTTAGAAGTTCTATCGGAACCAGTCGAGAAGTCTCGGAGCTTGCCAGAGAAGCTCGTCGGAACTCGCCAAGAAGATCATTGTTAAGTCTAGGAGGTTGCCGGGAGTCTACCGAAATATCATCGGAAGATCGCCGGAAGAAACCAAGACATAAGGACTTATTTAGCTTAGCAAATGTCTTAGGAATCGTAGTTAGCACGTAAATGGATTTGGATTTGGATTTGGGCCAACCCAATTAGGGGCTAGCTAGGCCCATGTAAAGACTATGTTGGGCCCAATGAGAGACCCAAATAGTGCCCCAAGAAGTGGCACCATCGTGGCACAATCTTTGAGACTGTGTCAAGCGGTGGTACCGCCAGTCTAGGTGGTTATACCACCTCTAGCAAGGTGTCAGGCAGTGGTATCACTAGTTTGGGTGGTGGCACCGCCCAGCACAGATCCCGGGCGGTAGTACCGCCAGACTAGGCGATGGTACCGCCCAACGCAATGTCAGTGCCAGACTGACACTAGCGGTGGTACCGCCCGTGCCCGAGATACCCGGAATGAGATATTTTTAGGCTCCAAGTTTCAATTAACTTGTTTAAAAGAGAAGAAACGCTACTACAATCTCTTTAGAAATTCCCTCCTCCATTCTAAGTTTAGATTTCTGTAAGAGGAGAGTGAGTGCTTATAAGGGTTGTCTCCTAAACCCGTGAAAAGGAGAAGAGGGGTGTAAAAGATAGTTGGTCTTCACCTATTGAAGGAAGATCGATAGTGGATGCCGGTAGCCTCGATAGAAGAGGAATCAACGGAGTGGATGTAGGTCACGACGATCGAACCACTATAAAATTGGCGTGTTCTCTGGTTTGCATTTACTTCCTGCCATTTACTTACTGCAAACCTCTTTAATTGATTACTATCTTCAATTCATTTACAATCGTGTTTCAAGTTAAGTTTTCGAAGAATCAATTTTCAACGTACGAAGGTTTTTGAAGCCTGATTTTACCGCTGCACTAATTCACCCCCCCTCTTAGTGCCGATCCCTGATCCTAACATTATCAAAGAGACCAATCTTGGATCGATGTAATATAAAAAATTTACGAGCAAGAGGCGTCGTGAGTGAGTCAGCTAATTAATCAGCCGTATGGACATGAGAAACACGAAATTGACAGTGGATAACTTGATCGCGCACAAATTGGAAGTCAATAGCAATATGTTTCATGCAGGAGTGGAACACCGAATTAGCGCATAGATAGGTAGCTTTGACATTATCATAATATATTGTAGTAGTGGAATTGATGTTGAGTTCCTAGAGTAGATTTGTGATCCAATTGAGTTCTACAGTAGTAGTGGCAATGGCACGGTATTCAGCTTCAGTTGTAGACCGTACGATTATCTTTTGCTTCTTAGAACTCCAACTGATTGGATTAGTACCAAGGAAGACAATATACCCCGATGTGAATGTTCTATCATCAAAGTTGTCTGCTTAATCAGCATCGGCAAAGGCATGAAGATGAAGTGGAGAGTGTTTACGAAGAAAGAGACCATGATTGAAGGTCCCTTTAAGATATCGCAGAATTCGTTTGACCGCAAACCAATGTATAGTAGATGACCTCTGCATGAACTGTGATAATTTATTGACTACAAAAGAGATACCTAGACGGGTGAGAGCTAAGTACTGTAAAGAACCAACAACTTGGCTGTATTAAGTGGGTTCTGTAGTAGGACTTCCATTAGATAATTTGAGAGGACTACTAGTAGAGAGAGATGTTATAACCATATTTGCATCCTACATGTTTGTCTTTAATAACAAATCTTGAATGTACTTTCATTGTGATAAAAAGAGACCTGAAGATGTGAATATAGCTTCAACGCCCAAAAAAAAGTTTACGGGTCCTAGATCTTTAAGCGAGAATCGATCTGCCAACTGTTTGATGAATGCTTAGATTTTGACAGGATTGTTGCCTATGATAATAATGTCATCCACATATACCAGAATATATATTATGTCTCCATAGTGGTGTTGTAAAAATAACGAGGTGTCAGATTTGGAGTTCAGATAGCCAATGAAAGTAAAAAAGGAGCTAAGTTCAGTGTACCAAGCTCTTGGAGCCTAACGAAGTCCATAAATGGCTTTCCAAAGTTTGTAAACATGCCTTTTGATACTGAGGATAAGTGAAACCAGGAGGTTGTTGCATAAAAACATCTTCGGTTAGAGACCCCTATAAAAAGGCATTATTAACATTCAATTGTTACAATTGTCGATCTTTAGTGGTGGCCAGACTCAAGATAAGCCGGATTGTAGTGGGCTTAACAATGGGACTAAACGTCTCAGTGAAATCAACTCCAGGACGTTGATGAAACCCTTTGGCAACGAGATGTACCTTACATCGGGCGATAGAGCCATCTGGGTTCCGCTTAATTCGAAAGGCCAACTTACACCCTATGATGTTTTGTGAATGATGAAAGAGTATTAGATCTCACGTTAAGTTATGAAGGAAATCTTAAGGAAATCTTACTTATTAGATCTTACTTATTATAATTTAAGAAAATCTTAATCTACTTCCTTGTTTATTGATATGAATTAAGGAAATAACTATTAAGTATTCCAAATATGATGATATCATATTTGTTAGTATATTAAATAAAAATAATTTATATTAAATAAATATAAAAATTAAAATAAATTTCTCTTAATAGAGGCTCACCTCCTCCTACTTAAAGGGGAGGGATTTCTCTCCTTCGTTCCTCACCTAGTCGAGCCTGGCAGCGGGAGGAACGAGGAGTTACACCCTATTAATAAGAGAATGAAGAGTTACACCCTGTTGACAAGAGGTAGGTTTCCCTACCTTTCTTAAATTTAAAAGTTTTAGCTTCTATTTTGATTCTTTAAATGTTGAAAATTTTATAGTTTGAAAAATATGTATCAATTCTTTAAATGTCAAAATTTTTGTATTAAAGTAATCAGTTAAAGTTTTCATAATATTCTTTGACCCATGATTAAGGTTTTTATTATAGAATTAAATATGTTAAAAAGGTATATGTTTTATATGATATATTTTCTGTATTATAGTTTATCTTTAATCTTGTCTGGATTAAAATCTTGTTAGACTAGAATATGTTATCTAAAATCCTTTTTTGATATTCTTTGTTTTGAAATTTAAAATATATTATTCTGAATGATTTAAAATATGACTAGAATATGTTGAAATTTTATATGTATTGAAAACATGATTTTTATTTAAATTTAGAAGGCTATTTCCTTGTATTAAAACTTATCTCCTAGTCTCTCTTTTAATGTCTTATGATTTCTAGTCAAATTTAAAATGTTATTTCCTTGTATTAAAGCTTTTCTCCTCATCTATCTTTTAATACATTATTATATTTTTATTTATGTTGTTAATGGGTATATGCTATGATATGAAATTGAATATTAATTGGAATGAAATTGCTCACAGGCCAGGCCCAACCCACGGGTCAGGCCTTGGCCCGTAGGCTACCCCAGCCCAACCATTATGGGTGGTCATATGCGACGCACATGGCTAGTCCATGGGCCAGGGCTGGGCCAGTTTTGTGTAATGCATGTTCAATCATGTATAATGCACATGACCAGTAGATGGACTGACTCAATCTAGCCCAATATTATTGTTGAACTTGAGCCCAAATATTGATTGAACTAAACTAGACTTGATTAGTCTATATCAATTCAGGGTGATTCCGAATTGATTGACTTATTCAAGTTGGTTTAACCTAAATTGAACTTAATCTAGTCTAAATTATACTAGTCTAGGGTGGTTCCAGACCAGTTAAATAAGGATTAGAGATCAATTCAGTTAGGCTCTAGTAAATCGAGTTCAATTGAATCGATTAAACTAGAGGTCAAGTCAATTGAGGGCTAATTTATATTGTTTGATATTGATGATATTTGAAAGAGACGTTTTAAATATGTTATTTCATCCAAAAATAGACATGACCAGTGTGAGATTATATTATTTTCCTACCGAGAGCAGGTAGGCCGATTCCCTTCGGGGATTAGCAGGTCGTCAGACGTGGCGGCTGGACGATTCCTCCATCCGCTGTTGGGAGGAATGTATCCCCACTTTGGCGGGTGTGGGACACCACTCCATCCGCTGTTGGGAGTGTGATATGAGTTTGCCTCCATCCGTTGTTGGGAGAACACAAACTCATCCCGTAGGATAAAGCCTCTCCATCCGTTGTTGGGGGAGTGCTCCTTTAGGTATTTGATATACGCCAATGGGATGATTGATTAAATTTTGATCATGTATATATTTTGAGTTGACTTTTGGGGTTCCTACGCAGCGTTGCTGAATTTTCTTTGTTTTTGATTTTCAGAACAGCCTCCCTCTAGTACTAAATCGGATTCCAGTGGAGAGCGAACCTTCCTCTACCACTAGGCAGAGCCACTTGGATGATTCTTGAAGTTAACATCACTATGTTTACTTTTTTTATTTATGATTCGATGAATAAATGGATTGTAATAAATAAATTATAATAAATATTTATGAATGATGAATAAAGTGATGTTTATCTTCACCTAAATGTGTGAAAAAATATATAAAATAATAATAATAATAATCCAAGATGTGACATCTTTTATGATATCAAAGCATGATCTAGGGCCTGTAGGTGTATTAGGTCCCTTGATTGACTCTAACCGATGATTGTCTTTAACATATTAGAGAAGTAATGGAGCCAATAACAGAGATTAGTGGTCTTGTCACTCGAGGTGCTCATGGTCGTAATGCTATTGGTCTACGCTCTCGGAGAGATGTTCAAACAAATAATAACTTGGAAGCTCCACACATCGTAGAGCAAACCCAGTCCTCCCGTACACCTGTCACTAATTATGGGCCAGCTTCTCCGACTTCGTAGAATGCCCCTCATGCCCCAGCACCCGTCAATGCTCAAGATGACGTACACGGAGTCCTCAATGCTATTAGAGAATACTTTGAGCGTCAGGTGGAACGAGATGAAATTCCACGGGGTAAGAATAATACTTTAGATCACTTTAAGAGATTGGGACCACCAATTTTTGAGGGCAAGCCAGACCCGATCTTTGATGAACATTGGATTCGTAAGTGGAAAAGACATTCGAAGCAATCGAATGTAGGGAAAATCAAAAAGTACCTTTCGCTTCTTTCATTTTGGAAGGAAAGGCAAACACTTGGTGGACCTCAAAAAGGAGGATATTAGAGGCTGGAGGTAATGTGGTAACTTGGGAGCAGTTTAAAGATGCATTTTATGAGCAGTTCTTTCCAGATTCAGTTCGCTTTGAGAAACAATAAGAGTTCCTCAACATCCACTAAGGAAATAGAACTGTAATGGAATATGATCATCATTTCACTTAGTTGGCTCAGTTCTCTCCACATATTGGTTTTAATGAAAATCAAAGAGCTCGTCATTTTGAGAGGGGACTTCGATCATCAATTAGAAAGTCTGTTGCAGTACTAATTTTACCAATATATGTTGAAGTGTTAAATCGAGCTTTAGTGGTAGAGAAATTGGATAATGAATTACAACAAGCAAAGGATCAAAAGCAACCTTTTAGTGCTACACCATTTACGTATGGGGGATCACATTCTGGACCCTCAAAGAAAGGAAAAGGCAAACAGTTTGGGCATCAACAAGCAAGAGCTCCTAGCAATCAAATTGTTATAAGATGTTATTTCTGTGGGAAGACAGATCATGTTTCCACCTCATGCCCCATGGGACAACGCGTATGTTTTTATTGTCAACAACCGGGGCACATATCGAAGGATTACCCATGGAAGCAACATCAACGCCGAGCTCCACCCCAAACAACTAAACAACAACAGCTACGACCCAGAGAGGAAGGATAGGCAAGAGTCTATGCACTGACTCATCAAGATGCTGAAGCCTCGGGATCTATTATTAAAGGTATCATCACACTCTGTGGTATGCCAGCATTTGTGCTTATTGATTTTGGTTCTACACATTCTTTTATATCACCCTATTTTGCTATGAAATTACATAAGAATCGTGAGACAATGAATAATGCATTAATGGTAGTAACATCGGTTAGAAACTCTTTGATAATTGATCAGATATATAGAAACTGTGTTATTACTATTGAAAGTCACGATTTGTTAGTAGATCTTATTCTACTAGAATTTCAAGATTTCGACGCTATCTTGGGTATGGACTGGCTTTCAGCATACCATGCAAGTGTCGATTGTTTTCGAAAGACTATTACTTTCTCACCTCTAGATCAACCACCTTTCAAGTTCATTGGGATTCAAAAAAAGTTTCCTTCTATTATTTCAGCCTTGAGTGCTACCCAACTATTACTAAAGGGATGTCAGGGATACTTGGCCTTCATTTCTGGAGAAGAATCTAAGAAGCCAGTATTAAAGGACATCCCTATTGTGCGAAATTTTCTAGATATTTTTCCTGAAAATCTACTTGCACTGCCACCAAATAGACAGATTGAATTTACAATTGATCTTCTACTTGGTACTGCACCTATTTTTAAACCTCCGTATAGAATGGCACCAATTGAGTTGGAGGAGTTAAAGAAACAGATTCAAGAGCTTTTGGACAAGGGTTTTATTCGACCCAGTATATCACCTTAGGGTGCCCCTGTCCTATTTGTGAAGAAGAAAGATGGATCTATGCGACAATGCATCGATTATAGACAGCTCAACCAAGTGACCATAAAGAATAAATATCCTCTTCCCCGAATAGATGACATGTTTGATCAACTTCAAGGTACTCAAGTATACTCAAAGATTGATTTGAGATCCGGGTATCATCAACTGAAGATAAGGGAAGGAGACATACAAAAAACTACCTTTAGAACAAGATAGGGTCATTATAAATTCTTAGTAATACCTTTTGGACTCACGAATGTACCAGCTGCCTTCATGGACCTCATGAATAGGGTGTTCCACCCTTATCTTGATAAATTTGTAATTGTGTTCATTGATGATATCCTAATCTACTCCAAAAGCATAGCAGAGCATGAACAACATCTTAAGATAGTTCTGGCAGTCCTAAGGCAAGAGAAACTATATGCCAAGTTAAGCAAGTGTAACTTCTAGCTCAATGAAATTATGTTTTTCGGTCATGTAATTTCGAGCGCTGGTATATCTGTTGACCCTCACAAGATTGAAGCTGTGATAAAATGGAAGCAGCCTTCTAATGTTTCAGAGATTAAAAGCTTCTTGGGTTTGGCTGGATACTATAGAAGATTCGTAGAAGGCTTTTCAAAAATAGCAGCACCATTGACCAAGTTGACACAAAAGAACATAAAATTCATGTGGGATGATAAATGTCAACAAAGTTTTCAAGAATTGAAGAAGAAATTAACCAGTGCTCCTATCTTGGTGATTCCTTCAGGGGGAGAAGGTTTTATAGTGTATAGTGATGACTCACTACAAAGGCTTGGTTGCGTTCTAATGCAAAACGAGAGGGTAGTTGCTTCTGCATCGAGGCAATTAAATCCTCATGAAAAGAACTATCCTACTCATGACTTAGAGTTAGCAACTATCAATTTTGCACTAAAAATTTGGAGGCATTATCTCTATGGACAAACTTTCAAAATCTTCACAGATCATAAGAGTCTCAAATATATTTTCACACAAAAAGATTTAAATATGAGACAAAGAAGATGGTTGGACTTTCTAAAGGATTATGATTTTAATATCAACTACCATCCTGGGAAAACTAATGTAATTGCTGATGCCTAAAGCAGAAATACCTATAGTCTTGTAGCCTATATGAATATTCAAAGGAATTCTATGATAACGGAGTTAGCAAACTTAAAACTTCAACTTTTATCGGAGACAAATAAAGGTTTTCTTATGTGTTTGATGGCACAATCATTTTTGATGGAAAAGGTTAAAGAAGATCAAAAGGAAGATACATATCTTAAAATGATAGTTAAGGAAATAACTCAAGGATTTAGACCTGAATTCCTCCAAACTGAAGATGGTTCTATTACATTCCACAATCGACTCTATGTTCCCAAAAGCCAACCAGTAAATATGCAATTATTAGAGGAGGCACATAGATCAAAATTTAATATCCATCCCGGGACTACTAAGATGTATCGAGATTTATGCCAAAACTATTGGTGGCGTGGAATGAAGAGAGATATAGCATAGTTTGTTTCTAAATGTTTGATATGTCAACAGGTGAAGATAGAACATCGAATACCTGCGGGAAAGTCACAAAGGATTTCAATTCCTGGATGGAAGTGGGAGCAAGTCACTATGGATTTTATGATAGGATTACCCAAGACTGTGAAAGGATATGACGAAATTTGGGTAATAGTAGACAGACTTACTAAATCTGCTCACTTCCTTCCTATTAACAAGAAGTATTCATTGGATAAACTAGCAAGCTTATAAATTAAGAAAATCATTCGATATCATGGGGTGCCAATTAACATTATCTCAGATAGAGATCCAAGATTCACCTCTAAATTTTGGGGAAGTCTACAAAAATCTTTAGGCACGCAGTTAAAATTTAGTATAGCTTTTCACCCCCAAACTGATGGCCAATCTGAAAGGACAATACAAACTCTTGAAGATCTCTTAAGAGCATGTGCGTTAGACTTTGGTGGGAGTTGGGATATGCACTTGCATCTAATTGAGTTTTCTTATAATAATAGTTACCACTCTAGCATACAGATGACTCCATTTGAAGCTCTTTATGGAAGAAAGTACAGATCACCTGTATATTAGGATGAGGTGGGAGAACGGAAGCTTTTGGGGCCTCAATTAATTCAAAAAGATGCTGGTAATATTCGAATTATACGCCAAAGATTATTAACAGCTCAAAGTCGATTAGAAAAGTTATACAGATCGAAGACGAAGAGATCTAGAGTTCGAAGTTGTTGAGCACGTTTTCTTAAAAGTGTCACCAACCAAGGGAGTTATGAGGTTTGGTCAAAGGGGAAAGTTAGCCCCAAGATTTATTGGCCCATTTGAGATCTTACAAAAGGTTGGGCATGTAGCATACAGATTGGCATTACCCCCAGCTTTGGCTAGCATCCATGATGTATTCCACGTGTCAATGCTTCGAAGATATATCAGGGATCCATCACATGTCATATCTTACCAACCTCTACAACTACGAGATGATGCCACTTTTAGAGAACAACCAACCCAGATCTTGGAAAGGAAAGAACATGTTCTAATGAACAAAATTATACCTTTGGTAAAGATTTGTTGGCAACACCATTCAGATCAAGAGGCAACGTGGGAAAGAGAAAAAGATATGCAAGAGCAGTATCCTCATTTATTCTATTAAGGTAAGCTAAATTTGGGGACCAAATTTCCTATAGGAGGGGAGAAATGTAATTAAAATAAACTTCCCTTAATAGAGGCTCACCTCCTCCTATTTAAAAGGGAGGGATTTCTCTCCTTCGTTCCTCACCTAGTCGAGCCTGGCAGTAGGAGGAACAAGGAGTTACACCCTGTTGACAAGAGAACGAAGAGTTACACCCTATTGACAAGAGGTAGGTTTCCCTACCTTTCTTAAATTTAAAAATTTTAATTTCTATTTTGATTCTTTAAATGTTGAAAGTTTTATAATTTGAAAAATATGTATCAATTCTTTAAATGTCAAATTTTTTGTATTAAAGTAATCAGTTAAAATTTTCATAATATTCTTTGACCCATGATTAAGGTTTTTATTATAGAATTAAATATATTAAAAAGGTATATATTTTATATGATATATTTTCTGTATTATAGTTTATCTTTAATCTTGTTTGGATTAAAATCTTGTTAGATTAGAATATGTTATCTAAAATCCTTTTTTTGATATTCTTTGTTCTGAAATTTAAAATATATTATTCTCAATGATTTAAAATATAACTAGAATATGTTAAAATTTTATATGTATTGAAAGCATGATTTTTATTTGAATTTAAAATGCTATTTCTTTGTATTAAAACTTATTTCCTAATCCCTCTTTTCATGTCTTATGATTTCTAATCAAATTTAGAATGTTATTTTCTTGTATTAAAACTTTTCTCCTTATCTATCTTTTAATGCATTATTATGTTTTTATTTATGTTGTTAATGGGTATATGCTATGATATAAAATTGAATATTAATTGGAATGAAATTGCTCACAAGCCAAGCTTTAATACCCAACCATTAACGGGTCAGGCCTTGGCCCGTAGGCTACCCCAGCCCAACCATTATGGGTGGTCACATGCGACGCACATGACTAGTCCATGGGCCAGGGCTGGGCTAATTTTGTGTAATACATGCTCAATCATATATAATGCACATGACCAATAGATGGACTGCCTCAATCTAGCCCAATATTATTATTGAACTTGAGCTCAAATATTGATTGAACTAAACTAAACGTGATTAGTCTAAATCAATTTAGGATGATTCCTAATTGATTGACTTATTCAAGTTGGTTTAACCTAAATTGAACTTAATCTAATCTAAATTATACTAGTCTAGGATGGTTCCAGACCAGTTAAACAAGGATTAGAGATTAATTCAATTAGACTCTAGTAAATCGAGTTCAATTGAATCGATTAAACTAGAGTTCAAATCAATTGAGGACTAATTTATATTATTTGATATTGATAATATTTGAAAAAAATATTTTAAATATATTATTTCATCCCAAAATAGACATAACCAGTGTGAGATTATATTATTTTCCTACTCTCGCGATTCCCTTCGGGGATTAGCGGGCCGTCAGACGTGGCGACTGGATGATTCTTCCATCCACTGTTGGGAGGAATGTGTCCCCACTTTGACGAGTATGGGACACCACTCCATCCGCTGTTATGAGTGTGATATGAGTTTCGAAAAGTGCTCCTTCTGGTACTTGATATATGCCAATGGGATGATTGATTAAATTTTGATCATATATACATTTTGAGTTGACTTTTGGGATTCCTACTCAACGTTCTGAATTTTCTTTGTTTTTGATTTTCAGAGCAGCCACACTCTAAATACTAAATCAGATTCCAGTGAAGAGCGAACCTTCCTCTACCATTAGGCAGAGCCACTTGGATGATTCTTAAAGTTAACATCACTATGTTTACTTTTTTTATTTATAATTCGATGAATAAATAAATTGTAATAAATAAATTATAATAAATATTTATGAATGATAAATAAAATGATGTTTATCTTAACCTAAATGTGTGAAAAATATATAAAAATATAATAATAATAATCCAGGATGTGACAAATGTAGTACGTATGTATGTTGGTTATATGTTAAAAAAACCTTGGCAATATGATCAAAGGATAATATATGATCAATTCAAGAACCATTATTCTTTGTTCATAGATAGACAAAAATATCAGCTTCGACCATTGCCTCCAAAGATAATTTTTTAAGATCAAATATATAAAAAACAACAATGTGAAGAGTTTGAGTCTTCGTTAACCAAACCTTTAGGGATAAATTAAGAAAAAAAAATTTTACTGATAAAAATAAGAGTATTAGGAAACACAAGAAGAGAGAACAAAAAACGCTTAAGAAAAAAAAATAAATACTTACACCAAAATGAGTGATGTAAATAAAATCTTAACCATGAAACAACCCTTATTTGTACTTATGTACAAAGATATTTTAATTATTACTAAAAAAATTAATACGAATTTGCTTAGTGTTATTATTGATCTTTTGAAAAAAAAATAAAAATCTCTTACCCCAAGAAGTTTTTAAGGATTAAACACTAATTTAAGAAATTGAGGATCAAATTAATTTTATAAGCATACTAAATAACCCAGCATTTAAATACAATCCCGAAGAGATCAAGGATATCCAAAAATGTGTGTAAGAAAGTATGAATCCATGTATAGTTCTTGTTTTGTTGGGAATCAAAAAAGATGAATCTTAAAAAAAATACATTGATTGCAAAACCATCAACAAAATCACGATATAGACATCCTACTCATAGGCAAGATAACATATTAGATTAATTACACAATTCCTATATATTTTCAAAAATTAATTTAAAATCTAGATACCATCTATTAAGAATGCGTAAGCGAGACAAATGAAAAACTAAACATGAACCACATTTTTCAAAATTACATTAGAAAATTTATATTAATTTATTTTGATGATATACTTATGTATAACAAAAGTTTAAATGAACATGTAATATATTTAAAAAAAAATTATATACTTAAAAAAAATTATATGCAAATCTTAAAAAATATACTTTTTACATTAATAAAATTACTTTTCTAGGATATGTTATTAACAATAAAAAATACATATTAATCAAGAAAAAATGAAAATAATTAGAAAGTGACCAAAACCCACTAGTGTTAGTGATGTTAGAAATTTTTATGATTAACTTTTATAGAAGACACTTACCTTTTGAATGACACTCAAAAACATCTACTATTGTCCAAAAAAAAAAAGATCTCAGTACATCTATAGAAATATTACCTTAGAAAAAATTCTAATTTGATAAAACATTCCATTTTGAAAAGATATTATATATACAATGTACACTACACAGAAACCTCAAAGAGAAATATTATCCCTAGAGTTCGAATTTCTAAAACCAAACATGAGTCATACAAGTTGCTCCTATGGGCAGGTTGAGCAATGCACTCATGTAGTGATACTCGCAGATCATTTGGATTGTTTACAACAGAGAGGTACCGATCAGCTATTGCCCCCTCCACGTTTTCTCATCCAGGCTTGAAACATGCAATGGCAATGTCAAGCAATAAACCTAAAAATTATGTCAAAACAAACACAAATGCAACCAATAATAATCTCAAATTATAACAGAAACCCACGACACCAAGCATTCACGTTCACAAGCAGCACATTACGATCGTCCACTCGCATGCATTATCTACAGCAATGCCCACCCCCTCTTATCCATTTAGACAATCAATGTGAAGACACAAATTTCTAAATTATTACACAACTAGACAAAAATATCCACTCCAAATTGAAGCATTTGTAACAATGCTAAACATAACATTAAAGTCCTACAAAAGAAATTACAAACAATCAACGTTAAGCAACCACCAACCAACCAATATTATACTATCATAACTCCAAATTGAAGAAACATTGGAAAGAGGTAGTTTTGGTCATCCCGCATCTACAACAAAAGCATACTGAAACCAGAGAAAAATAATATATTAAAATACACCAAATACAACAAAATCAACAAAATGACAAAAATATTCAAAGACTAATGTTCGACAAAAAGAAAGAAACAAGCAAATTCCACTAAATTTGTATTTATACGAAAAAAAATATGATCACACATTATTAGGCAACAAACAAAACCATCCAACACTGCTGAAACATAAAATAAATGCAAAAAAGTTTCAATCCCACAAAAAGGCTACTGACAAAAGAACAAGGCATATAAGTGCAAAGGTACATACAATGACATATTTGTTCAGTCATTCCAATCTGTCAAACCAAACCTAATGTAGAAAACCATTAAAATAAGAACAACGAAATATAAAATGGTAGAGGTGGTCGATTAGCAAAACCCTGAAACTGAACCTTACCTGAGACAAACTATAATCAACATCTACCATTAGCAAAACGATGTCAAACCAAACTTAATATAAAAAAACATTGAAATAAGAACAAATACACATGGTAGGGGTGGTTGATTAGCAAAGCCCAATCAAACTGAACCCTACGACAACCTAAAACCTGCACCACTATTCCACAACTTCACCAACAAACAGTTCCAATGCCATTATATGATGGCAGTCAAAACTATAAACTATAATCGACATCATGCTTAGCATTATTCAACAGTCAATCCCAACTAATAACTCAATGACTAGACAACCATCGGTCAGTCCCAACAAATTGAATCAACCATTCCAGTGCCATTGGGATGATCAGTCAACCAATCAACCAAACAAAGAACCATCAATCAAGTTATTAGCAGCTTCAACCCAATATAACAAGCTTCACATTTACATGATCTGCTACCAATACCAATGCTCATGTTGCCAACCAAGCAAGGAAATGGAAAAAGAATAATAATGAAACCAAGGCTTGTAGGCGAAGTGTTCTATTTCTTTACATAATAAAACCTGCACCATCTATCTGAACCTTGCACATCTAATCCATACCGCAAGATACTGATGGTTGTCAAGCAATCACAAGATCAACTTCAAAAGCCCAAACATGAAAAACTTTTTTGGCTGCAAAAAGAATTATAAATGGCTTTCCTCCTAAACACAAACAAATTTAACAAACTTTGCAGTCAACCACGACCATTGCATTCTTCAAATTCAAAAGCACTGTTAATTAGCATCCCAGCCAATCCTACTAATTGCATGTTATTATAGGAAAGCCTATTCGACCAATTACAACAAATTATATTCTACAATTGCAAATGCCCATATTCTAGCTGAGTATGATTCCCTTCCAGAAGAGTATCAGAACATTAAAACCATTTTTGACCAATCACAACAATTACATTCTTCAATTGCAAAAGCTCATATTCTAGCTAAGAGTATGGTTCCCTTGGAGAAGAGTATCAGCAAATTAAAAACCTAATCAATTAGAATAACCAGAGCTTGCTCATGACACTGACAAAATGCGGATCCAAAATCCAGAACCATTTCATGTATGAAATTGATGAACCAACCAGCTGAACTCATTGAAAATGACTATCAATGTCAGGACTCCCAATAATCTGACATACTATACATCATATACTACTCTTGTGCAGAATAAGATGACATACTATACAATATACATCATATACTACTCTGGTGCAGAATAAGAACCGATAGAAGAAACACTATAACTCATCCTGAGCAGACTAAGAATCAACTGTAGAAACTACAACTCATCATGAGCAGACCAAGAATCAACTAAAGAAACTAAGAAACCCAAATTCCGCTTTCCTTCTATAATTAATGTTTCAAACACAATGATAACTAACAGCCCAGATCTAAATATTAGCTATCATTATTGGCATAGTTCTCTGCCCGACCTTCTAGGTTCATAAAAAAATAGAATTTTATAACAATAATAAAACTACTAAAGGATGCTTAAGTTCATGACAGACCACATCTCAATCGATGATACCAGAGAACCCTAACAACATGAAAGAAGAAAAATCAACTAAGTAGTTTAGTAATATCAGGAAACACAAAACAGCTGAAACAACAAGGTGGTGCTTTTATCCCATGGCTCTTGCATAAGAGCTCGTAAACATATTGTTGATGCCCTTTTTTTCCAGAAGATAACCCTTGTTTTCGTTTTACCCAAATAGTACCCCTAATTGTTGTAATTCTACCCTTAGCCCGTCCGTCGCCCTCGCCCTATGCTCCCACTGCAAGGCCTCGTGGCTCTATGTGTGATGCCTCGCCCACACCCTTCCCCGCCAATATGGTTTAGACCTATACCAATGTGGGACTAAACAGATATAGGTCTAATACTCAATATTATTCTTAGACCTAAACTAGTGTCTGTCTGATAGTTGAGATACAATTCTTTGGTTCGAATGGACGGCAAGGCAATTCAAAATTATACTATCGAAGGGGAATAAAATGACATCACTATACAACATTGACAGTTTCTGTCAGTTAAGCGTGGAATGGATAACAAGTCAGAAAGAAAGGATGAAAACGGATCAAAAGTTGCATAAATATAACATATAAAGTACATGACAAATATTCAGAAAACAGAACAATCACAATTTCTAAGCAATATCAAATTTCCATGATGAATTCACTAGACATGAACAGGGACATAAATATAACATATAAAGTTATTGCTAATCTATGTAGTAAGAAAATAAATCTAGCATAAATACACATTACCAAATGCAACAACCAAGACATTCTCATGTCTTTCCAGTATGGTCTTGTACAAGGAATTATAGACATTGCAAGACAGAACACACATCAGTTGCGCAAGACATGCAAAAAATTCACATATAATTACAAAACAACTAGTACAAATACACAGTATAGGACAGTATAGGGCATACACACAATACATACACACAGTATAGGGCATACACACAATACACGACATAAAAAGGTAGTTACCCAAACAAGGCTACATAGTGCTTAAAATAACGTCTAAATACTTGAATGATCACTAAAACAGTGTTCTAACACCACAACTGTGCTACCTTTAAATCACTTAAGAACACTCTTTTGACATCACAATCAAAAAACATCCTAGTAAAAAATTACAACTAACAACAGATAAAAAATAAAAATTTCTTTGATGTCTAATATAAAAGGAATATACATGTCAGAGTTCTAAGAAGACAAAAAACAGATCCCAACATATTGATGCACCACAAAAAAAACTTTCAACTACAAAAAAATTGTTAATGCCTTCCACCACCTTGAATAAATCAATGTAAACAATCGATGAGGTTCTTCACCACTGAAGTTTTTACAAGAATTTTGTATAGGGAGTTTGTATAACATTGATGCCACTGAAACATTTAATTTTGTGGGGACACCTGAAACTTCTTTTCAACATTACCAAAAAAATAACACTTACGGCTGATTAGCTCAAGCTATAAGATAGACAATAATATGAAATTATGAATACCCCATTCTGTATCCATGTACCATGTAGGTTCACCAGTATCCAATTTAGAAATTCTGATGTATTTGCTCATATTAAAGTGTGGCTTACATAACCAGAACAGCCCCTAGAGTAAGTTAATGGGCTTATTTAAGTCTCGAACTCAAAACACCAGTATCATTCATAAGCCCTGCCAGTAAAGAACAAAATCCAAGTTTTTCCTACAGCAGCTCTCAGAGAAGCTTATAATTATCATGATGATGTTCCTTAACATGCATTAGAATGCTGCCAATAAAATGTTCACCAATGGGCATGGTTTCTTTTTTCTTGAAAATACTCATGAGGAAGCAGCTTTTGTGACAATACAAATGCCAAACAGAAAACATTAAACAAACAAATTATTAATTTACCGAACATACAAAAGACACAAAACAAAAAACAAGACAACTATAACTATGTGGATGTCAGTAGGAGATATTGAACTCATTTATAACTCTTACACTCAAGGTTCGTTGTACCATAACGTACCGGTATGAGCGGTACATACCAGTCCAACAAGGAACCGTAATGGGTAGTATATCAATATGCCACAATGTACCATGTTTCGATACATTCGATACAGCTCGATACGTACAATACCAACAACTAGTCAGCTCGATACGGACCGGTAAGATCTCTTTAACCATATTGAAATAGTTCATAACATAATCAAGATCAAGGTATGCAATTTCGAATAATACTGTCCGGTACGGGTAGTACATACCGGTCCGTCAGCTGACTGATACACGAACCGCCTGTTACCGGACGAAACGATATATATATATATATATATATATATATATATATATATATATATATATATATATATATATATATATATATATATATAGACGACGTCGCATCGCCTTTTTTGACGAATATTTATATATAAATATATATAAACTTTATATATATAATATATATATATAATATAAATATATAATATATATATATACATATATATAAACGAGACGACGTTGCTTCGATGACATCACCGAATTATATATATATATAAATATAAATATATATACCGAACGGTATACCGAACGATATATCGCTCGTTATACAGTATCATACCGTACCGAGCGAACGTCAAAATTCTGATGCGGTACGAAATCACGAACCTTGATCAAGATACAAAACCAAAAGAAGTAACATGAGATAGATGCATATAGGAATAAAAAGAAAAATTCAGAAATAATGCAAAAGAAAAAACTTCATATATAGAGTACATCTAAACATCCCTAGACTCGAACATGACTAGCAGAATGCTGCCACTTCAAAATATTACAGAAATCAAAAACCTGTTTGCCAAATGACCCAATTAATGAATATTTAACAGACCATCCAAACAAGTGAAAATTACATACCATTATTAGTCAAGATCACCAACCAAAGGTTTACCACATTCACTGTTAGCCTCATCCTAACTTCTGAACAATAGATAAAGCATAGAAGAGAATCAAGCACATGTTTAGAAAAAGAGACGAGCAAAAGCTGAATAAGTGGAAAGAGAGCAACGGAGAGATTTAGTACCAATGATTCACAATGATGAAGTGCAACATAATTTGTACCACCCAATACAATGTCCATAAAGTAACAACAAAAATTGTGATATAGAATTGAAGTCAATGTACAACTAAAATCTATTTCAAAGAAAAAAAAGGATATTGTGAAAATTAATCTATAGGTTCTTTGACACTTTTATGATCTATTCCTACAATCAGACATTTTGATGACCTAGTTTGTATATAAAAGTGCCCATGCTCATCATGATGGATGGCATTAAACCCCATAATCAAGATTCAGAAACTAAGACATCCCAAAATTTCAGAAACCAAAATATAATGACTTACAGATTGCTGCAACTACAAAATATAATAGAATTGAAAACCCAGTTCGCTGAGTGACCCTATTGGTGAATATTTAACAGACTGTCAAAATTACATACCATTATTGCTCGAGATCACCAACCAAAGGTTCACTGCATTCACTGTTAGCCCCATCCTAGCTTCTTGAACAATAAATGAAGCATAGAATAAGAGAAACAGGCATGTGTCTCAAAGAAAAGAAAAGCAAAAGCTGAATAAAGGGAAAGAGACCACAGAAATTATGATACCAATGGTTCACAAAGATGAAGCACAAAATAATTTGTACCACCCAATGCAATGTCAAGAGGAAAAAAAAAGGAAATTCTGAAAAATTAACCAAAACTAAAACACCAAAACCAGGACATAAAAACAATAGGCTCTTCAATAGCCAAGTGAAAAATAACAATGGATGTAATGAACTCATTAGAACAGAGAATGTACCAATTTCATTATCAGTATATCACAGAAAGTTCCAACAAAAACAGACATTTTGATGACCCCATGATCATGAAAGATCACATTAAAAACCCAAAATTAAGGTTCAGAAGCTAAGACACCCCAAAATTTCAGAAACAAAAAAGCTATTGGATGCCACACAACAAAAAAATCAAGGAGGAGATCAATGTTCAGAAGATCTGAAAGACAACAAATGAATACATAAAGAGACCAGGTGTATTATGTAGAAAATAAGCAGATGTATCAGTCACCAGGCTTTATAATCTATCTGGAGAGAGTCAAGATAGATGTCATCATATCTCTTATATATGCAAAACCAGACTGCACCAGGTGATGGAACAATGCTTCTGGAATGTCACAACAGAACAGCAAAACAAGAAGCAGACTTCTCACAAAATGAACCAATAGATAACTACAAAGCCAACAGCTATCACATGGAAAAAGATAATGCCCATAATTCTCAAGCCAACAGCTATCATATGCCCAACATATTTGCCAATTGAATACCATTATAGAATTTATGATTAACAATAGAAAATTTACCAACCACCAGAAAAAATAAAGACAATTAGGGAAAAAAGAGAAGAAGAAAAATGTGAATACATAAATAGAATTAGATAAAACAATCAAGCAGTAAAGTAGAAGTCCAATGCAATCACCAAATGTTGACAAAAGGAGAAGTTGATCAACCTCCCTGGAGAATACCTATCCAGCAATGAACTTCTGACCATAAAAAACATCCAATGCAACTACAAATCACATAATATCCAACTTTATAGTCTTCTTAGCTAAGCTTGGAAAACAACAATGATAGTAAAGTGGTTATTGCAATGTCCAATTTACCAGTCTTACTTCTATTCTTGTTCGTTTTTGTATTTAATTTTAAATTCTAAACAGCAAACCCATCTGTTTGATAAACGATAATCAATGCAAATCTCATACTAATTGCAAAATATGCTACAACCTATACGAACAACAAAATCAAATTACTAATAACCAAATTGCATAGTAGCTAAATATATCGACAAAGAAAATGTAGTCAAAGAAAATGTAATCTAATAATCATAGTAGCTTGGAAAATGTAGTCAAAGAAAATACCAAACACGATTGAACAGGAAATACATTCAACACAGTAAATTAGTCGTAAAAGCATGGAAAGTGTAATAATTAAAAAAAACAAACATAATTGAACAGGAATTGTCACCATACTGAATAAGCTCTAAAATAATTCAAAGATGCAACACCAAGTAAAAAGTCTCACAAGTATCATAACATCCTCATAAACAGTCCAAGCAAATTCACAAGGGATAAAAAAACACATGCTCTTTAATTTCAAGATAGCTATATAACCCTTTTCTCATATTCTTCAAGCTTCAAATTTTGTCTTCACATGTTTCCAAACATGCTTGCAAACAATCTCATATGCTTATTTCCCAATAGTTATATTTTTTACTAAATAATATTTTATTGTTACCTGAAGACAATTATGAACACCTTCCACGTATCATTTTCCAACTCAGCTTACTATCTAAACCTAGCAAATTACTAAAAAAATATAGACTACTGGAATAGTTTTGAAATATCAACAAACAATATAGAAGATAATCATGAAACAATAATGTAATACAAAAATTCACAATTCAATAAATAAATACAACCAAAATTAGATACTCCAAAATTCCTAATAAACAAAATTAAGATTCATAAACACCTCACCAACGAAGAAAACTAAGGACAAATTCCCCTCATGACAAACACTCAAAAATTGGTGATGAACAGTCATTTAGTCATGAAAAATCCAAGAATACACACAGATGCCAACTAAAAAACATTAATGTTAAAGCATGGAAGCATAACAATATATCAGAAAAAGGGTCCATACAATTGCAAGTCGCAAAAAAGCAAGTTTTGAGCAAACAAAACTACATGAACATGGCAGATATGCCTCATCAAAGATATGCCTTGTCAAAGACTCCTGCTCAAGAGAAAACCCAAGACATACAAATCTAAGACCCAAATGCACCGCCCCCTTTCAACCAAACACAACCTTCCAGAGTTCTTTGAACCATATAAACATGTACACACAGGAAAAGAACAAAATCGAACCAAAACTTGCAAACATCATGGGGAATAGCAACAGGTACTAGTGGATCAATTCAAATGTCAGTTCCAAGCTTTTCAATCTAATGTTAATCCTGGGAAAACCAGTTAAAGCCAATAAAATCTTTCCCATGAATTTCTGTTTAATCATGCTAGGCTTTCCGAAGATGTTCCAACTACATTGTTCACATCACCTGTAACGAAACATAAGCAAATCATTCAATGTGGGCACAGGAAAATAAAACAAAATCCAACAATGAATTGCAAAACATCACAGGCAATAGCAACCGACACAAGCGAATCAACTCAAAAGTCATTTTCCACCCTTTTCAGTGTCCTAATCGAACCTTCCACATTTCTTTGAATCATATAAAAATGTACAAACAGGAAATTACTACAAAATCAAAACTTGCCAACAACATGGGCAACAGCAATGGGGACTAGCAGATCAACTCAAAAGTCAGTTCCAAGCTTTTCAATCTACTTAATCATGGGTCTTTCCCATGAATTTCCATTAACATTGATTATGCTAGGCTTTATGTAGATGTTCCAACCAAGGTTCGCAATACCATACCGTATCGACATTTCGCCGTTCGCTCGGTACAGTACGAAACGATATGCCGAGCGGTATATATATATATATATATATATATATATATATATATATATATTAAATATATATCGGTGATTTAAAAAGCGCTAGGCGCCAAAAGGCGCTAAGGTCCAAAAACGCTTGAGGCACTAGGCGCTCGCCCAAGCATTCCCGAGCGAAGCGAGACACTAAAATATAAAAATATATAATATAATTAATAAATATAATTATTTAAAATTTTAAATAAAAATATACTATTAAATTAAGAAAATTAACAATATTAAAATCAAAATAATATATTATTAATCTAATAAATATAAATATTATTATTAGTATACTGTTAACAGTATATTGTATACTGTTAACAGTATACAGAAGGAGAAGAAGGAAGAAGAACAGTATACAAAAGGCGCTAAAATCTTGGTTCGATCACCTGGTTTAACCCAGGCGCTAGCCCTAAGCGCCCAACGCCTGGGCTTGGGCGAGCGCCCAAGCGACGCCTCTTTAAAGCGCGCTGCCTGGAAGTGAAGCGAGGCGAGCGACCGAGCGCCTTTTAAAATCACTGATATATATATATATATATATATATATATATATATATATATATATATATATATATATATATATATATATATATATATATATATATATATATATATAAGGCGACGTCAGATCGCCTCGGCGACATCGCCTTTTCCTTCCCCTCGCCTTCTTCTAAAATATTTATATATAAATATAAATATATATTATTTTATTATTTTTTTTTGTTCCGCCCGATAGCGGGCGGTCCGTATACCGGTATGCCGTCATACCGATACGTACCGCCTATACCGGACAGTATCATTCGGTTACCTACCTTGGTTCCAACTACAGTGAAGAAATTAATAATTAACTTTCAAACAATAATTAGCTTTGCAAAAGAAAGCCGATCTTTTCATGTCTGTAATCCAATGAAGAAAACAATGACTATTATACAATGAAGAAATCAATAGTTAGCTTACAAACATTTTGCAATCTTGGTTCCTGGCATCGTACGTCTTTGCTTCATCATAGAACTCATTCAAGTCTCTAAATTCAAAATACTTGAATAAAAGAACCAACCAAAATTGTTTATTCTGTTGATATAAGAGAAAAGATGCACCTCGCCCTCAAAAATCTTCTTTTTCCCAAACACATTTGAAATACAACACATATAAACAAAGAAATTATAAACTTACATACTCATTCAAAGCCATATAAGCCCATAATACAACAAACACAGGAAACAACAGTAGTTCTTGACATTGTATGGTTATTAAAACCAAAATATACACCAAAATAAGAGTAAGCAAATTATTTTATCTACCCAAACAAAAGAAAGTACACCGGGAGAACTAAAGAGACATCCAACCCCATCACTGGATTAATCAAATGACAAGTCAAAATCCATCAGAAGAAAAAATCCACCAACATGTCCACATGCAATGACCAGTAACTAATAAAAAAACAAAGCTAGAACATCAATGATTGAAGTGAAAAGGTGGAGCTGCAAGTCATAGCTTATCCATCTTTGAAGGTTAATTGGCAACAAAATTCTTAAGCTCTTACAATAAAGAATCTCAGTTATAATCATTATAACTTGATAGGAACTTGCCTTCGCGCCCGATACCTGGTGGGCAATTGTTTGCGGACTTACAATTGTTCAATCAACCTTCTAAAGTCCTTGTTTCCTCCTTCCTCTCTTTTCTCTCTTGCACTCAAGGTGCTCACTGAATTGCTTGTAAAGCTTCCCTCTTCGCGAAACAAAGAGACTTGTCCGTTTTCAAACTAATTAACTTGTTGTTTAACAGGTCTTTCGAGACCTGCATAAGGTTACAATTAGGCTGACCCTTTACGGATGCATATATCGTAATGGCGCCTCATGACTTAGGAAATCCCAACTAAATTTGAGAAGTTGACGTAAGGGTGCTTCACGACTTAGGCAACTCCAGCTAAGTCCGTGACAATTGCTGCAATGGTGCCTCACGACTTAGGCAATTCTAACTAAGTCCGTGATATTGTGACAATAGAACTAAGTATATTGTCTACATATACTATCAAAAACAACATGCAAATAATGAATATTTTTCGGCCCATTCCAGAAGATATCTCCGTTCAGCATGACAAGCTGACGAAAATTACCAGAAGTACAGGTAGAACTTCTATTCTCTTCATCATGCAAACCAAAACAACAATTTTGTAAACTTGTTTGTATCAGCTATGGTTGAAGAATCTTCATAAAGGAAATATATTCAATTAGCAATTGGGTTCCCACAAAAATATTCCTTGATGAAAATTGGACTCCTTTGTTTACAATATATAGGCTCCATACTGAAGAGAAATCCAACTTTCTTAACATGAAACCCAACTCCCAAAACAAGCTTCAAGTAGACAAACATCACATAAAATGACAAGCTGACGAAAATTACCAGGAGTACAGGTAGAACTTCTATTCTCTTCATCATGCAAACCAAAACAACAATCTTGTAAACTTGTTTGTATCAGCTATGGTTGAAAAATCTTCATAAAGGAAATATATTCAATTAGCAATTGGGTTCCCACAAGAATATTCCTTGATGAAAATTGGACTCCTTTGTTTACAATATGAAGGCTCTATACTGAAGAGAAACCCAACTTTCTTAACATGAAACCCAGCTCCCAAAACAAGCTTCAAGTAGACAAACATCACATAAAATGAGCAGCAAAAAGTACATCAGCCTGAGAAGATAACTTCTCATAAAAATCAGCAATATAAAATGAATTTCAAGGAAAAACAAGAGAACACAGCATGTCTGTACCTCCCTCCAACTTGATACAAGAAAAAAGTAACAATGCATCTTAAAACCCACTTGTTTTTGAAGCCATCAATTGTGCCATTGAATTGATTCAAAAATCGATATAACAATCAAGTACAATTATCATAACCCAAGATCACCAACAAAGACACCTTAATAGCACAGGTACCTGTACGTAAAATCATTACCACGTCCTAGCTTCCACACAAGATAAAGGAAACATGATTCAAAAGAGAAATGGAAGTTAATTAAAAGGAAGAGAAACGCAGCAGAGAACTTTTATAAGCCAAAGGATCAAAAAGTCGATGAAAATAATGACCTTTCAAATGTAACAACTTTGCACTGTTGGACTGCATTTTGGCAATAAATGAACAGCAATGATGCCAATGGAAATAATGACCACAGAATTCAAGTTATTCAACAAAATTATCTGACTTCCTCTAATACAACCAGCCAAGAACACCAAAGGATGTAATTAACCCAATTTAGAAATGTATTAACTCCAAAATAAAATCCTGCTACCAAACGTCATAACTAATTGTAGAAAACCAGGACAGAAAATCCAAATTTCATCTGGAAAGAGCAGCCAAGAATACAACTGGATGTAATAAACCAAATAAGCAAACAAAATAACCTTCCATATACCCAATTTAAATCCTGCAAACAAACAACATGATGAATTGTTTAAGGTAAAATAATCTCTCATATGAGGCCACATCAGCATTATAGGGCAACATAAAAGACACCAGTCAAAAGTTACACTAGAAACACACAAGGACAAAAAGTTTACATGGAACAAAAAACTATAAATTGTACAGAGAACTTAAAAAACGCCAACAAATAAGAGAGAAAGTAGAATAAAAAACAATAGAACATGAGCCAATCAAAGTAAAGACCAATCAAAGTTATTTACTCAAAGCAAAAAATGATTAAATGTCATACTAAAAAAACATCTACAAGCTAACTGAAACCAAACATCAGATGACCAGAGGCAGGTTAAAACAAAAAGATAATTAAGCTGCAAAATAGAAATCTAACAAAGAATCCAAGAAGAGACAAATGAGACATTAGTATGACCAAAAAGACTTGCCAAGCAAGTAACAGCAAAAAATTCACAACAACAAGAACAATTAACAATTGGACAAAAACTTAATATCACAAACATGCATAAATTAAACACCTAAATCTAAACTATCCTTTTAAAACGAGCAAAACGTATGTCTCATACCAAAAATTCTATTCAAGAAAGGTCATAATCCTAATAACCAGGCTTATGGCAAATGCTGATACTGATGCTTCTGCAACTGCACACAAAAACCCTACAAATAGAACATTCAGAAAACAAAGAGAAAGACTGACTTCAAAAGTGCAAATTTATAAAATGTACCAAGCATGCCACTGGAATAAGTAGACAGACAATCAACAATTAGATAGCCAATGAAAAGTGAAAGGAACCTCTTCCATGAATGATGATAGAGTAGAACATACGAAACCAAATACCACAGGAAGGTAGCAGAAAACTCACATCTCACTTTCAAAAAAATGTCCCATGCTCATGCAAAACTAGATGTCCATCAGCTTCCCCTAGCAGACAACAAATAAAAACAACCAACCATACTTTGATGAGAACCGTATCAAATGACCAACTTGTGCACGTAAGGGCAACAATTAATGTTTGAAAGTAACAAGGGCTGACTAAACCAGCACAAACCAGACATATCCACTGTTCAGATAATTTCGGAAGCCCTGGATCCATCGTAATAAGCGACGTATGTCACAACAATGAAACCCCTTAAATATAACACTATCTAATGGAAAACCTATTTAAATCATTCAACAAAAACCAGAGCATCCTTAATTGGAGCATCCTTTACAAACTGCATCACAGCTACGTGTGGCTCCATACAGATAATAACCACAAAAACACCAGAGCCCCAACAACGGGGTCGATGACACATATAGAATCTGCCACAGAAACTAACCTTATCAAAAATGTAAAATCCTACGTCTCATACCAAAAACAATCCAACAAAGGTGAGTTACCATCTCTATTTAATAGAATCATGCCTAACGATGATGCTTCGGCAACTGCCCACAAAAACACTAGGAATAAAACATTCAGAAAACAAAGAGATAGACTTAACTTCAATATATATAAAATGCTGACAGAAAGAGGACAGGAAAAATAATCAACAATTTAACAGGCAACCTCAAAAAATGAGAAGATGATGGAACTCTTCCCTGATACCCGTCTAAATCCAACTAGAGTATCCAAAAGACACAGAATTGATGCTGATACCGTTAGCGTATATCTCAAACCAAATATCATAGCATGGTAGCAAAACACACACATCTCTCTTTCAAATATCATATCCAGAAGCTTTCCCTTGCACACAAAAAATAAAAACAAACAAACATAACCAACTGGTGGACATAAATGCAACAAATAAAAGTTGAAAGTAACGAAGGCCAACTAAACCAGATCAAAAAGGACACATCCCTTGTTTAGATCATTTCGGAAAACCTGCATCCATGATAATAAGCAGCGTTCATTACAGTAAGGAAACCCCTTAAATAGAACACTATCTAATGGAAAAAATATTTAATCGTGCAACGCATACCAGAGCAACCTTCACAAATTGCCTCACAGACTCCGCGAGGGTTCCATTAAGATAATACCCACACAAACACCACAGCCTCACCTACCGCTTCGAAAGTACATATAAAATCTGTCGCAAATAGCCTTAATCCGGCAAAATTGTGAAGCCCTCTGATAGATCGCAAGAAAAAAAAAAAGAGCGGTTAAAGAATAATCCACTAGTCGGATTCCAATAATCGGAACTCCTAGCCTCTCAATATTCCTATGGGAAAAAAATAGATCATCCAATTCGTTCAGAAAACGAAAACAACAGATATCAAACGCTTCCGATCCGCAGCGATTGAAAATAGATCACCCGATTCGCTCAAGACCAATGTCCAAGTCCCCGAAAACGAAAGCCACATGAACAGAAGGCTTTTGATACACCCCGCATAAGGTAGATCAGTTTCAAGTGCCGAGAACAGAACATCCAATTCGTAAACGAAATCAACGATTAAGGGATGGCTGGGGATTTGGATGCACCACCTATCGGAAACAGATCATCCAATCCGAAAACGAAATCAACGATCGATCGATCGTCCAATCCGAAAACGAAATCATCGATTACGGATGGCTGAGGATCCACTTTAAGGACACCGCAGACGCGCAACCACGAATGCCAACAACCAAAACAACAATGGAAGAGGGCAGGGAGCCCGTCCTTTATAGGGTTGCGGTGAGGCAGCCAACGATCTAGATCAGAGAATAAAAGAAAGAAGCAACGGCTGAGATGGATCCTTCTTAGTTGTGGCCGACAAGGATGGGTCCGTGGAACGGTCGGTGTTGGGTAGACGTTTGCGTTGGATATACGCAATTGCCTACGCCGAAGGTGGACGAAGGTTCCCGAGTCCCGGACGCATCCTCGAGGCACTCCGTTGATTTCGTGACCCGAAACGCTGCTTGCCATAAGAAATAATAACAATAATAATATAATAAATAAATAAATATCAGAATTCTTCTGTGGAAACGAGATAGCGGTGGATAAAGCTTCCGTTCGTCACGTGGTGCGGTGTGTTATGTTGACCGGAAACGTAGCTCCAAACTTTGACCTCCGGACAAGGTGGTCAAGTTTCATCAGAACTTTGTGAACTCCGTCTTAAAAAACTAAAAATAAAAAATAAAAAAGAGGATACAATCGGAACCCAAGCTGACCACCAACCGAAAATGGTAGACAAAGAGATCAATAGTGTTTAATTAATAGACAAATTTTATAAAGTTTAAAATAAATAAATACCAGAAGCCTATCATGATCATTGGCGAGCGTTATTTGTTCTAAAAAGGAAAATGTGTTGAATCTAAATTGAGTTACAAACTGTTAGTTGGTAAAAAGAAACTTATGTTATAACCAGTGTATTATACTAAGAATATCAATAAAAATTAATTATACTTTTATATATATATATATATATATATATGATCGTAAAGAACAGCGTTTAAGAACCAAAGTTATTTCAGAGAGTCTTTAACAAAATATACAAAATATGTACGAAAAAAATTAAATTTGATATAAATATTGGATAGAGTCAGTTTTGTCATCATCAAGAATTTTCGAAGTATCATGTGGGCCTTCGCCATAACAACGAGCCTCCAACCTTAAAAACAAAGATCATATGCAGGAAGAAGAGGTAAGGTAAAGGTCAGAGTCATCTGTTTCAATTGATCACAACTTTCTTTAGAGGGATTGGTAGCTCATCTTGTCTCTAACAATCATGAGGAAGTGAAGCAACCTACCAACTATCATTAGCAAAGAATAGAACACAAAAAATCAAAGAGGAAGGTTTGGTCGAACGATTGTAATGTTTGGTATTATTTCTATTTTTTCAATGGAATTAAAAACCTGTAGCAATGATGTCGCATGGCGGTGGAAGATTTATCAAGATCAGAACCTTCTTCCAACCAAGCTCCTTGGTGTTATGTATCAAACCATTTGAAGTGGTAAGAGAGCATAAAATGGAGTAGGTCCCAAAACAATAAAGCATGAAAGATATGATCGAAAGCTTCAGAATCCATATTACAAAGGAAACAATGATCAACTTGGTAGTGAAGAATGTTCATAAGTCATAAAGAGATTGGGAAACGGTGGCAAAGAAACTTTCAATTTACTTTAGGAGCCATTTCAAGTTGCTAAATCATCTTGTAGCCTGACTAGTTATTTTTCCTCGGGCTCAGTCCTCTATTGAAACAAATATTGACACTACTTGCTGAAGTGCTTCAAGAAGGGCTAACGGTCTAGAACCATCTGTCATCATTAGGCACTTAAGATAGCTGGATAGTATTATTTTTATATACTAGTGAGCCATGGAACCTGGTGAGGAACGTAGATTGTATTTTCACTCTGAGTCGATATTGTAAGAATGACACGTATCTATGCAATGGGTAATTGAAACGTGGATCATATTATACTTGGATCATATTATACTGATGATTTATGTAAGGAGGACTTATTAAGTGATATATCTATTAGATTATGTCTTTATCTAATTAGGTAATATATATTAGACATAATTAAATTTTGATAATGGTTATTAATCAATAGAAAAAAGATAGGATTCGAGATATTTTTTATAGGAGGAACTCTTCTAATTACTTATCTTAGATCATCTACTCTCGTCTATAAATAAACAAGATTTCTTGGAAACTTAACATAATAATAAAATATGCATAATTGAATATATGGATATACAAATACATAGGTACGAGAATGTATGGATACATGACATGATTGAGAGATTATGTATCTTCTCTCATCTCCCCTAGTCACGTGACATTTAAGGGATTATAGATCTTCTCTATTATTCTTTTTCTCCCTAAATTTATTGATCATATTGGTCCTATAAATGATAGGAAGAGAGGAGAAAGTGAGTTTAGTTCTTCTTGCAAATCGACATCACATAGATCTTAGATTCGACGATGGTGAGCTTATAGATCCGATAAATGATTTTTTGAACAACATTGAAAGATACACATCGTATATATTGTTATTTGATTTCGGATTTTTGACATTAAAATTCTTTCACTTAATAATAGCATATTATGTTTTTATGCTTACAATTGGTATCAAAGTTATGGTTTTAAAATTAGATACTTTTGATCTATTTGTTAACATCTTTCACTTGCAAAACAGTGTTAGATGTTTTTATTTATGATGGATAAAGGATTCGTTAGTATTGTCGATATGTTTTTCTATTCAATTTATCTTATCACCTGCTTGCAAATGATGTAAGGTTTCTTATGTTTGATTGATGGATCACTATCGACAGTTTGTTATTGGCGATAGTGTCATTGAGGGTGGTCACCACTTAAGAGGGTTATGATCATTGTAGTGCGCGACTGCCACCTAGGCGAGGCACTATAGCCACTACGTAATGCGTCATTGTTGCTATGTAAATCGCAACAATCATCGTCTGCACGCGACATGACTGTCACCCACAACCACTATGCAAGGTGTCACAGCTGCCAGTCACAGCCATTGCGCGTGGTGCAATCGCCACCTATGTGTGGTTGCCGACATCTAGTTGATGTTGGCTTCTAGTAATGATGCTATCACAGCTACTACAATCAGTAGCAGCAATGTTGCTGCAATCGTTGTACACATTGACACTACACAATCGCTACATCATTGAGGGTACAAATGTCCTTTCATAACCTGGGATAGTAGGCTTATGGGATGTGAATTACAATAAAAATCTTGTCATTTATATAATATTTTAAATTTGGTTATGTAACCACCAAAGTGATTTGTCATTTATATAATATTTTAAATTTGGTTATGTAGCCACCAAAAATCTTGTCACCTATAAAATTATATTAAAGAATTAGTCATAAATAATATTAAAAAATAATATTCAAAATATCATACATGAAGATTTAGATAATCCCAAAGGAGTATCTATTTTGAATAATTATGTGATAGGGTAGGATAATACTGTTTTTGATATCCTTACAGTTTAGGGTTGTATTCCTAAAGGTAACAATATTATTTCATGACGATGGTATAAGTCATTCATAAATAATTTTATGTGAGCACTAACTATGCCAATATTTCACCCAAGATGAAATAGAGATGATATCAATAGTTCAACATTTACTGAAGAACTTAAAGCATTAATATTATATTATCATAGTGATACTTCCTTTATTGTATTCTTATAAATATCCCTATATTTTCTGAATTAAATGACTTGAGCTTATGCAATTTGTATTTAGTGTATTAGACCTTGATCAGATCAGTGAAGATAACTACTGAAAGTATACTTATACTTGAGGATAGGCTTAATTACTGTAAGTTAAATAAATAATTGAGATAACTAATCAGAAAAAGTCTAAAAGACTCAGTTTTATAATACTTGCTAATAATACTTAGACTTAATTATAGTCTACAATTAATACACTAGAATATTTAAATATTAATTTAAATATACTACTAAGTCATTAGCTGACACCTTAATGAAAGAACTTATTAGGATCGTAATAGCATTAGGGGAGAGGTGAATTAGTGCTCTAGCAATTTTAATTGATTTTAAAATTTGATCAATAAATTCATATCGAAAATACGATTAACCAAAAGTACAAGGGTTGCAAGTAAAGTAAATTAGTAAACAATAGCAAATCAAGACAAGAGAAGAAATACAAACCGGTTTATAGTTGTTCAGTCATCCTAACCTACGTCCACTCCCGATTAATCTTCTTACAAGGCCATCGGCTTTCACTATTAATCTTTTTTCCAATGGGCAAAGATCAACTATCCTTATTATAATTATTCTCCTTTTAACAGGTTTAGGAGAGAATATTCATACTCACTCTTTTTTAAAAGACCTCATCTTCTACAATTTAGAATCACCTTTAAACTTAAGGAGGAAAAGACTCAAACAAGACTCAAAGAGAGAGTTTACAATACTTTTATGCTCAAGAATTAGTACCCCATCAAGCAAGCATGAGCGAGATATTTATAGACCTAAAAGGCTTCAAGAATATAGTAAAAAATTTAAATCCTTGAAATTTTGGAGTATTAGTGGTACTACCGTCGGCACCGAACGGTACTATCGTCATCACGAGGCCAATAATCTAGGCTCTGGTGGTACCTGTTAGGACTCTAGCTAGGAGAGTCCTAATTGAGAGGGACATTCTGTTAGGGCTCTAGCTAGGAGAGTCCTAATTGAGAGGGACAATCTGTTAGGACTCTAACTAGGAGAGTCCTAATTGAGAGGGACATTCTGTTATGAGGTTTTTTTCTTAGAGAAGAATTAGGAGTTGTAAGGGAATAGGAGTCTTAAGTAGGAGTCATATTAAGAGTTGGTTAGAAGTAAGAGTCTTAAGTAGGAGTCCTATTAGGAGTTAGGGTTTAGAAGCCCTATAAATAGTCATGTATTCCTTCTCTTTTCTTAAGCAATAGATGAATCTTTTCTGCAGCCTTTGAGCAGCAACTTAGAGGGAGGAACCCCTATAGAGTTCCAAGGAGGCCGATCCCCTAAAGAGATCAACCCCAAGTTTAGAATCTGTAAGGGTTCTAACACTTGGTATCAGAGCAGCGTTCTTGGCATCTCGCTGCCCTTCCACTGCCATCCATCAACCCTCCACAACCGCCCAAAGCAATTCCCACAATTGCTTAAAAGATCATCGCCAAATTCCACCGTCATCTCCACCAACGCATATCATCCTTTGATCTCCCTGTGAATTGCAACAAGTTCTGGTTTCCTACCTTACTACTGCTGCAATTTAGTTATCCCTATTCAAAAATAAAAATAAAAAAAATTCGTTCCTATATTGCTGCAAATTTCATCGTAAGTTGCTGAAATTTTTCGACAAGAATTCTGCTATCGCAACTTACACCAATTTTCTTGTTGTTACTGTCGAAAATTTCTTGATTAAATTGGACATCCTTACTATCATATAAACTGGGATATTGCTGTCAATTCTCTCCTCAAATCTCTCAAATTTTTTGTGGAGATTTCGTCGAGAAACCGCTGTTTCTTCGACGATAATTTTGCTCTTACAAGACAACACAATTCTGCAGCAAACTTTCATTGATTTCTATCAAACCTATACATGCCTTTAACCCGTCAACAAAAGAGAGATCTTAACATCACAGATTTGGAGTCATATACTATGGCATCTGAGGAGGCAATCAATGCTAAATTTGAAGCCTTTGAGGCACGAATGGAGGATAAGATTCGGACTCTCTTTACCGAATTCAGTTTGGGCCGACCACCAAGCCCGAAGAAATCACATCAAGGAGAGAGCTCTAACCAATCACATCATGCCCAAAGAGATAACTTCCAAGAGAGGGGAGGCTCTATGACCGACCCCAACTATTTGCGCATGAGAGTGGATTTCCCTAGATGGGAAGAAGGAGACCCAATTGGTTGGATCTCGCGCGTGGAGCGATATTTTTGGTACCATAAAACTGCGGGTGCATCCTGTTGAATCTCGTATTTTGATGATGAAACTACTTGATATATGTTTATGATTTAATCTGCGTTTTGAGTGACGCAGGATGCTTTGATCAGGATGAGACTATTAAAGCAGGAACATCATGTTGTGCCGGAGGAACATGTCAGAAGATTGGACGTCGGGCCAGTAGATCGGTCGACGTATCGATAGAAGGCTTCGGGCCGTGGACTCAGGCATCGGGCCAAGAAGAGCGGGTATTGTGCCAAGGATATCGGAGTTGCGGAGTCAACTGGCCGATTGGGCAATAGGCTGTAGGAAAGGACGATGCGCCGAAGAATCGGACGAAGCGTCGAGGGACCAATGACATGCCGGACAACTTGGTTAATTGTTTAGGATTAATTGTCTCGATCGAAGTTTTTGTTTTGAGTGTGCAGGATTAACTACGATGGAAGAAAGACAAGCATCAGGAGTTGCGCCGGAGTCAAGTTCATGATCACGTTGGGAGTTCGAGAGTTCGACGGAAGTACGGACGGTCGTCGGAGGTTCTACGGGAACAGATCCGAGAAGTCCAGAAGCTTGCCAAGCGAAGCTCGTCGGAACTCGCCAAGTGGATCGTCGCAAAGTCCAGGAGTTTGCCGGAAGTCCGCAGAAGCATCACCGAGGGTTCATCGGATGATCGACGGAAGTTCGCCGGAAACTCGCCGGAAAAAGCAATTGACGTACCGAAGCAAAGCTGCAGAAATTGTCTTAGATTTAATCGTAGTTAGCACGGTGATTAAGTTAGAAATGGGAGGTGATCCCATTAGCTTAATCCTGGGGCAATTGGGCCCCTGAAGAACTCAAGTTGGGTCGAATGGTTCAACCCATTCGAACCCAAGAAGCTGTGGGAGGTGCAACCGCCCAGGCTAAGTCTCCCAGCGAGACTGGGCGGTGCAACCGCTCCAGCCAGGCGGTGCCACCGCCCAGGCTAAGTCTCCCAGCGAGACTGGGAGGTGCAACCGCTCCAGCCAGGCGGTGCAACCGCCCAGGGCTCAGTCTCCAAGCGAGACTGGGCGGTGCAACCTCCTCTGTCAAGCGGTAGCACCGCCTGAGCTCAAGTTTCGAGCTCTGCCTGGTGATGCAATCACCGAGCTCAGTCTTCGAGCTCTGGAAGAGAAGTACGACCTCTCTGGCCAGGAGATGCACAGCCTAAGCTCAGTCTTCGAGCTCTGGCAGAGAGGTGCAACCACCTCTGGCAGAGAGGTGCAACCACCTCTGGCAGAAAGGGGCGATCACCTCTGGCAGAGAAGAGAAACTTCTCTGGTCAGGAGATGCACCGCCTGAGCTCGGTCTTCGAGCTCTGGCAGGAAGGTGCAACCACCCCTGACAGAGAAGGTGCAACTGTCTGAGCTCAGTCTTCGAGCTCTGCCAGGCGGTGCCACCTCTCCAGTCGAGAGGTGCAACCGCCTGAGCTCAGACTTCGAGCTCTGCCAGGCGGTGCCACCTCTCCAGTCAAGAGGTGCAACCGCCTGATCCCGGAATTTCGGGATTTGATCGTTTTGAGCTCGAAATTTGAATTGGGTTGGGGCCTATAAATACCCCACCCATTCAGCACTGAAAAGAAACAGACCCACACCGAAATCTTGATCTTTTCTGTGATTCTAAGAGCTCAAAAGTGTTGTAAAGCCTTTAAGTCTCCTCCTTCTGTTCTTCAAGTTTTCAGTTGTAAAGTGAGGAGAGAAAGGTCTGTAAAGGTTGTCTCCTGAGCCTGTTAAAAGGAGAGAAACTGTAAAAGGGCAGTTTGGCCTTCGCCCATTGAAGGAAGGCCCCTAGTTGACGTCGGCAACCTCGTCGGTGGAGGAAGCCAAAAGTGGAGTAGGTCAAGGCTGACCGAACCACTCTAAATCTCTGGTTTGCGTTTATTTTTGAGCACTTTATCATTACTGCAAACCTCCTCCATTACTACTGCTCTCTGCGCTTTCACGAACAAGTTCTAAGTGCTGTTCTTCCGAATCTGCATTCAGACGTAAATTCGTATTTTCGTACATTACAGTTTACGTTTACGTTTGATTCTGCAGAACTGTCTTCGGTGCTTTTACGAAAGAGTTTCTTTGCAGTTTACACTTACATTTTGATCCTATTGATAACTGCAAACTGTCCTCTACAATTTTACGAACGAGTTTCAACATTTAGACGTAAAACTGCATTTAGACGTAAATCGGCTTTCCTCTCACAATCATCAGTTCTCAGTTCACGTTTACGTCTTGATTTCAACTGCATACTGCTTTCTGCGAGTATACAAACGAGTTTCAAAGTTTAGACGTAAATCTGCGTCTAGACGTAAAACAGCGTTTAGACGTAAATCTGAGTTTAGACGTAAAACTGCGTTTAGACGTAAATCTGAGTTTAGACGTAAACTGCGCTTAGACGTAAAACTGCGCTTAGACGCAAACTGTGTTTAGACGCAAACTGCGCTTAGACGCAAACTGTGTTTAGACGCAAACTGCGCTTAGACGCAATCTGCGCTTAGACGCAAACTGTACTTAGATACAAACTGAGAATTAGCTTTTGCATCATAATATTTTTTTTTATTGAACGAACGCAGCTTTTGGTTTTTAATCGCTGTAAGATTTCCGCTGCACTAATTCACCCCCCCCCTCTTAGTGCTCTCGATCCTAACAATTGGTATCAGAGCGGGGTATTTCTCATTTCGGATTTACACCCGAGAGAAATGGCTCTTCAAGAGGGCTTTTCGGTCTTTCGTCCACCGTTCTTTAACGGATTGGACTACACTTATTGGAAAACTCGAATGAGAGTTTTCTTGATTTCTCTAAATATGGATTTATGGAATATCGTTGAAAACGGTTTTCAACTTCCCTCTAAATCGATGAACGAATGGTCGGATTTAGAGAAGAAGTATTTTTCTTTAAACGCAAAGGCTATGAATGCCTTATTTTGCGCTTTGGACAAAAATGAGTTCAATCGGGTTTCTTTGTGCGAAACGACTTTCGATATTTGACGCACTCTTGAAATCACGCACGAGGGAACTAGTAGAGTCAAAGACTCGAAAGTTAATATTTTACTACATGATTTCGAGCTTTTTCATATGAAACCAAGCGAAACCGTTGTTGACATGTACACCCGTTTTACGGATGTCGTCAATGGTTTAAAATCACTTGGTAAAAGCTTTTCGGATTTTGAACTCGTTAACAAAGTTTTGCGCTCACTTTCTAAAACTTGGGATTCAAAAGTAACTGCAATACAAGAAGCAAAAAACCTAAACAACTTACCACTTGAAGAACTAATTGGTTCATTGATGACATATGAAATGGTGCACAATGCACATGATGAACATGTTGAACACAATTACCTTCCAAAGAATAGGAAGGATTTGGAACTCTGGACAAATGAATGCCACTTGAGCGATGACTCAAGTGATGAGGACAATGATGAACAAAACAACCTTCCAATGAACAGGAAGGATTTGGGACATAGAACATTTGAAGACCACTCGAGCATAAGCTCAAGTGATGGTGAACTTAAACTACAAATGAAACTAAAATTAAAAAGCAAAAAGAATCGAACTACTTGCTTTAAACGCAAGAAGAAGAACAAAAATTGGGATGAATCGAGCTCCTCCGAAGAAGAGAAACTCAACAAAAGCAAGGCGGCAAACTACGCCTTAACAGCCTACAATGATGAGGTAATCGAAATCCCCCTAATTTATTTTGAAATTACTTGATGCTTTCATGATGTAGTTTTCTTTTTTAGTTTAGAATTAATTTTCTTGAAAATTACATGTTAAAAAAAAAAAAAATTACAAAATTATGATCATGCTAGTAATTTCGAAAATGATAATATTACATATTTTATGATAAACAAACAAAATTATTTTAATTGAAAATATGAAATCATGGTTAAGAAGTAATAATGTGTATCATGTTTGATTAACATTGTTGAATGAAATCACGTTTGATTTAAAGTAATGCATAATAATATTAAATGGTTATGATACAATGATTAACAATTTTATGCATGAGATTTTAAGTTATTCATGATCATGAGCTTGTTTGATCTTCATGATTTAAATTCAAAATCTATAGCAAAAATCATGTCTGAATATATGAAAGTGTTAATTTCATTTTCGGATTCACTTAACAAGTGGTATCCTAACAATCGGATTTACTCATACACTTATGAAAAATAATTTTCTAAAATAGATTTGATGAAATGATTCCTGCTTATAAATTCCATCTTGAAATATGAATGATAGTATTTTTGCTTGCAAAGATATGTTTCACATACATATCTCCTATGATTCATGTGCAGAAAAAGAATTTATAAATCATAATACAATGAGATTTCTTATGCAAAAATAAAGTGCTTTTGTGATTCATTGCTAAAGAGAATAATTATTAAAATCATGATCTTGATAATTATAACATGAAGCTCGTTATAAATCAAGATCGTTCATTATGCTTATCAAAAAGGAGTTCTTCAAATGAAATGCAACTTGTCTTTTGATTTCTTAGAATTCAATAAAGTGTCATATTAATATCTTAAAACTTGGAATATTTTAAAATGTGATCTTGATAATAATGTTTCAAGTTGCTCTTTGTACTATATCTTTTCAAATGAATCATGAGCCTTGATATCATATATTTCATAATATAGAAATAACAAGATTTCTTTGCCTTTTGTCTTGAACCTTCATGCCTATCTTAATTTGGCATATAAAGACTAAGGCATGATTAGATGAAAAAGAATCTCTTAAAAAATGCTTTTCCCATCTGATCGAGATTAATGATTTCATGATATTTTGTGAATCTCGAAATTAATTTTAATGACTTGATTATGAATTTCAAGTTAATGATTTGATTTGAACAAGTTTTATCTAAATCATAATCTTGAATTGATACTCACAATATGAAAGCATTGATATTCATGACTTGAATTGGATTGAAACATTGTATGCTTAAATTAATCATTCTCCTATGTTTCAAAAATTCCTTAAATGCCTTATGTGATGATTGAAAACTAACTTGCTTTATGATGAATCACGAATCATAACTTGATCTATGATGCCTTGAAATGATTGAAATATTTAACACTTTTATGCTCTACCCCCTACTTTCTTCTTGTTTTCAATGATAAAATGGGGAGAAGTTTTGATCATGGATGGTAGGATATAATTTGACAAAATTGATACCATCATGATATGAAACATTTATGATATGAAATTATGCATGTAATACTTCAACCTATGATAACGATGCATGCAATGATAAAATATTCATGATGAAAAATTGTCTTGACATTCATAACTTGATTATTCATCCTTTGTCATGATTTTGAAATCGTTGTAAAAGGAAAAAGAACTACAAAACTGTATTCTTTCTTTCTTTTTGACAATGACAAAGGGGGAGATAGCTAGCTTGCACAAGTCAAGAAGATGCAAAAACTTGATTGCTAACTTGCTTATTTCAAGAAGCAAAAATTGTCTTCTTGAAAATCACTATCTTGAATATCTCAAGAAGCAAGACTTGCAACCTGCACATTACAATAGGAAGCAAAAATCATGAGCCTACACAAGAAAGTTATCTTGCATTTGCTTTCGAAGTTTTTGCTAGCCTGTATATTGCGAAACTTGTATATCGTAAAAATTGCTAGCTTGTAGTCTAAAGAGAAGCGAAAAGTTGCTATCTCAAAAGAAGCATATGTGCTATCTTGCCTATCTCAAGAGGCAAAAATGCTAACTTGCACATCTAGCAAAACTTGACAAATTTGCATATCTCAAGAAGCAAGAGTTGCTTTCTTGAACATCTCAAAACTGCTAGCTTGCATGTTCTAAAAGTGCTATCTTGTATGCTGTAAAACTTGCATATCTAAAACTTGATAGCCTGAATATTCTAAGCATGATGTAACATTTGCTAAATTTTCTGGCTTCAAAACTGCATGATGATAAAACTTGATAATATGTTCTTCATGCAATAAGTTGAACCAATATCACAAACACTTGATTATGATACTTCTCCTTTTTGTTGATGACAAAGGGGGAGAAGTATGTTGATGAAAGTATGTTGATGACATGACATGTGATGCATAAGTTTATGCATATGTTCATGTTGACGTGTTGCAAGTATTCACGATGAATATTGCAATGACTTGAATTCAGTTTGAATTCAAGGTTCTATCAATATGGCATATTGATAGGGGGAGTTTGTTTAAACTCCGGGAGTTAAGGTTAACTCCATCATCAAGTAGTTGTCATCATCAAAAAGGGGGAGATTGTTGAATCTCGTATTTTGATGATGAAACTACTTGATATATGTTTATGATTTAATCTGCGTTTTGAGTGACGCAGGATGCTTTGATCAGGATGAGACTATTAAAGCAGGAACATCATGTTGTGCCGGAGGAACATGTCAGAAGATTGGACGTCGGGCCAGTAGATCGGTCGACGTATCGACAGAAGGCTTCGGGCCGTGGACTCAGGCATCGGGCCAAGAAGAGCGGGTATTGTGCCAAGGATATCGGAGTTGCGGAGTCAACTTGCCGATTGGGCAATAGGCTGTAGGAAAGGACGATGCGCCGAAGAATCGGACGAAGCGTCGAGGGACCAATGACATGCCGGACAACTTGGTTAATTGTTTAGGATTAATTGTCTCGATCGAAGTTTTTGTTTTGAGTGTGCAGGATTAACTACGATGGAAGAAAGACAAGCAGCAGGAGTTGCGCCGGAGTCAAGTTCATGATCACGTTGGGAGTTCGAGAGTTCGACGGAAGTACGGACGGTCGTCGGAGGTTCTGCGGGAACAGATCCGAGAAGTCCAGAAGCTTGCCAAGCGAAGCTCGTCGGAACTCGCCAAGTGGATCGTCGCAAAGTCCAGGAGTTTGCCGGAAGTCCGCAGAAGCATCACCGAGGGTTCATCGGATGATCGACGGAAGTTCGCCGGAAACTCGCCGGAAAAAGCAATTGACGTACCGAAGCAAAGCTACAGAAATTGTCTTAGATTTAATCGTAGTTAGCACGATGATTAAGTTAGAAATGGGAGGTGATCCCATTAGCTTAATCCTGGGGCAATTGGGCCCCTGAAGAACTCAAGTTGGGTCGAATGGTTCAACCCATTCGAACCCAAGAAGCTGTGGGAGGTGCAACCGCCCAGGCTAAGTCTCCCAGCGAGACTGGGCGGTGCAACCGCTCCAGCCAGGCGGTGCCACCGCCCAGGCTAAGTCTCCCAGCGAGACTGGGAGGTGCAACCGCTCCAGCCAGGCGGTGCAACCGCCCAGGGCTCAGTCTCCAAGCGAGACTGGGCGGTGCAACCTCCTCTGTCAAGCGGTAGCACCGCCTGAGCTCAAGTTTCGAGCTCTGCCTGGTGATGCAATCACCGAGCTCAGTCTTCGAGCTCTGGAGGAGAAGTACGACCTCTCTGGCCAGGAGATGCACAGCCTAAGCTCAGTCTTCGAGCTCTGGCAGAGAGGTGCAACCACCTCTGGCAGAGAGGTGCAACCACCTCTGGCAGAAAGGGGCGATCACCTCTGGCAGAGAAGAGAAACTTCTCTGGTCAGGAGATGCACCGCCTGAGCTCGGTCTTCGAGCTCTGGCAGGAAGGTGCAACCACCCCTGACAGAGAAGGTGCAACCGTCTGAGCTCAGTCTTCGAGCTCTGCCAGGCGGTGCCACCTCTCCAGTCGAGAGGTGCAACCGCCTGAGCTCAGACTTCGAGCTCTGCCAGGCGGTGCCACCTCTCCAGTCAAGAGGTGCAACCGCCTGATCCCGGAATTTCGGGATTTGATCGTTTTGAGCTCGAAATTTGAATTGGGTTGGGGCCTATAAATACCCCACCCATTCAGCACTGAAAAGAAACAGACCCACACCGAAATCTTGATCTTTTCTGTGATTCTAAGAGCTCAAAAGTGTTGTAAAGCCTTTAAGTCTCCTCCTTCTGTTCTTCAAGTTTTTAGTTGTAAAGTGAGGAGAGAAAGGTCTGTAAAGGTTGTCTCCTGAGCCTGTTAAAAGGAGAGAAACTGTAAAAGGGCAGTTTGGCCTTCGCCCATTGAAGGAAGGCCCCTAGTTGACGTCGGCAACCTCGTCGGTGGAGGAAGCCAAAAGTGGAGTAGGTCAAGGCTGACCGAACCACTCTAAATCTCTGGTTTGCGTTTATTTTTGAGCACTTTATCATTACTGCAAACCTCCTCCATTACTACTGCTCTCTGCGCTTTCACGAACAAGTTCTAAGTGCTGTTCTTCCGAATCTGCATTCAGACGTAAATTCGTATTTTCGTACATTACAGTTTACGTTTACGTTTGATTCTGCAGAACTGTCTTCGGTGCTTTTACGAAAGAGTTTCTTTGCAGTTTACACTTACATTTTGATCCTATTGATAACTGCAAACTGTCCTCTACAATTTTACGAACGAGTTTCAACATTTAGACGTAAAACTGCATTTAGACGTAAATCGGCTTTCCTCTCACAATCATCAGTTCTCAGTTCACGTTTACGTCTTGATTTCAACTGCATACTGCTTTCTGCGAGTATACAAACGAGTTTCAAAGTTTAGACGTAAATCTGCGTCTAGACGTAAAACAGCGTTTAGACGTAAATCTGAGTTTAGACGTAAAACTGCGTTTAGACGTAAATCTGAGTTTAGACGTAAACTGCGCTTAGACGTAAAACTGCGCTTAGACGCAAACTGTGTTTAGACGCAAACTACGCTTAGACGCAAACTGTGTTTAGACGCAAACTGCGCTTAGACGCAATCTGCGCTTAGACGCAAACTGCACTTAGATACAAACTGAGAATTAGCTTTTGCATCATAATATTTTTTTTTATTGAACGAACGCAGCTTTTGGTTTTTAATCGCTGTAAGATTTCCGCTGCACTAATTCACCCCCCCCCTCTTAGTGCTCTCGATCCTAACAATTGGTATCAGAGCGGGGTATTTCTCATTTCGGATTTACACCCGAGAGAAATGGCTCTTCAAGAGGGCTTTTCGGTCTTTCGTCCACCGTTCTTTAACGGATTGGACTACACTTATTGGAAAACTCGAATGAGAGTTTTCTTGATTTCTCTAAATATGGATTTATGGAATATCGTTGAAAACGGTTTTCAACTTCCCTCTAAATCGATGAACGAATGGTCGGATTTAGAGAAGAAGTATTTTTCTTTAAACGCAAAGGCTATGAATGCCTTATTTTGCGCTTTGGACAAAAATGAGTTCAATCGGGTTTCTTTGTGCGAAACGGCTTTCGATATTTGGCGCACTCTTGAAATCACGCACGAGGGAACTAGTAGAGTCAAAGACTCGAAAGTTAATATTTTACTACATGATTTCGAGCTTTTTCATATGAAACCAAGCGAAACCGTTGTTGACATGTACACCCGTTTTACGGATGTCGTCAATGGTTTAAAATCACTTGGTAAAAGCTTTTCGGATTTTGAACTCGTTAACAAAGTTTTGCGCTCACTTTCTAAAACTTGGGATTCAAAAGTAACTGCAATACAAGAAGCAAAAAACCTAAACAACTTACCACTTGAAGAACTAATTGGTTCATTGATGACATATGAAATGGTGCACAATGCACATGATGAACATGTTGAACACAATTACCTTCCAAAGAATAGGAAGGATTTGGAACTCTGGACAAATGAATGCCACTTGAGCGATGACTCAAGTGATGAGGACAATGATGAACAAAACAACCTTCCAATGAACAGGAAGGATTTGGGACATAGAACATTTGAAGACCACTCGAGCATAAGCTCAAGTGATGGTGAACTTAAACTACAAATGAAACTAAAATTAAAAAGCAAAAAGAATCGAACTACTTGCTTTAAACGCAAGAAGAAGAACAAAAATTGGGATGAATCGAGCTCCTCCGAAGAAGAGAAACTCAACAAAAGCAAGGCGGCAAACTACGCCTTAACAGCCTACAATGATGAGGTAATCGAAATCCCCCTAATTTATTTTGAAATTACTTGATGCTTTCATGATGTAGTTTTCTTTTTTAGTTTAGAATTAATTTTCTTGAAAATTACATGTTAAAAAAAAAAAAAATTACAAAATTATGATCATGCTAGTAATTTCGAAAATGATAATATTACATATTTTATGATAAACAAACAAAATTATTTTAATTGAAAATATGAAATCATGGTTAAGAAGTAATAATGTGTATCATGTTTGATTAACATTGTTGAATGAAATCACGTTTGATTTAAAGTAATGCATAATAATATTAAATGGTTATGATACAATGATTAACAATTTTATGCATGAGATTTTAAGTTATTCATGATCATGAGCTTGTTTGATCTTCATGATTTAAATTCAAAATCTATAGCAAAAATCATGTCTGAATATATGAAAGTGTTAATTTCATTTTCGGATTCACTTAACAAGTGGTATCCTAACAATCGGATTTACTCATACACTTATGAAAAATAATTTTCTAAAATAGATTTGATGAAATGATTCCTGCTTATAAATTCCATCTTGAAATATGAATGATAGTATTTTTGCTTGCAAAGATATGTTTCACATACATATCTCCTATGATTCATGTGCAGAAAAAGAATTTATAAATCATAATACAATGAGATTTCTTATGCAAAAATAAAGTGCTTTTGTGATTCATTGCTAAAGAGAATAATTATTAAAATCATGATCTTGATAATTATAACATGAAGCTCGTTATAAATCAAGATCGTTCATTATGCTTATCAAAAAGGAGTTCTTCAAATGAAATGCAACTTGTCTTTTGATTTCTTAGAATTCAATAAAGTGTCATATTAATATCTTAAAACTTGGAATATTTTAAAATGTGATCTTGATAATAATGTTTCAAGTTGCTCTTTGTACTATATCTTTTCAAATGAATCATGAGCCTTGATATCATATATTTCATAATATAGAAATAACAAGATTTCTTTGCCTTTTGTCTTGAACCTTCATGCCTATCTTAATTTGGCATATAAAGACTAAGGCATGATTAGATGAAAAAGAATCTCTTAAAAAATGCTTTTCCCATCTGATCGAGATTAATGATTTCATGATATTTTGTGAATCTCGAAATTAATTTTAATGACTTGATTATGAATTTCAAGTTAATGATTTGATTTGAACAAGTTTTATCTAAATCATAATCTTGAATTGATACTCACAATATGAAAGCATTGATATTCATGACTTGAATTGGATTGAAACATTGTATGCTTAAATTAATCATTCTCCTATGTTTCAAAAATTCCTTAAATGCCTTATGTGATGATTGAAAACTAACTTGCTTTATGATGAATCACGAATCATAACTTGATCTATGATGCCTTGAAATGATTGAAATATTTAACACTTTTATGCTCTACCCCCTACTTTCTTCTTGTTTTCAATGATAAAATGGGGAGAAGTTTTGATCATGGATGGTAGGATATAATTTGACAAAATTGATACCATCATGATATGAAACATTTATGATATGAAATTATGCATGTAATACTTCAACCTATGATAACGATGCATGCAATGATAAAATATTCATGATGAAAAATTGTCTTGACATTCATAACTTGATTATTCATCCTTTGTCATGATTTTGAAATCGTTGTAAAAGGAAAAAGAACTACAAAACTGTATTCTTTCTTTCTTTTTGACAATGACAAAGGGGGAGATAGCTAGCTTGCACAAGTCAAGAAGATGCAAAAACTTGATTGCTAACTTGCTTATTTCAAGAAGCAAAAATTGTCTTCTTGAAAATCACTATCTTGAATATCTCAAGAAGCAAGACTTGCAACCTGCACATTACAATAGGAAGCAATAATCATGAGCCTACACAAGAAAGTTATCTTGCATTTGCTTTCGAAGTTTTTGCTAGCCTGTATATTGCGAAACTTGTATATCGTAAAAATTGCTAGCTTGTAGTCTAAAGAGAAGCGAAAAGTTGCTATCTCAAAAGAAGCATATGTGCTATCTTGCCTATCTCAAGAGGCAAAAATGCTAACTTGCACATCTAGCAAAACTTGACAAATTTGCATATCTCAAGAAGCAAGAGTTGCTTTCTTGAACATCTCAAAACTGCTAGCTTGCATGTTCTAAAAGTGCTATCTTGTATGCTGTAAAACTTGCATATCTAAAACTTGATAGCCTGAATATTCTAAGCATGATGTAACATTTGCTAAATTTTCTGGCTTCAAAACTGCATGATGATAAAACTTGATAATATGTTTTTCATGCAATAAGTTGAACCAATATCACAAACACTTGATTATGATACTTCTCCTTTTTGTTGATGACAAAGGGGGAGAAGTATGTTGATGAAAGTATGTTGATGACATGACATGTGATACATAAGTTTATGCATATGTTCATGTTGACGTGTTGCAAGTATTCACGATGAATATTGCAATGACTTGAATTCAGTTTGAATTCAAGGTTCTATCAATATGGCATATTGATAGGGGGAGTTTGTTTAAACTCCGGGAGTTAAGGTTAACTCCATCATCAAGTAGTTGTCATCATCAAAAAGGGGGAGATTGTTGAATCTCGTATTTTGATGATGAAACTACTTGATATATGTTTATGATTTAATCTGCGTTTTGAGTGACGCAGGATGCTTTGATCAGGATGAGACTATTAAAGCAGGAACATCATGTTGTGCCGGAGGAACATGTCAGAAGATTGGACGTCGGGCCAGTAGATCGGTCGACGTATCGACAGAAGGCTTCGGGCCGTGGACTCAGGCATCGGGCCAAGAAGAGCGGGTATTGTGCCAAGGATATCGGAGTTGCGGAGTCAACTGGCCGATTGGGCAATAGGCTGTAGGAAAGGACGATGCGCCGAAGAATCGGACGAAGCGTCGAGGGACCAATGACATGCCGGACAACTTGGTTAATTGTTTAGGATTAATTGTCTCGATCGAAGTTTTTGTTTTGAGTGTGCAGGATTAACTACGATGGAAGAAAGACAAGCAGCAGGAGTTGCGCCGGAGTCAAGTTCATGATCACGTTGGGAGTTCGAGAGTTCGACGGAAGTACGGACGGTCGTCGGAGGTTCTGCGGGAACAGATCCGAGAAGTCCAGAAGCTTGCCAAGCGAAGCTCGTCGGAACTCGCCAAGTGGATCGTCGCAAAGTCCAGGAGTTTGCCGGAAGTCCGCAGAAGCATCACCGAGGGTTCATCGGATGATCGACGGAAGTTCGCCGGAAACTCGCCGGAAAAAGCAATTGACGTACCGAAGCAAAGCTACAGAAATTGTCTTAGATTTAATCGTAGTTAGCACGATGATTAAGTTAGAAATGGGAGGTGATCCCATTAGCTTAATCCTGGGGCAATTGGGCCCCTGAAGAACTCAAGTTGGGTCGAATGGTTCAACCCATTCGAACCCAAGAAGCTGTGGGAGGTGCAACCGCCCAGGCTAAGTCTCCCAGCGAGACTGGGCGGTGCAACCGCTCCAGCCAGGCGGTGCCACCGCCCAGGCTAAGTCTCCCAGCGAGACTGGGAGGTGCAACCGCTCCAGCCAGGCGGTGCAACCGCCCAGGGCTCAGTCTCCAAGCGAGACTGGGCGGTGCAACCTCCTCTGTCAAGCGGTAGCACCGCCTGAGCTCAAGTTTCGAGCTCTGCCTGGTGATGCAATCACCGAGCTCAGTCTTCGAGCTCTGGAAGAGAAGTACGACCTCTCTGGCCAGGAGATGCACAGCCTAAGCTCAGTTTTCGAGCTCTGGCAGAGAGGTGCAACCACCTCTGGCAGAGAGGTGCAACCACCTCTGGCAGAAAGGGGCGATCACCTCTGGCAGAGAAGAGAAACTTCTCTGGTCAGGAGATGCACCGCCTGAGCTCGGTCTTCGAGCTCTGGCAGGAAGGTGCAACCACCCCTGACAGAGAAGGTGCAACCGTCTGAGCTCAGTCTTCGAGCTCTGCCAGGCGGTGCCACCTCTCCAGTCGAGAGGTGCAACCGCCTGAGCTCAGACTTCGAGCTCTGCCAGGCGGTGCCACCTCTCCAGTCAAGAGGTGCAACCGCCTGATCCCGGAATTTCGGGATTTGATCGTTTTGAGCTCGAAATTTGAATTGGGTTGGGGCCTATAAATACCCCACCCATTCAGCACTGAAAAGAAACAGACCCACACCGAAATCTTGATCTTTTCTGTGATTCTAAGAGCTCAAAAGTGTTGTAAAGCCTTTAAGTCTCCTCCTTCTGTTCTTCAAGTTTTTAGTTGTAAAGTGAGGAGAGAAAGGTCTGTAAAGGTTGTCTCCTGAGCCTGTTAAAAGGAGAGAAACTGTAAAAGGGCAGTTTGGCCTTCGCCCATTGAAGGAAGGCCCCTAGTTGACGTCGGCAACCTCGTCGGTGGAGGAAGCCAAAAGTGGAGTAGGTCAAGGCTGACCGAACCACTCTAAATCTCTGGTTTGCGTTTATTTTTGAGCACTTTATCATTACTGCAAACCTCCTCCATTACTACTGCTCTCTGCGCTTTCACGAACAAGTTCTAAGTGCTGTTCTTCCGAATCTGCATTCAGACGTAAATTCGTATTTTCGTACATTACAGTTTACGTTTACGTTTGATTCTGCAGAACTGTCTTCGGTGCTTTTACGAAAGAGTTTCTTTGTAGTTTACACTTACATTTTGATCCTATTGATAACTGCAAACTGTCCTCTACAATTTTACGAACGAGTTTCAACATTTAGACGTAAAACTGCATTTAGACGTAAATCGGCTTTCCTCTCACAATCATCAGTTCTCAGTTCACGTTTACGTCTTGATTTCAACTGCATACTGCTTTCTGCGAGTATACAAACGAGTTTCAAAGTTTAGACGTAAATCTGCGTCTAGACGTAAAACAGCGTTTAGACGTAAATCTGAGTTTAGACGTAAAACTGCGTTTAGACGTAAATCTGAGTTTAGACGTAAACTGCGCTTAGACGTAAAACTGCGCTTAGACGCAAACTGTGTTTAGACGCAAACTGCGCTTAGACGCAAACTGTGTTTAGACGCAAACTGCGCTTAGACGCAATCTGCGCTTAGACGCAAACTGCACTTAGATACAAACTGAGAATTAGCTTTTGCATCATAATATTTTTTTTTATTGAACGAACGCAGCTTTTGGTTTTTAATCGCTGTAAGATTTCCGCTGCACTAATTCACCCCCCCCTCTTAGTGCTCTCGATCCTAACAATTGGTATCAGAGCGGGGTATTTCTCATTTCGGATTTACACCCGAGAGAAATGGCTCTTCAAGAGGGCTTTTCGGTCTTTCGTCCACCGTTCTTTAACGGATTGGACTACACTTATTGGAAAACTCGAATGAGAGTTTTCTTGATTTCTCTAAATATGGATTTATGGAATATCGTTGAAAACGGTTTTCAACTTCCCTCTAAATCGATGAACGAATGGTCGGATTTAGAGAAGAAGTATTTTTCTTTAAACGCAAAGGCTATGAATGCCTTATTTTGCGCTTTGGACAAAAATGAGTTCAATCAGGTTTCTTTGTGCGAAACGGCTTTCGATATTTGGCGCACTCTTGAAATCACGCACGAGGGAACTAGTAGAGTCAAAGACTCGAAAGTTAATATTTTACTACATGATTTCGAGCTTTTTCATATGAAACCAAGCGAAACCGTTGTTGACATGTACACCCGTTTTACGGATGTCGTCAATGGTTTAAAATCACTTGGTAAAAGCTTTTCGGATTTTGAACTCGTTAACAAAGTTTTGCGCTCACTTTCTAAAACTTGGGATTCAAAAGTAACTGCAATACAAGAAGCAAAAAACCTAAACAACTTACCACTTGAAGAACTAATTGGTTCATTGATGACATATGAAATGGTGCACAATGCACATGATGAACATGTTGAACACAATTACCTTCCAAAGAATAGGAAGGATTTGGAACTCTGGACAAATGAATGCCACTTGAGCGATGACTCAAGTGATGAGGACAATGATGAACAAAACAACCTTCCAATGAACAGGAAGGATTTGGGACATAGAACATTTGAAGACCACTCGAGCATAAGCTCAAGTGATGGTGAACTTAAACTACAAATGAAACTAAAATTAAAAAGCAAAAAGAATCGAACTACTTGCTTTAAACGCAAGAAGAAGAACAAAAATTGGGATGAATCGAGCTCCTCCGAAGAAGAGAAACTCAACAAAAGCAAGGCGGCAAACTACGCCTTAACAGCCTACAATGATGAGGTAATCGAAATCCCCCTAATTTATTTTGAAATTACTTGATGCTTTCATGATGTAGTTTTCTTTTTTAGTTTAGAATTAATTTTCTTGAAAATTACATATTAAAAAAAAAATTACAAAATTATGATCATGCTAGTAATTTCGAAAATGATAATATTACATATTTTATGATAAACAAACAAAATTATTTTAATTAAAAATATGAAATCATGGTTAAGAAGTAATAATGTGTATCATGTTTGATTAACATTGTTGAATGAAATCACGTTTGATTTAAAGTAATGCATAATAATATTAAATGGTTATGATACAATGATTAACAATTTTATGCATGAGATTTTAAGTTATTCATGATCATGAGCTTGTTTGATCTTCATGATTTAAATTCAAAATCTATAGCAAAAATCATGTCTGAATATATGAAAGTGTTAATTTCATTTTCGGATTCACTTAACAAGTGGTATCCTAACAATCGGATTTACTCATACACTTATGAAAAATAATTTTCTAAAATAGATTTGATGAAATGATTCCTGCTTATAAATTCCATCTTGAAATATGAATGATAGTATTTTTGCTTGCAAAGATATGTTTCACATACATATCTCCTATGATTCATGTGCAGAAAAAGAATTTATAAATCATAATACAATGAGATTTCTTATGCAAAAATAAAGTGCTTTTGTGATTCATTGCTAAAGAGAATAATTATTAAAATCATGATCTTGATAATTATAACATGAAGCTCGTTATAAATCAAGATCGTTCATTATGCTTATCAAAAAGGAGTTCTTCAAATGAAATGCAACTTGTCTTTTGATTTCTTAGAATTCAATAAAGTGTCATATTAATATCTTAAAACTTGGAATATTTTAAAATGTGATCTTGATAATAATGTTTCAAGTTGCTCTTTGTACTATATCTTTTCAAATGAATCATGAGCCTTGATATCATATATTTCATAATATAGAAATAACAAGATTTCTTTGCCTTTTGTCTTGAACCTTCATGCCTATCTTAATTTGGCATATAAAGACTAAGGCATGATTAGATGAAAAAGAATCTCTTAAAAAATGCTTTTCCCATCTGATCGAGATTAATGATTTCATGATATTTTGTGAATCTCGAAATTAATTTTAATGACTTGATTATGAATTTCAAGTTAATGATTTGATTTGAACAAGTTTTATCTAAATCATAATCTTGAATTGATACTCACAATATGAAAGCATTGATATTCATGACTTGAATTGGATTGAAACATTGTATGCTTAAATTAATCATTCTCCTATGTTTCAAAAATTCCTTAAATGCCTTATGTGATGATTGAAAACTAACTTGCTTTATGATGAATCACGAATCATAACTTGATCTATGATGCCTTGAAATGATTGAAATATTTAACACTTTTATGCTCTACCCCCTACTTTCTTCTTGTTTTCAATGATAAAATGGGGAGAAGTTTTGATCATGGATGGTAGGATATAATTTGACAAAATTGATACCATCATGATATGAAACATTTATGATATGAAATTATGCATGTAATACTTCAACCTATGATAACGATGCATGCAATGATAAAATATTCATGATGAAAAATTGTCTTGACATTCATAACTTGATTATTCATCCTTTGTCATGATTTTGAAATCGTTGTAAAAGGAAAAAGAACTACAAAACTGTATTCTTTCTTTCTTTTTGACAATGACAAAGGGGGAGATAGCTAGCTTGCACAAGTCAAGAAGATGCAAAAACTTGATTGCTAACTTGCTTATTTCAAGAAGCAAAAATTGTCTTCTTGAAAATCACTATCTTGAATATCTCAAGAAGCAAGACTTGCAACCTGCACATTACAATAGGAAGCAATAATCATGAGCCTACACAAGAAAGTTATCTTGCATTTGCTTTCGAAGTTTTTGCTAGCCTGTATATTGCGAAACTTGTATATCGTAAAAATTGCTAGCTTGTAGTCTAAAGAGAAGCGAAAAGTTGCTATCTCAAAAGAAGCATATGTGCTATCTTGCCTATCTCAAGAGGCAAAAATGCTAACTTGCACATCTAGCAAAACTTGACAAATTTGCATATCTCAAGAAGCAAGAGTTGCTTTCTTGAACATCTCAAAACTGCTAGCTTGCATGTTCTAAAAGTGCTATCTTGTATGCTGTAAAACTTGCATATCTAAAACTTGATAGCCTGAATATTCTAAGCATGATGTAACATTTGCTAAATTTTCTGGCTTCAAAACTGCATGATGATAAAACTTGATAATATGTTTTTCATGCAATAAGTTGAACCAATATCACAAACACTTGATTATGATACTTCTCCTTTTTGTTGATGACAAAGGGGGAGAAGTATGTTGATGAAAGTATGTTGATGACATGACATGTGATGCATAAGTTTATGCATATGTTCATGTTGACGTGTTGCAAGTATTCACGATGAATATTGCAATGACTTGAATTCAGTTTGAATTCAAGGTTCTATCAATATGGCATATTAATAGGGGGAGTTTGTTTAAACTCCGGGAGTTAAGGTTAACTCCATCATCAAGTAGTTGTCATCATCAAAAAGGGGGAGATTGTTGAATCTCGTATTTTGATGATGAAACTACTTGATATATGTTTATGATTTAATCTGCGTTTTGAGTGACGCAGGATGCTTTGATCAGGATGAGACTATTAAAGCAGGAACATCATGTTGTGCCGGAGGAACATGTCAGAAGATTGGACGTCGGGCCAGTAGATCGGTCGACGTATCGACAGAAGGCTTCGGGCCGTGGACTCAGGCATCGGGCCAAGAAGAGCGGGTATTGTGCCAAGGATATCGGAGTTGCGGAGTCAACTGGCCGATTGGGCAATAGGCTGTAGGAAAGGACGATGCGCCGAAGAATCGGACGAAGCGTCGAGGGACCAATGACATGCCGGACAACTTGGTTAATTGTTTAGGATTAATTGTCTCGATCGAAGTTTTTGTTTTGAGTGTGCAGGATTAACTACGATGGAAGAAAGACAAGCAGCAGGAGTTGCGCCGGAGTCAAGTTCATGATCACGTTGGGAGTTCGAGAGTTCGACGGAAGTACGGACGGTCGTCGGAGGTTCTGCGGGAACAGATCCGAGAAGTCCAGAAGCTTGCCAAGCGAAGCTCGTCGGAACTCGCCAAGTGGATCGTCGCAAAGTCCAGGAGTTTGCCGGAAGTCCACAGAAGCATCACCGAGGGTTCATCGGATGATCGACGGAAGTTCGCCGGAAACTCGCCGGAAAAAGCAATTGACGTACCGAAGCAAAGCTACAGAAATTGTCTTAGATTTAATCGTAGTTAGCACGATGATTAAGTTAGAAATGGGAGGTGATCCCATTAGCTTAATCCTGGGGCAATTGGGCCCCTGAAGAACTCAAGTTGGGTCGAATGGTTCAACCCATTCGAACCCAAGAAGCTGTGGGAGGTGCAACCGCCCAGGCTAAGTCTCCCAGCGAGACTGGGCGGTGCAACCGCTCCAGCCAGGCGGTGCCACCGCCCAGGCTAAGTCTCCCAGCGAGACTGGGAGGTGCAATCGCTCCAGCCAGGCGGTGCAACCGCCCAGGGCTCAGTCTCCAAGCGAGACTGGGCGGTGCAACCTCCTCTGTCAAGCGGTAGCACCGCCTGAGCTCAAGTTTCGAGCTCTGCCTGGTGATGCAATCACCGAGCTCAGTCTTCGAGCTCTGGAAGAGAAGTACGACCTCTCTGGCCAGGAGATGCACAGCCTAAGCTCAGTCTTCGAGCTCTGGCAGAGAGGTGCAACCACCTCTGGCAGAGAGGTGCAACCACCTCTGGCAGAAAGGGGCGATCACCTCTGGCAGAGAAGAGAAACTTCTCTGGTCAGGAGATGCACCGCCTGAGCTCGGTCTTCGAGCTCTGGCAGGAAGGTGCAACCACCCCTGACAGAGAAGGTGCAACCGTCTAAGCTCAGTCTTCGAGCTCTGCCAGGCGGTGCCACCTCTCCAGTCGAGAGGTGCAACCGCCTGAGCTCAGACTTCGAGCTCTGCCAGGCGGTGCCACCTCTCCAGTCAAGAGGTGCAACCGCCTGATCCCGGAATTTCGGGATTTGATCGTTTTGAGCTCGAAATTTGAATTGGGTTGGGGCCTATAAATACCCCACCCATTCAGCACTGAAAAGAAACAGACCCACACCGAAATCTTGATCTTTTCTGTGATTCTAAGAGCTCAAAAGTGTTGTAAAGCCTTTAAGTCTCCTCCTTCTGTTCTTCAAGTTTTTAGTTGTAAAGTGAGGAGAGAAAGGTCTGTAAAGGTTGTCTCCTGAGCCTGTTAAAAGGAGAGAAACTGTAAAAGGGCAGTTTGGCCTTCGCCCATTGAAGGAAGGCCCCTAGTTGACGTCGGCAACCTCGTCGGTGGAGGAAGCCAAAAGTGGAGTAGGTCAAGGCTGACCGAACCACTCTAAATCTCTGGTTTGCGTTTATTTTTGAGCACTTTATCATTACTGCAAACCTCCTCCATTACTACTGCTCTCTGCGCTTTCACGAACAAGTTCTAAGTGCTGTTCTTCCGAATCTGCATTCAGACGTAAATTCGTATTTTCGTACATTACAGTTTACGTTTACGTTTGATTCTGCAGAACTGTCTTCGGTGCTTTTACGAAAGAGTTTCTTTGCAGTTTACACTTACATTTTGATCCTATTGATAACTGCAAACTGTCCTCTACAATTTTACGAACGAGTTTCAACATTTAGACGTAAAACTGCATTTAGACGTAAATCGGCTTTCCTCTCACAATCATCAGTTCTCAGTTCACGTTTACGTCTTGATTTCAACTGCATACTGCTTTCTGCGAGTATACAAACGAGTTTCAAAGTTTAGACGTAAATCTGCGTCTAGACGTAAAACAGCGTTTAGACGTAAATCTGAGTTTAGACGTAAAACTGCGTTTAGACGTAAATCTGAGTTTAGACGTAAACTGCGCTTAGACGTAAAACTGCGCTTAGACGCAAACTGTGTTTAGACGCAAACTGCGCTTAGACGCAAACTGTGTTTAGACGCAAACTGCGCTTAGACGCAATCTGCGCTTAGACGCAAACTGTACTTAGATACAAACTGAGAATTAGCTTTTGCATCATAATATTTTTTTTTATTGAACGAACGCAGCTTTTGGTTTTTAATCGCTGTAAGATTTCCGCTGCACTAATTCACCCCCCCCCTCTTAGTGCTCTCGATCCTAACACATCAATGGTGGAAATTGCAGTTATACATCTTGAAGGGGATGCCATACAATGGTTTGACTGGTTTGAACACACTTATGGAGCCCTTTCATGGCGACAATTCAAAGAAGGACTACTGATCCACTTCGGACCAACTTATTACGAGAATATTGACGGACAACTAGCAAAGATCCGACAAACCTCCACCATTCAGGAGTACCAAACCAGGTTTGAAAGGTTATCTAATCAAACTTGTGATTGGTCTGAAAAATAGTTATTGGGGACTTTTATTGAGGGCTTAAAGCCGGAGATCCGGGGAGAAGTAAGGCGCGACAACCATACACGCTTATGGCAGCCATCTCTTTCGCACGACTTCAAGAGGAGCGATTGAACCATGAAGCCCGGAGGACTAGGATCACTCCACGACCTACAATACTAAAGCCCTCAGCCCCCCCTGCTATCAACCGAGTCCCTGCACCGAAAAGGTTAACAAGAGAAGAACTTCGGGAGCGATCTGCGAAGGGGATATGTTGGCATTGCGACGAGCCGTGGAGCCGCGAGCATCGCTGTAAAAAAGGTAGACTTCTTATGATTGAACCAGTAGAAGAAGAGGTCATTGAACATCTAGAAGAGAGCCTTGAACATGAAGAAGAAGATATGGAAGAAGAGCCACAGCCGACCGACATTACGGTACACGCACTAGCCGGCTACTCAAATCCGCAAACGATGAAAGTTGGAGGCCTTCTCAAACAACAGCCGATCACTGTTCTCATCGACACGAGTAGCACTAATAACTTTCTAAATAGTAAGGTTGCTGCTCGGATGGCACTGCATATTGAAGGTTGCAGCAAGTTCAATGTAAAGGTTGCTGACGGTAGAATCCTAAAGTGCGACCAAAGATACCCACAGGTGAAATTATTACTGCAAGACCAAGAAATTATCACCGATTTCTTCCTCCTACCAATCGATGACTATGAGGCAGTGCTTGGTATAGAATGGCTGACTACACTAGATGATGTCTCTTGGAACTTTTTTAAATTAATTATGAAATTCTACCGTAAGGGCAAACAGATCATCCTACGCAGGAAACGCGGAAGCAACGTTACCACTGTTTCGACCTAACGAATGGAGAAAGCTTTACACAAGGTAAATGGTGGCTTTTTGATGCACCTCCAATAGCAACCAGAGGGGAAGAAAATAGAATTTGAAGATCAAAATCTTGCCCAATTGCTTACTGAATTTGCCGACATATTTGCTGAACCGCGCGGTCTTCCTCCTTCTCGGCAACATGACCATTGAATTCCAATCCTTCCGGGCAAGCCACCAGCGAACACTCGACCATACCGATATCCTCACCTCCAGAAAGATGAAATTGAAAAGATCATAAAGGAGATGCTTGAAACAGGGGTGATTCGCCCAAGTTGCAGCCCCTATTCCTCACCGGTGCTACTTGTATACAAGAAGGACGGAACTTGGCAGATGTGCATCGACTATCGAGCTTTAAATGGAATCACCGTCAAGGACAAATACCCAATACCAGTGGTGGATGAACTTCTTGATGAATTGAAAGGAGCTCGAGTCTTCAAGAAGTTGGACCTCCGATCTGGTTACCACCAAATTCGGGTATGTGACGATGACATTCCAAAAACTGCATTTCGCACACATGATGACCATTATGAATTCTTGGTAATGCCTTTTGGACTCACTAATGCTCCTTCAACCTTTCAAAGTCTCATGAATGATATATTTCGGAACTTTCTTCGTAAATTTGTGCTGGTATTTTTTGATGATATTCTCGTTTACAGTCCTTCTCTTGAGACTCACTTTCAACATTTACGGATTGTTTTGACGATCCTTCGGGAGAATACTCTTTTTGTTAAGCAACCAAAGTGCAGCTTTCTTCAACAAAAAGTAGAGTACCTTGGGCATATAATATCAGAAGAAGGAGTGGCAGTAGACCCAACAAAAATCGAGGTAATGCAAGGCTGGCCGAAACCTACAAACGTGAAATTACTACGGGGATTTCTTGGACTAACGGGCTACTACCGAAAATTTGTTAAGGACTATGGGAAGATCAGTGCACCACTCACTTCTTTACTGAAAAAAGATGCTTTCCAATGGTCGGACAAAGCATCTGCTGCCTTCGACAAACTTAAAGCAGCCATGACAACGACGCCGGTACTTGCGCTACCAGATTTCAATAGACCCTTCATCATTGAGGCCGACGCATCTGGAGTCGGAATTGGAGCCGTTCTCATGCAAAATGGTCGACCACTCGCATACACTAGCAAGACATTATCTCCCTCCCATCAAAACATGTCAGTATATGATAAGGAGATGCTTGCCATTGTACACGCAGTAACGAGGTGGAGACCCTACCTGATCGGTCGGCGATTTTAAATTAAAACTGACCATAAAAGTCTCAAGTACTTTTTGGAGCAAAAGATATCATCCCCTGAGCAGCAAAAATGGGTAACCAAACTTCTTAGATTTGATTATGAAATTATTTACAAAAAGGGGAAAGAAAACGTTGTTGTAGATGCACTCTCACGGCTACCTGAACAAGCTAAGGTTTCGGCCATCTCCCTTCCTACCACCGGTCTCCTCGAGGATATTAGGGAAGAATGGAAAAAGAATCCAGAGATCAGTAAGATCATAAAAAAATTGGAGGAGGATCCAAGTGCAATAGCCCACTACACCTGGGATTCGAGGGATCTACGCTACAAAGGTCGCATTGTGCTTATACCCGACTCCCCTTGCATCGCAATCATCTTGCATGAAATGCACTCCATACCTTCAGCAGGGCACTCTGGATTCCTAAGAACCTACAAAAGAGTGAAGCAAAATTTTTATTGGAGAGGGATGAAAAAAATTATTGCTGAATATGTGGCACAATGTGATGTATGTCAACAGCATAAGGGTGAAACTGTAGCAAATCCAGGGAAGCTACAACCACTACCCATACCAGACTCAGTGTGGACTGACATCTCCATGGACTTCATTGAAGGGCTACCATCTTCCAAAGGTAAAAGCACGATTCTCGTGGTGGTTGATCGACTTACGAAATATGCCCATTTTTGTGCTATGAGAAATCCTTACACTGCTGCTAGAATTGCCCAGATTTTCATAGAAAATATTATTAAACTGCATGGGATGCCAAGGTCCATTGTAAGTGAACATGACAGGATCTTCACTAGTAAATTTTGGACCGAGTTATTTCAGTTACAAGGAACCAAACTCAAGATGAGCACAGCGTATCACCCACAAACTGACGGCCAAACAGAGGTGGTAAATAGGTGCTTAGAGACGTACCTCCGGTGTTTCGCTAGCGACCGACCAAAAGAGTAGGCGAAATGGCTTCCCTGGGCCGAATGGTGGTATAATACTACATATCATTCATCTACAAAATGTACCCCTTATGAAGCATTGTATGGTCGACCAGCACCTGTGATTCCAAAGTATGTAATTGGCTCGGCCAACGTAGATCAGGTTGACCAAGAATTGATTGATAGGGACAAACTCTTACAACTGTTAAAAGATAATCTCTCTACCGCTCAAGCCAGAATGAAGCAGCAAGCCGACACACAACGAAGTGAAAGAGAATTTTCAGTGGGAGATTGGGTTTATCTTCGCCTACAACCATACAAGCAACTCTCTATCAACACTCGAGCCTCCATGAAGTTATCCCCACGTTTTTATGGGCCCTATCAGATCACAGAGCGTATTGGAGCCATGGCATACAGACTTAAATTACCTAAGGATGCCAAAATTCACCCTATCTTCCACGTATCATGCCTAAAGCCCAAGTTGGGAGAACACGAGTCACCCCAGATCCAACTGCCCAACACAACTGAGGATGGAGTTATTCAAGCCCAACCACAAGCCATTCTCGATCGCAGGATCGTGATGCGTCGCCGACATCCCTCTACTGAAGTACTAGTGCATTGGAATAATCTACCACTTGAAGACGCCACATGGGAACCATATGAGAAGCTGAAGACCCGGTTCCCTGAGTTCATGGAATCTCAGCCTTGAGGACAAGGCTGATTTGAAGAGGGCGGGTCTGTTAGGACTCTAGCTAGGAGAGTCCTAATTGAGAGGGACATTCTGTTAGGACTCTAGCTAGGAGAGTCCTAATTGAGAGGGACAATCTGTTAGGACTCTAACTAGGAGAGTCCTAATTGAGAGGGACATTCTGTTATGAGGTTTTTTTCTTAGAGAAGAATTAGGAGTTGTAAGGGAATAGAAGTCTTAAGTAGGAGTCATATTAGGAGTTGGTTAGAAGTAAGAGTCTTAAGTAGGAGTCCTATTAGGAGTTAGGGTTTAGAAGCCCTATAAATAGCCATGTATTCCTTCTCTTTTCTTAAGCAATAGATGAATCTTTTCTGCAGCCTTTGAGCAGCAACTTGGAGGGAGGAACCCCTATAGAGTTTCAAGGAGGCCGATCCCCTAAAGAGATCAACCCCAAGTTTAGAATCTGTAAGGGTTCTAACAGTACCCCATCGGTCTACGCGATATTATCGTCGAAACTATCAAAAAAGCATAAATTGTGCTTTTTGGCTAACTCAAGTAGTACTACCACTTGGGCTTGGTAGTACCATTGCTCAGACCTGCTTTAGGTTACTGATTTAACCTTCTGACAAGCCCAATGGATTTCTTGACAAGTTAGCATAATTTCGGTCCAATGTCATCTCAATTTGACCCAAAAAGACCTCGATTAAGATCTTAACAATCCAAACACATATCTGACATAATTATGAAGCTTTCAGTATGTTATATGTCATTTTTGCTAATTATAAGTGCTTTGCAAGCCAATCATATGAGTGATGACATATATGATATGACATATAGTCTTTTTGCTTATTATTATTATGATATTTTCTTATTTTATATTCCTTAATGTGTATATATACATATATATATATATATTATGATATTCATGGCTCACTAGTATATAAAAATAACACTATCTAGCTCTCTTAAGTGCCTAATGATGACATTGTTAAGAACGAGTCGGCACTAAGAATTAGTGCAATGGATAAAAACGAGTCGGACTCTTCGTACGATAAAAACCGTTTCGGAAAGATATTAACTTTGAAAGCGAACAGAAGAGTGTAATGTGAAAGTTAAGCAAGTAAGGCAGTTTGCAATAAATGTAAATAGCAAAGCATAAATGCAAATTAGATTTTATAGTGGTTCGGTCGTCATGACCTACATCCACTTCGTCGATTCCTCTTCCGTTGAGGCCACCAACATCCACTAACGATCTTCCTTCAATAGGCGAAGATCAACTATCCTTACAACTCAATTCTCCTTTTGACAGGTTCATGAGAGAACCTTTACAACCCCCTTTACTCCTCTCTTAAACAAGCCTAACACTTAGAGTTTGAGTTGAGTTCACACAAGATTACAATAGCGTTTTCTTTTCTTTTTTGCTCTCAGTTATGTGTGTTGTTTACCAGGGATGAGAGGGGGATTTATAGGCTTCAAGTGGATTCAAACTTGAAGCCTAAAAATATCTCTCCTTAGTTTTTGGGGTCCTAGCGATACCATTGCCTGTGATGGGCGGTACCACCGCTTGTAGCATTAACACTGGGCGGTACCGTCGCCTAGTCTAGTGGTACCATCGTCTGACACCCTGCCACTAGGCAGTACCACTACTTGACAATCTCTCGAAGACTATGTTTGGGCAGTACCACTGCCCAGACCGACGGTACCACCGCCTGACACAGTCATGGAGATTTTGCCATGACGGTGCCACCTGTTCGGTCACTATTTGGGCCTTCAACTTAGCCCAACACAACCTAATCTTGGGCTCAATTGGCCGCTAATTGAGTTGACCCAATTCCAACCCAATTATGTGCTAACTATGAATTTTAAGGCATACACTAAGCAAAATGAATCTGATTAGTCTAGGTTTCTTCCGGCGATCTTCCGCTGAACTTCCGATGATCTCTCGGCAATGTTCCAGCGGACTCCCGACAAGCTCCTAGACTTCACAACGATCTTCTTAGTGAGTTCCGATGAGCTTCTTTGGTAAGCTCTTGGACTTCTCGGTCAATTCCAGCAAAACTTCTGACGAATGTACGAACTTCCAACGAATACTCAAACTACCAACGAAATCTCGTTCTTGACTCTAGGACTTCAGTTTGCTTTATGCCTTGATCACTGTCGTAGTTAATCCTGTAAACTTAAAGCCTACTTCGATCTAGACAATTATTACTAAGCTAATCAAGTGTTGTCCGACATATCATTGGTTCATCGATGCATTGTCCGATTCTTCGACGCATCGTCCTCTCTTGCAGCCTATTGCTAGTCATAGGTGCCCAGCAAGTCAATCACGTGAGTGATGGTACATGTGACTTGATAAAGAATCTTTTTTTATTATATTTTGGCATATATCACTTTATAACTATTGCATATATGTATATATATATATATATTGTGATGTCCATGGATTTGTGCAATGGGAATCGGATCGTGATGAGATCACGAAAATGAGATCGATTCACCTTTAAACACATATCCTAAATAATCCCGATCATAGATTACTCGAGAGGGACATCGTGATAACCAGACAAATTGGTGTGCTGTATACCCATCCATATGATGGATGCAGTTGGTTTCATAGCTACTCATGTAGGGACACTAGGGATACAGTACAGGTGCTCATTGGAGAATGAGTTCATTGATTAATCCGTTTACGGAATGCTGGATGGTTGATGATGCCTTATTGTCAAACAGCGATTCCGTAGTCCTAGTGGTATATATGGTCCTTACACTTGAGACGCCAAGGATGTCCTGTATGAGTGCTCCACTCTTTGATACCATACTTATAGGTTTGGCTGTCCCAGATCTAGTACAACTAGTCATTGGGAGTGGTAGTTGACCTTACGAGGGCTATTGAGTGTCGATAGAGGATCATCCACTCTCGATGTCATGAGAGGAATATCCCATGTGTTCTTGCTCAGACAAATCCCTGGCCAGGGTCATTCAGGTTGAGAGAGAAAGAATTCTCTCGGAGAATCCAATTAGAGCGAGACTCGAGTAAAAACCGTATGGGTCTGACATCACCATGCTCGATATACGGTCTCTAGGATATTAGATGGATGAGGGACTATAGGTACACTATAACTAAGGACAGACAGGTCCAATGAATTGGATTCCCCTGTATCGTTTGGGGACTACGGCGTAGTGGCTTAGTACGTCCGTAGTCAATGAGTCGAGTGAATTATTACAGAGATAATAATTCACTGAGTTAGAAGGAGTTCTGACAGGTATGACTCACAGCCAGCTCGATATTGGGCCTAGAGGGTCACACACATATGATAGACATTACGATAAGTAGAGGTTCAGATATGAGATATCCGACGGAGCCCTTGTCTTATTGGACATCCAATAAGCCCCTGAATTATTGGATCCTATGGACAAGATCCAATAAGAGCCCATGAGAGATTATTGGATAAAGATCCACTAATCTAAAAGGCTTGGGTTATTGGATGCAGATCCAATACCCACTAGGGGAGGATCCATTAGGGTTTGATAGGGGACCTCTATAAATATGAGGGATTCAGAGCCTCATAGGCTAGAGCCTTTGCTTGCCTCTCCTATTCTCCTTCCCCTCTCCACCTCAGAGTAGGCTTGGAGTTTTGAGGATCGTCGTCGCAGCCCTGCAGTGTGGATCACCACTAGAGAGAAGGACGCTTGACCTCCTTCACCCTCTCCTAAAGATCTGTAAGGAAACAAGGATATACGATCTCCCTAGGTAACACAATCTACTATATACGCAGTTTTTCAGTTTCGTGGATTTTGCGTACCAATCTTCGTACGACGACGAACATCTCTTTGGGAATCGGGGATTTTTGTTTTCTTATTCTTCCACTGCGTATGTAATGTCACCCCCAAAGATTTTCCCAACACCTATTGCCCAATTGGCTAGTTGAACTCCGCAACTCAGATTTTTTTGGTGTAATTTTCGCTCTTCTTGGCCCGATGCCCGATCCCATTGCCCGAGGTCTTCTATCGATACATCGATTGATCCTTCGGCTTGACGTCCAATCTTCTGACATGTTTCTTTCCGGCCCAACATGATTCTTCCTACTTTAATTGTCTCTCCCTGATCAAAGCTTCCTGTATCACTTAAAACACAAATCAAATTATAAACACTTTTAATTGGTTTCATCATCAAAATCTAAGATTCAATAATCTCTTCATTTTTTATGATGACAACCAATTGATGACGGAGTTAACTCCGGGACTTTATTTTACTTTTTGCCTTGATCACTATCATAGTTAATACTGCACACTTAAAGCCTACTTTGATCTAGACAATTATTACCAAGCTATATTGTTTGGCACGTTATTGGTTCATCGACGCCTCGTTCGATTCTTCGGTGCATCATCCTCTCTTATGGCCTATTGCTCAATCGGCCAGTTGACCTTCGCAACTCTGATTTTCTTGGCTCAATTTTTGCTCTTCTTGGCCCGATGCCCGATCCCATGGCCCGAGCACTTCTGTTGATATGTCGACCGATCCTTCGGCTCGACGTCCAATCTTCTGACATGTTTCTTTCCGGTCCAACATGATTCTTCCTGCTTTAATTGTTTCTCCCTGATCGAAGCTTCCTACGTCACTCAAAATGTAAATCAAATTATAAATACTATCAATTAATTTCATCATCAAAATTCGAGATTCAATAGACATATGATTTTAAACTTTAGCCCTTCTAGAAGAAGTAGTGTCAATATTTGTTTCAACAGAGGGTGAAGCCTCAGGAAAAATAACTAGTCAGGCTGCAAAATGATTTAGCAACTTAAAATGGCTCCTAAATAAAAAGAAAGTTTCTTTGCCACCGTTTCCCAATCCCTTTATGACTTTTAAACATTCTTCACTACCAAGTTGATCATTGTTTCCTTTGTAATACGGATTCTGATGCTTTCGATCATATCTTTCATGCTTTATCATTTTGGGAGGTACTCCATTTTATGCTCTCTTACCACTTCAAATGGTTTCATACATACCACGAGCTTGGTTTGAAGAAGGTTATGATCTTGATAGATCTTCCAAACTTTGCTATAATGCTACTGGTTTTTAATTCCTTTGAAATAATAGAAATAATACCAAACATCACAATCGCTCGACCAAACCTTCCTCTTTGGTTTTTTGTGTTCTATTCATTGCTAATGATAGTTGGTAGGTTGCTTCATTTCCTTTGATCATTAGAGGCAAGATAGCTGCCAATCCCTCCAAGGTAAGTTGTGATTAATTGAAATAGATAATTCCTTCAATGTGTTCCTTAGTCACGAAGAAAAGTACATTGACATAGCTTTAACTTTGTATAAGAAATATATTAATGAGCTATCATATTTGAGTAGGTTGAGTTGAAGACTATGAAGCAGCACTGTGGGTTGAAAAAAACACTACAGCATCAGTAAAATCTGTATGAACATATTGTAGCAAACTAGGCATTCTCATGTCAAGCCTTTTTCATTAATTATAGACAAATGATCTTATTCATGCTACTTCTCTCAAACAATCAATCACACTCCACTATTTCTGGTATTGACATATATATGTTTAAGAGCTGCTATCTAAGATCTGCGTTGGTTCATGGGATAAAAGCACCAACTTGCTGTTCTTTTAGTTGTTTTGTGTTTGTGTCACTAATTTATTTTTGTGGCTACTATTTAGTTTCTTATAGCTTTTTTTTGGACCCAAAGACCACAAAACAATAAATCAATTGACCATAAGGCCCTTATTAATAATTGACAAATGATCTTATTCGTGCCACATCTCTTGGTTGCAACCAAACTGGATTCCATATTTAAGGAATATCACTCTGCTTTCTCTAGCATCAACAATATGTTTACGAGCTTTTTTTTTTGGTAAGTAAAAGTAAATGAATTAAGTATGAAGTTTGTGCAAAGTAGCTTTGTCTGTATAGGCCATAGACAAAAGCCTGCTATCTCTTTAGAGCAGTCTAAGAGAGTGTACCCCACCTCAAAAAGGCGGAATTGTCTCACTCCACCAAACTCATCTCCAAGAGTAGTCAAGCTAAAAGATAGTCATAACTATACATGTTGTAGACTATGACTCCTTACTATAATCAATAAATGAAAAGTAATATCTAGACAGACTAGCTGTGAGTACATTGTATTATTAAAGTAGATAACTACGGGATACATACAATATTCCTGAGATCATTAACTGATAGCAGATAACTACGAGATATTTTCTTCCTGTTGCATACAAAGGGAGCATCTGTTAACAATATAAATACTTCTCTTTATACTATCTATTGTAGGTAGTTTGATAAGAAGGACCTATCATGTGTATAAAAATATCGTTGTGAGCCCATGTTTATGAGCTCTTATGCAAGAACCATGGGATAAAAGCACCACCTTGTTGTTTCAGCCGTTTTGTGTTTCCTGATATTACTAAACTATTTAGTTGACTTTTCTTCTTTCATGTTGTTAGGGTTCTTTGGTATCATCGACTGGACTGAGATGTGGTCTGTCATGAACTTAAGCATCCTTTAGTAGTTTTATTATTGTTATAAAATTCTATGTTTTTATGAACCTAGAAGGTTGCGCAGAGAACTATGTCAATAATAATAGCTGCAAGAAAGGGTTTAGTGTTTGCTAATATTTGAAACATTTGTTGTGAAAGCAAAGCTAATCAGTAAAGGTAAGATCTGGGCTGTTGGTTATCATTGTGTTTGAAACATTAATTATAAAAGGAAAGCAGAATTTGGGTTTCTTAGTTTCTTTAGTTGATTCTTGGTCTGCTCAGGATGAGTTCTAGTTTCTTCAGTTGATACTTAGTCTGCTCAGGATGAGTTCTAGTTTCTTCTATCGGTTCTTATTCTGCACAAGGGTAGTATATGATGTATGGTATGTCAGATTATTGGGGGTCCTGACATGATAGTCAGTTTCAATGAGTTCAGCTTGTTGGTTCATCAATTTCATACATGAAATGGTTCTGGATTTTGGATCTGCATTTTGTCAGTGTCATGAGATTGATTAGGTTTTTAATGTACTGATACTCTTCTCCAAGGGAACCATACTCTTAGCTTTTGCAATTGAAGAATGTAATTGTTGTGATTGGTCAAAAATGGTTTTAATGTTCTGATACTCTTCTGGAAGGGAACCATACTCAGCTAGAATATGGGCATTTGCAATTGCAGAATGTAATTTGTTGTAATTGGTCGAATAGGCTTTCTTATAATAACATGCAATTAGTAGGATTGGCTTCTTGTGGGATGCTAATTAACAGTGCTTTTGAATTAGCTGACGGAAGAGCTTTGTTATGCTCATGCAAAGTTTGTAAAATTTGTTTGTGTTTAGGAGGAAAGCCAATTATCATTCTTTTTGCAGCCTCAAAAAAGTTTGTCATGTTGGGCTTCTGAAGTTGATCTTGTGATTGCTTGACAACCATCAGTATCTTGTGGTATAGATTAGCTTATGTGTAAGGTTCAGATAGATTGTGCAGGTTTTATTATGTAAAGAAATAGAACACTTCGCCTACAAGTCTTGGTTTCATTATTATTCTTTTTCCATTTCCTTGCTTGGTTGGCAACATGAGCATTGGTATTGGTAGCGGATCATGCAAATGTGAAGCTTGTTATATTGGGTTGAAGCTGCTAATAACTGGATTGATGATTCTTTGTTTGGTTGATTGGTCGACTGATCATCCCAATGGCATTGGAATAGTTGATTCAATTTGTTGGGACTGACCGTTGGTTGTCTAGTCATTGAGTTATTAGTTGGGACTCTGACCGTTGAATAATGCTGCAGCATGATTATAGTTTATAGGATAATGGCACTGGAACAGTTCGTTGGTGAAGATGTGGAATAGTGGTGCAGGTTTTAGGTTGTCGTAAGGTTCAGTTTGACAGAGCTTTGCTAATCAATGTTTTTTTTATATTAGTTTGGTTTGACAGTGTTTTGCTAATGGCAGATGTTGATTATAGTTTGTCTCAGGGAAGGTTCAGTTTGAGGGTTTTGCTAATCGACCACCCCTACCTTGTTATATTTCGTTGTTCTTATTTCAATGGTTTTCTACATTAGGTTTGGTTTGACAGATTGGAGTGACTGAACAAATGTGTCATTGTATGTACCTTTGCACTTATATGCCTTATGTTGATTGCTGGTTGCTTAACGTCGATTGTTTGTAAGTTCTTTTGTAGCTTCATACTGCCATCACAGGATATTAATGTTTTTTTTAAAGTAAAAATAAATAGATTAAGTATAAAGTTTATCCAAAATAACTCTGTCTACATAAGTCATAGACAAAAGCCTAATTCTCTTTAGAGCAATCTAGAAGAGTGTACCCCACCTCAAAAAGGTGGAATGGTCTCACTCCACCAAACTTATCTTCAAGAGTAGTCAAACAAAAAGGTAGTGATGACTACACATGCTTTATGACTCTTTACTATAATCAATAAATAAAATATATTTTTCAGACATGCCTAAACTAGCTATGAGTATTTCGCATTATTAAAGCAGATAACTACAGGATACATACAATTCATCAACATTATTCCCGAGATCATTAATTGATAGCAAAATTGAATCGGATAAAAATATCTTTATCTCTTCGTGTGAAGTGCTCTATTTTCAAATCTTTCTCCATATATGATCTTGAGTCTCTAAGAATTTCTATCAGAAGCTCAGTATTATTTGTGTTTCGATATTCAAAGATTCTATGATATCTCTCCTTCCAAATCCATCAAATAACACATTTGAAAGTAACCTTTGCTAGTTGTGTAAGAAGCCATTTTCTTGAGAAGCTTTGTATGAGTTTGCCTAATTTTTAATTCAAATTTGGCTGCGGTAGCCTGTTGAGTTTAAATCTTTACAGAATCTCCTTCCATATCTAATTAGTATAGTCATAAGCAAAATAGAGGTGGTCAATACTTTCTTCCTGTTGCATACAAAGAGAGCATCTGTTAATAATATAAATACCTCTTCTTTTCATATTATCTATTATAGGTAGTTTGGCAAGAAGGGCCTGCCATGTGCATAAAGAATATCTCTGTGAACTCGGTTGGTCCTATGTCCAATTGCTTGGGATCTACTTGTTGTTCCTTTGCCTGATTTGATTCCATGTTGATATAGCACTAAATTTGTCATTGTCATGAGGCCAAATAAGTATATTTGATGAGTTGTTCCTGATTGGAATAGCTATAATAATCGATTAGAGTGATAACATTTCATGAGAAATGAGATTAGGGGGACACCATATGCCGTTAGTAATGAACTCAAAAACCTTCCAATTTTTGTGAGTCCCAAGATCTCTTTATATTCTATTACCATATAATTGAAAGATACTTTTTCCATTTACCCAAGAATCATACCACATATATTTAATTAGTCAATTTCTTACCTTCAATATTCCTTTCCAAGCTGCTTAGTACCGTTACAAATGCTTGAATTTAGAGCGGATACTTTTGTCTACTCGTATAATAATTTGGAAACTTTTGTGTCTTCACACTGCTTGTCTAAATGGATAAGAGGGGGTGGGCATTGTTGTAGATAATGAATGCAAGTGGACGATCGTAATGTGCTGCTTGTGAACATGGATGCTTGGCCGTGGGTTTCTGTTGTGTTATAATTTGATATTATCGTTGGTTGTCTCTGTGTTTGTTTTGACATAATTTTTAGGTTTGTTACTTAACACTGCCATCGTCGGTCTCAAGCTTGGATGAGAAAACGTGGAGGGGGCAATAGCTGATCGGTACCTTGTAAACAATCCAAATGATCTGCGAGTATCACAACATGAGTGCATTGCCCAACCAGCCAATAGGAGCAACTTGTATGACTTTCATGTTTGACTTTCGAAATTCGAACTCAAGAGATAATATTTCTATTTGAGGTTTCTGTGTAGTGTACATTATATGTATAATATCTTTTCAAAACAGAATGTTTTTTCAAATTAGAACTTTTTCTAGGGTAATATTTCTATAGATGTATTTGAACTATGTTTAGAGTAGCAAGTCTTAGATCATTTTTTTTTTGTGAATAGTAGATGAGTTTGTGAGAGTGTCATTCAAAAAATTAAATCTTCTTGGTTTCCCTTGAAGTATAAGATGTACATATATTTTTTAAAAAAATTACATTTAGTCTGATGGCATCATAAACCAAATTACATCAACACTATCAACACTATCAAATAAAACATTTCTTGATGAGATTTATAATGATATAGAAGTTTATGATCATGACATTAGTTTATAGCTTCTCCCCCATTATTATCAACAAAAAAAGTAGAGTATACAAATAATCTAAATAGTCTTCATAAGTCATTAAACATCACTGATGTATAAGCCATGAATACTAAAAAGTCACAAGAACGATAGATTATAGATCATAAGCCATGAGCACTAAGAAATCAAGAAAAATATGTCATTAAAAATAATAAGTTAAGAGAAATATACATAATAAGCCATGAAACCTAAGAAGTCATGAGCAAGATGTCGTAAAATCCAACATAAATTATAAACACATTCATGAGAGAGACAATATAAGTCAAATCTTTGGATACTTTTCCCACTTTGTATTTAGCAAAAATAATATTACATAAATGATCCAAAAATATCAAAATTAATTTCCTTCTATGATAAGTCATTTTTGTGAGTTTCTAAATGTGATGTCCACTTTCTAAAATACTCATTGAGTAGATCGAAAGACCCAACAATTGAATGTAAGATATCAATAAAACAAACTTAGTCAGCTTAAGCAAGATAACTAAAGAACTTAAATGACATGAACGAGTAGATCATCCATATTAAAAAATATTAGAATACTTCTTCCCTTCATCGTTAGCTAATAGAATTATGACAAACTTGTTGAATAATTGATGAGTTTATTGGACTGATATATTTTTGAGATAAGTTGTTAAAACAAATAGAAAAAGGAAGAATTATTGAAGAAGATGTAAGGGAGGATTTGTTTTTCTCTCCCTATTTATATAGGTTGAGTGGGAGGATTTCCCTCAACAGAGTAGAGAGATTTCCTCATACAGTTGAAAAATTTCATTTACTATAATGCCCCCGCAAGATGGTGCTCCTATCTATTGAATCTCATATTTTGATGATGAAATCAATTGATAATTGTTTATGATTTTAATCTGCATTTTGAGTAACATGATGCTTCGATCGGGATGAGACAATTAAAGCAGGAAGAATCATGTTGTGCCGGAGAAGAACATGTCAGAAGATTAGACGTCCGGCCGGAGGATTGGTCGACGTATCGACAGAAGGCTTCGGGCTATGGATTCGGACATTGGGCCAAGAAGAGTGGATATTGGGCCAACTATATCGGAGTTGCGGAGTCAACTGACCGATTGGGTAATAGGCCATAAGAGAGGACGATGCGCCGAAGAATCGGACGAAGCGTCGAGGGACCAATGACATGCCGAATAACATGATTAATACTTAGTATTAATTGTCTAGATCGAAATATATTTTACATATGTAGGATTAATTACGATAGCAAGGCATGATGCAAAATGAAGTCTCGGAGTCAAGGATGCGTTTTTGTTGGGAGTTTGAGAGTTCGTCGGAAGTCCGGACGTTCGTTGGAAGTTCTGTCGGAACTAGCCGAGAAGTCTCGGAGCTTGCTAGAGAAGCTCATTGGAACTCGCCAAGAAGATCATCGTGAAGTCTAGGAGCTTGCCGAGAGTCCACCGGAACATCGCTGGAAGCTCACCGGAAGAAACCAAGACATAGGGACTTGTTTAACTTAACAAATGTCTTAGGAATCGTAATTAGCACGTAATTCGATTTAGATTTGGGCCAACCCAATTAGGAGCCAACTAGGCCCATGTAAAGATTGTGTTGGGTCCAATGAGTGGCCTAAACAGTGCACCAAGAAGTGGCACCGTCGTGGCACAATCTTTGAGACTATGTCAGGCGGTGGTATCGCCAGTCTGGGCGATTGTACCACTCCTGGTAGGATGCCAAGCGGTGGTATCGCCAGTCTGGGTGATGGCACTGCCCAGCACAACCCCCCAGGTGGTGGTACCACCAGATTGGGCGGTGGTACCACCTGTGCTTGAGAAACTTATGATGAGATGTTTTTAGGCTCCAAGTTTGAATCAACTTGAAGCCTATAAATACCCCTCTCATCTTTGGTTAAAAGATACAAGGACAGAGTATTTAAAAGAGAAGAAACGTTGCTGCAATCTCTTTAGAAATTCCCTCCTCCATTCTAAGTTTAGAATTCTTTAAGAGGAGAGTGAGTGCTTGTAAGGGTTGTCTCCTAAACCCGTGAAAAGGAGAAGAGGGGTGTAAAAGGTGGTTGGTCTTCGCTTATTGAACGAAGACCGATAGTGGATGTCGATGGCCTCGACGGAAGAGGAATCAGTGGAGTGGATGTAGGTCACGACGATCGAACCACTATAAAATTGGCGTGTTCTCTGGTTTGCATTTACTTCCTACCATTTACTTACTGCAAACCTCTTTAATTGCTTACTGCCTTCAATTCATTTACGAACGTGTTTAAGTTAAGTTTCTAAAGAATCAGTTTTCAACATATGAAGGTTTTTAAAGATGTGATTTTACCATTGCACTAATTCACCCCCCCTCTTAGTGTCGACCCTTGATCCTAATAATTGGTATCAGAGCCTCATGATTTCTCAGTTGGTTTAACACCCAAGAGAAATGACTCTTTTTGGCTTTCAAGAGAGTCACTCTCTCATATTTCCTCCTTTTTCAATGGGACAGACTACACTTATTGGAAAACTCGAATGAGAGTTTTCTCGCTTTCATTGAATCTCGATTTATGACATATAGTCGAATTTGGTTTTAAAAAGTCTTCTCTTCCAATGAACCATTGGAATAATTTGGAGAAGAAGACTTTTTCTTTAAATGCAAAGGCTATGAATGACTTATTTTGCGCCTTAGACAAAAACGAGTTTAATCGAATTTCTATATGCAAAACGGCTTTCGAAATTTGGCATACTCTCAAAATCACACATGAAGGCACTAGCAAAGTTAAAGATTTGAAAATCAACTCTTTAATGCATGATTTTGAACTTTTTCAAATGAAGCCAAGTGAAACCATTGTTGACATGTACACCCATTTTACGGATGTCGTCAATGGTTTAAAAACACTTAGTAGACGTTTTTCAGATTTTGAACTTGTAAACAAAATTTTACGTTCTCTTAATAAGAGTTGGAATTCGAAAATAATGGCTATACAAGAATAAAAAAATTTGAATACTTTTTTGATCGAAGAACTTATCAGGTCTCTAATAACCTATGAAATGACGTACAATGCACGTAAAGAACTTGAGAACCACCTTCCAAAGAATAGGAAGGATTTTGGACTTAGAACAATCGAAGACCACTCGAGCATAAGCTCAAGTGATGGCGAACTTGAACTTATCATTATGAAATTTAAAAAGTTCATTAAACAAAAATTAAAGAACAAAAAGAATGGAACTACTTGCTATGAACGCAAGAAGTAGTTTCCAAAAGACGAATTGAGCTCCTCCGAAGACGAGAAGAAAATCAATAAAGGCGAGGTGGCAAACTATGCCTTAACGACTTTCGACGATGAGGTAATCAAAATGCTCTTAATTTATTTTAAAATTACATGATGCTTTTAATGAGTTATTTTTAATTTAGTTTAATTATTTTTCTTAAAATTATATGTTTAAAAATATAATAAAAATACTAAAAAATTAGGATCATGCTTATCATTCTAGTAATTTTGAAAATGATCATGAAAATTATATGTTTTATGTTAATGGAATAAAATGTTAGATTTAAATCTAATGATCCTATATATATTTTTTCAAGAATAAATAATGTGTATCTTGATGATTTCTGATTTTGATTGAAACCATGCTTGATGTCTTAATGAAAATATTAAAAAGTTTGATATCACGCTTAATGATGATGTATGGCTTTTGTATGGAAAACTAAGCATGAAAAGTTGATTCACCTAAAAAGAAAAATGCATGACTACAACAAACAAAATGATTTTGATTAAAAATACATTTTGAAATCATGTTTGATGATATCATGCCTAATAAATTTATTTTTCAAAATTATACATAAAAATTTTTATGATTTATGAATTATCGATCTTTGCCATAATGAAAGTTCTTTTTCGGTTTTAAATGTTGATGCATGTATTTACCTGGCAAAAATGAAATAAATCACATGAATTGAAACAATTAAAAAGAGGATAGGTTTCTCCTTGAAAAGATTTCTTTATCGAGTTTTCCAAAAAGGAGATTAATGAATCTATTTATATCACTTTTGTGAATCTCTTGAAAATGATTTTGATTTGATGATTTAAATTTAAATGAGCTTTATATTGATTTTTTGAAATTTATAACTTGAGATTTCTTATGCACGAATCAAGATCTCCTATATTTCTTTTATCCACTTATAAAAAGAGATTTATTGAAATAAATCATGACTTATGACATTCATGAAAAATTGAGACATTATGCATAAATCGAGTTCTCATAAGAATCTATTTACGTTGTCTTCATTAAGTTTTCTTGAAAAGATATTGATGATTTTGATGATTTAAATTTGAATGAGTTTTATCCAAATCATAATCTTGATTCCTTGATATTTACAAATTAAGATTCATTATGAATCAAGATTTTTTCATTAATCAATCTCCTAAGAATTCTTTTTGTCATTTTGTTTAAGAGGAGATTTGTTAAAATGAATTATAGTTTCTCTTGATTTTTTAGAATTATAACTTGAAAATTCTTTTTATAAATCAAAATTATTTACTATGATTCGTTCTTTTCGTTATTTGAGTTATCTAAAAAGAATCATAATATGTCTCTTGTTATTCACACTTTGTCTTCATGATTTGTATATCTCATCACCAATTTTTATTGTTAATTTTCATGTGATGATATAAAATCATACAATACTCATGATATTATACAAATGAGAAGTTATGATCATGCATGATAGAATATAATGACATTTAGATATCATCATGATTTGAAATACTATGATTTGTTGCTAAAATGATGTATTATGAATGTCTTAGTATCATGTATGATGTGCTCAAAATAATGATGAATATTTTAAAAATAAATATTTGTTTCATGTTTGATGATTTTATATTTTAATAATGTGCATGATGAGTTATAGTGATGATTGATTTATTTTTGGTATATGCATGAAAAATGAAATATAAGATTTTAAAATTGTGCATATTTCAAGTTGAAACCATAATGATGCACAAACATATTGAAATAAGAATGACACTTTATCTTTGTCGTAATTTAGAAATTGTTGTAAAGGGAAAGAGAGATACAAAATTGTATTAATCCCTTCTTTTTGACAATGATAAAGGGGGAGCAAAACTTGCTAGAAAGCAAATTTGCTAGCATGCACTTTGCAAAGGAAGCAAAAAAAAAAAATGGCATCTCTCAAAAGAGAAGAAAAAGCTTGCTATCTTTAACATCACCAAGAATTGCTAGCTTGAAATCTTAAGAAGATGCAAATAAATACTATCTTGCACATCGCAAAGAAAAGCAAATATGCCAACTTGCACGTCTTTAAATTTGCTAGCTTGTATGTTGTACTACCTTGCATATCTACAACTTGATAGCATGAATGTTCTAAGTATGATGTAACACTTGCTAAATGTTCTAACTACAAATTGTATGATGATAAAACTTGATATTATGTTTTTCATGCAACGATTTGAACTTGTATGTTTAAACACTTGATAGTGGTACTTCTTCTTTTTGTTGATGATAAAGAGGGAGAAGTATGTTGATGTTATGTATGATTTGATCATGATATGTTTGCTTGGATTTTTGAATCCAAGAGTTCTATCAATATGACATATTGATAGGGGAAGTTTGTTTAAACTCCGAGAGTTAAGGTTAACTCCATCATCAATTGGTTGTCATTATCAAAAAGGGGAAGATTGTTGAATCTCGTATTTTGATGATGAAACCAATTGATAATTGTTTATAATTTTAATCTACATTTTGAGTGACGTAGGATGCTTCGATCAGGATGAGACAATTAAAACAGGAAGAATCATATTATGCCGGAGAAAAACATGTCAGAAGATTGGACGTCGGGCCAAAAGATCGATCGACATATCGACAGAAGGCTTCGGGCCATGGATTCGAGCATCGGGCTAAGAAGAGTGGATATTGCACCAAGGATATCGGAGTTGCGGAGTCAACTGGTCGATTGGGCAATAGGCCGCAAGAGAGGACGATACGCCGAAGAATCGGACGAAGCGTCGAGGGACCAATGACATGTCGGATAACATGATTAATGCTTAGTATTAATTGTCTTGATCGAAGTATATTTTATATGTACAGGATTAACTACGATAGCAAGATATGTAGCAAAATAAAGTCCCGGAGTCAAGGATGCGATTTTGTTGGGAGTTCGAGAGTTCGTCGGAAGTCTGGATGTTCGTTAGAAGTTCTATCGGAACCAGTCGAGAAGTCTCGGAGCTTGCCAGAGAAGCTCGTCGGAACTCGCCAAGAAGATCATTGTGAAGTCTAGGAGCTTGCCGGGAGTCTACCGGAATATCGTCAGAAGATCGCCGGAAGCTCGCCGGAAGAAACCAAGACATAGGGACTTATTTAGCTTAGCAAATGTCTTAGGAATCATAGTTAGCACGTAATTGGATTTGGATTTGGGCCAACCCAATTAGGGGCCAGCTAGGCCCATGTAAAGACTATGTTGGGCCCAATGAGAGGCCCAAATAGTGCCCCAAGAAGTGGCACCATCGTGGCACAATCTTTGAGACTGTGTCAGGCGGTGGTACCGCCAGTCTAAGTGGTTGTACCACCTCTAGCAAGGTGTCAGGTAGTGGTATCACTAGTTTGGGTGGTGGCACCGCCCAGCACAGACCCCGGGCGGTAGTACCGCCAGACTGGGCGATGGTACCGCCCAACGCAGTATCAGTGTCAGACTAACACTAGCAGTGGTACCGCCCGTGCCCGAGATACCCGGGATAAGATATTTTTAGGCTCTAAGTTTCAATTAACTTGAAGCCTATAAATACCTCTCTCATCCCTGGTTAAAAGATACAAGCACAAAAGAGTTTAAAAGAGAAGAAACGCTACTACAATCTCTTTAGAAATTCTCTCCTCCATTCTAAGTTTAGAATTCTATAAGAGGAGAGTGAGTGCTTATAAGGGTTGTCTCCTAAACCCGTGAAAAGGAGAAGAGGGGTGTAAAAGGTGGTTGGTCTTCACCTATTGAAGGAAGACCGATAGTGGATGCCGGTGGCCTCGATGGAAGAGGAATCGACGGAGTGGATGTAGGACACGATGAGCGAACCACTATAAAATTGGCGTGTTCTTTGGTTTGCATTTACTTCCTGTAATTTACTTACTGCAAACCTCTTTAATTGATTACTATCTTCAATTCATTTACAAACGTGTTTCAAGTTAAGTTTTCAAAGAATCGATTTTCAACGTACGAAGGTTTTTGAAGCCTGATTTTACCGCTACACTAATTCACCCCCCCTCTTAGTGTCAATCCCTGATCCTAACACTATCAAAGAGACCAATCTTAGATCGATGTAATGTAAAAAGTTTACGAGCAAGAGGCGTCGTGAGTGAGTCGGCTAATTGATCAGTCGTTTGGACATGAGAAACACGAAGTTGACAGTGGATAACTTGATCACGCACAAATTGGAAGTCAATAGCAATATGTTTCATGCAAGAGTGGAACACCGAATTAGCACATAGATAGGTAGCTCTGACATTATCATAATATATTGTAGCAGTGGAATTGATGTTGAGTTCCTAGAGTAGATTTGTGATCCAATTGAGTTCTGCAGTAGTAGTGGCAATGACACGATATTCAACTTCAGTTGTAGACCGTACGATTGTCTTTTGCTTCTTAGAACTCCAATTGATTGGATTAGTACCAAGGAAGATAATATACCCCGATGTGGATGTTCTATCATCAAAATTGTCTGCCTACTCAGCATCGGCAAAGGCATGAAGATGAAGTGAAGAGTGTTTACGAAGAAAGAGACCATGATTGAGGGTCCCTTTAAGATATCGCAGAATTCGTTCGACCGCAAACCAATGTACAGTAGACGACCTCTGCATAAACTATAATAATTTATCGACTAAAAAAGAGATACCTAGATGGGTGAGAGCTAAGTACTGTAAAGAACCAACAACTTGGCTATATTAAGTGGGTTCCATAGTAGGACTTCCATTAGATAATTTGAGAGAACTACTAACAAAGAGAGGGGTTGTAACCGCATTTGCATCCTGCATGTTTGTCTTTAATAACAAATCTTGAATGTACTTTCATTGTGATAAAAAGAGACCTAAAGATGTGAATATAGCTTCAACGCCCAAAAAAAAGTTCAAGGGTCCTAGATCTTTAAGCGAGAATCGATCTGCCAATTGTTTGATGAATGCTTGGATTTTGACAGGATTGTTTCCTATGACAATAATGTCATCCACATATACCAGAATATATATTATGTCTCCATAGTGGTGTTGTAAAAATAACGAGGTGTCAGATTTGGAGTTCAGAAAGCCAATGAAAGTAAAAAAAGGAGCTAAGTTCAGTGTACCAAGCTCTTGGAGCCTAACGAAGTCCATAAATAGCTTTCCAAAGTTTGTAAACATGCTTTGGATACTGAGGATGAGTGAAACCAGGAGGTTGTTGCATAAAAACATCTTCGGTTAGAGACCCCTATAAAAAGGCATTATTAACATTCAATTGTTGCAATTGCCGGTCTTTAGTGGTGGCCAGACTCAAGATAAGCTAGATTGTAGTGGGCTTAACAATGGGACTAAACGTCTTAGTGAAATCAACTCCAGGACGTTGATAAAACCTTTTGGCGACGAGACGTGCCTTATATCGGGCAATAGAGCCATCTGGGTTCCGCTTAATTCGAAAGACCCACTTACACCCTATGATGTTTTGTGAATGATGAAAGAGTATTAGATCCCATGTTAAGTTATGAAGGAGGGCATTATATTCCTCGCACATGGTGGTATGCTAATGCGAAGACTTTTGGGCTTGAGTGAAGGTGGTGGGTTCTGCTAGTCATAGGTGCCCAATAAGCCAATCACATGAGTGATGGCATGTGTGACTTGACACAGAATCTTTTTGCTTATTATATTTTAGTATTTATCACTTTATATTGACTATTGCATATATATATATGTATATATTGTGATGTCCTTGGATCTGTGCAATGGGAATCGGATCGTGATGAGATCACGATAATGAGACTGATTCACATTTAAACACATATCCTAAATAATCCCGATCATAGGTTACTCGAGAGGGACATCGAGATAACTGGATAGACTGGTGTACTGTATACCCGTTCATATGATGGATGCAGCTGGTCTCATAGCTGCTCATGTGGGGACACTAGGGATACAGTATATATGCTTATTGGAGAATGAGTTCACTGATTGATCTGCTTATGGAATGCTGGATGGTTGATGATACCTTATTGTTAGACAACGATTCCGTAATCCCAATGGGGTATTTGGTCCTTAGACTTGAGACACCAAGGATGTCCTATATGAGTGCTTCATTCTTTGATATCGGACTTATAGGTTTGGATGTCCCATATCTTGTACAGTCGGTCATTGGGAGTGGTAGTCAATCTTACGAGAGCTATTGAGTGTTGATAGAGGATCATGCACTCTCGGTGTCATGAGAGGAATATCTCATGTATTTTTGCTTAGACAAATCCCTGGCCAGGGTAATTCGGATTGAGAGAGAAAGAGTTCTCCGGGAGAATCTGATTAAAGCGATACTCGAGTAAAAAATGTTTGGGTCTGACAGCACCATGCCCGATATACGATCTTTAGGATATTAGATGGATAAGAGACTATAGGTACACGATAATTGAGGACAGATATGTCCAATGGATTGGATTCCCTTATATCGTTTGGGGGTTGCGGCGTAGTGGCCTAGTACATTCGTAGTCGATGAGTCGAGTGAATTATTATGAAGATAATAATTCACTAAGCCAAAAGGAGTTCTGACAGGTATGACTCACCGCTAGCTCGATATTGGGCTTAGAGTGTCACATACATATAGTAGACACTACGATGAGTAGAGGTACAGACATGAGATATCTGTTGGAGCCCTTGTCTTATTAGATATCCAATAAACCCCTAAATTATTGGATCATATAGATGAGGTCCAATAAGAGCCCATGAGAGATTATTGGATAGAGATCTAATCTAAGAGGCTTGGGTAGTTGGATGCAGATCCAATACCCAAATAGGGGATTAGGGTTTGATAGGGGACCTCTATAAATAGGAGGGATTAAGTAGTTCATAGGCTAGAGCTTTTGCTTGCCTCTCATATTCTCCCCCCCTCTCCACCTCAAAGCAAGCATGGAGTTTTAAGGAGCATCGTCGCAGCTCTACTGTGTAGATCATCGCTAGAGAGGAGGGTGCTTGACATCCTTTACCCTCTCTTAGATATATGTAAGGATTCAGGGATATATGATCTCCCTAGGTAACACAATATATTCTATACGCAGTTTTAAGTTTCGCGAATTTTGTACATCAATCTTTGCACGATGACAAACATCACTTTGGGAATAGAGGATTTTGTTTTCTGTTCTTCCGCTATGCATGTGATGTCACCCCAAAGATTTCCCAACAGTAGTATCAGAGCTAGTTTGTTCGTATGATAGATTGGTTTTGAACTACGTGTATTGTGTTTTGGAAAAACTTTTGATATCAAAATCATTAACGCAAAAGCGAGGAAGGGTAGCAAAAGTTGCTGCCCTCGATCTACGTGTGTGTAGCCACCTACAGCGACAGCAGCAGCCAGGCAGCATAGCGTCGGTGCATGTGCAAGTGCTGTGCTTGTAGCAGCAGGTGCATGCGCAAGCACTGTGCTTGCAGCAGCCAACCGGTAACCTGCTTGCAGCAGGCTTGTGACCGGCGGGGCTAGCAGCCCGAAGGGCAGAGGCGCCATGGGGCAGCGATGCCCGTGGTCGCTTCTCTTGCTGGGTGAGGCGCTATAGGGCAGCGTTGCCTGTGGCCCTTGCTCCGGCGAGCAAAACCCCCCGTAGGGGCGGCCGCCCGGTAGGGCAGCACTGCTTGTGGGTGCTGCCCCGCGGGTAGAACCGCTTGCCGAGGCGACGACACCTGCATGGGCTCCCATCCATAGGGTGCCCACCTGTAGGGGTGGTGCTGTTGGGCTAACAGCCCATATTCAGCCCAAGGTGGGCTTTATCATCCAACAGCTCACCCTCTCTTAACCTAACCCTAATTTATATTGGGGGGGGTGTGGTGACTATAAAAAGCGATAAAAAAAAGCAACAACAAGGTAGTTTTTGATAGCCATGGAATTCCAAAGAAAAGGAGGAGAACAAGGTAGAAAAGGAAGAGAAAGAAAGGGAAGAAGACAAGGACAACACAGAGAGACTATTCTCAATCATCTAGCAATGCCTTCATCTCAGGTTAGATCAGATCTACAGTAGACTCTTACTGTGATTACTTAGGGAGAATTAGGGAGGATTTAGATATTGTGCACAATGACATGATCCTTGTATCCCAGTTATCCTCTTGTGATTGTTGTTAGGGTTTTGGGCAACAGATTGATATTTGTATATTTATTATTATTATAGTGGATTATCTCTAGTTTGCCACGTGGTTTTTATCCTTCACATTGGAGTGATTTTCCACATATATCTTGGTGTTATATTTGATTGTGATTCTATTTAATTTCACTATATGTTATGCCTACTAGTATTTGTTCATATACAAAAGTTATTTCTCTTTATATCTAATCAACGAGTATTAGAGCAGGGTTGTGGTGATTTAATTTTTGTATTTGAACAAATACTATCAGTTTTGGGTAGAAGTAGTTGCAACAGTAGTTTATTTGTTGAATATTTCACCAATAAAGGCTGTTATAAATCAAACTCTTTTTGAAGCTTGGCATGGTATAAAACTAAGTGTTCGACATCTAAGAATTTTTTGTTGTATTGCTTATGCTTTGGTGAATTCACAAAATCATCATAACCTTGATGAAAAATCTAAAAAATACATATTAATTGGTTATTCCTTACAATCGAAAGCATATCGATTATATAACCCTATTAGTGACAAAGTTATTATTAACAGAAATGTTATGTTTGATGAAAGGGCAAGTTGGAATTGGGAGACCAATAAAGATAGAACACAAATACAGATTCCAACAGAACTAGACACTCCATAGAATCAAATGACAGATCCTGCTCCAACAAATTCATTGTCAACCTCACCAAGTAGTAGTTCAAATTCTGATTCCTCAGATGAAACCCCTCTAAGAAATTTCAGATCACTAACAGAAATTTTTGACTCAATATTTGCTTTGTTTATTTCATATCCAATAACTTTTGAGGAAGCAGTTAAAAAAGAAGAATGAAAAAAAGCAATGAAGGAGGAAATCAAGTCAATTGAGAAGAATGAAACTTGAGAGCTAATGGATCTACCGAAAGAAAAGAAAACTATTGGATTAAAATGGGTGTTCAAAACAAAGTTTAATATAGATGGAAGTATCCAAAAGCATAAGGCATGGCTTGTAGCAAAAGGATATTCATAGCAACAAGGTATTGATTTTGATGATACTTTTTCTCCAGTTGCTAAATTCGAAACCGTGAGAAATTTCTTGGCTTTAGCTGCTCACTTGAGTTGGCTTGTTTATCAATTTAATGTGAAATCTACGTTTTTAAATGAAAATTTACACGAAGAGATTTTTGTTGCTCAACCTGAAGGTTTTTTGGTTAAAAGACATGAAGAAAAGGTGTATAAAGTAAGAAAAACTCTTTGTGGGCTTAAACAAGCTCCAAGGGCATGGTATAGAAAAATTGATTATTATTTTCTTCAAAATGGATTTAAAATGAGAAATAATGAACCTACTCTTTATCTAAAGAAGGAAGGTGAACATAATATTCTAATGGTTTGCCTCTATGTTGACGATATTATATATATGGGTTCACCACTCCTCCTTTGATATTCTTCCGTCTTTGCTGAGTGGATGCTGAGGAGGCACCGTAGTGTGACACAGGCTTGTCGGGCGGCCTCCCTTTGAATAATTTTGAGCTCCTTTTCAACTGTTTCGAGATCTCGAAGGGAGATTCCTGTTCGGGATCCTGCCCTGAGCTTGGCGATCCCTTGTAGGTATTGTTCTGCCAGGTCGTCAGGAATTGGTTGAGGTAGGCTACAGCTCTTGGGCTTGGTCTCGCTTGGACCTCCTTGGTAGCCTCCAACATTAGGATTGCTTGCTCGTCCGGCCATCCTGCGACTAGAATATTTATTAGTCTAGATAGGGAATCAACGAGAATGTTACTGGTTCCTTCGATGTGCTCGAATTTCACTTCAACGCCGCATCCGGTTATATAGTCGACGAAGGCCATCCATCGGACCCTAGAAGGTTTGTTCTGGGCAGACTTGTTGAAGAAGCTTATGATGGCTTGACAGTCTGTTCTGATTATGACTTCCACCTTATCCAGAAAGTAGATCTTCAGGCTTTCCAAAGTTTTCATTACTGCATGCATTTCTGCATCAATAGTGGACTTGATGGGGTTGAATTTTCCACTTGCGTAGGCACAGATTTTCTCAGTATTTCGGGGGTCGTTCTTCATTTTCTTCCACTTGCAGATCCCCCCCCATCCTTCCATGCAGCCATCCGTCTCTAGAATGATAAAACATTCCTCTGGTGGTACTTCCAGGTCTGGAAGATTTTTAACCAAACTTTTGATCTTTCGGATCAGCTCCCAGTCTTGCTCGTTAAACCTCTTCTCACCAGTCGGGCTTGTTTTGGCATAGAGTGGTCCCAGGAGTTTTCCCAGATTAGGGATATAATTACGGGCGTAATTTAGTATGCCTAGCCACGATCTTAGACCTTTCTTTGTGGTGAGATTTTCCTCTTGGTACTCTGTGATTCTTTTGATGATGTGGGGCTGTAGCTTAATTTTTGAGTTTCCCAAGATTGCCCCGAGGAATTCTATCTCTTTGACCGCCACCTTCATCTTTGATGGGCTTAGTACCAGGCCATGTTTCTGACAGATTTCCAACATTTGGGCCAGGTGCCTGGCGTGGTCTTTCTCGTTTTTCGAGAATACTAGAATATCGTCAATGTATATTGCGATAAATTCTCCCGTACCTTTGAAACATTCGTCCATTTTTCTCTGAAATACTGCGGGTGCGTTTTTTAATCCGAATGACATTACTAGCCATTCATATAGTCCGTCGGGAACCCAAAAGGCGGTCCACTCAATTGAGTCAGGATGCATTGCTACCTGGTGAAATCCTGATTTGAGGTCAAATTTTGAGTAAATTTTGCTATTACTGACCTTTCGTAGGATGGTGTTTATCCCTGGTAGGCTATACTGGTCCTTTTCCGTGATGTCATTCAGCCTTTTGTAATTGAATACCATCCTTTCCTTGCCCTTTTTCTCTACTCCGGTGTCCGGGTCTACTGTTGTTCCGGAGTTTACTATTATAGCAGTTGTGCGATGTCTGCTCTTGCTTGGCCTTATTACTCCAATCTTTAGAAGGGCGCCTATGTGTTTAGAGAAAGCCTCCTTTGCTCGTGGTGTAAGATGCTTAAGGGGCTTGTCTTCTACTACGAAGTCTGGGTTTTTAATCTCTAGTTTGCATATAATTTTGTTCTTTTCCCAGTGTTTTAGGGGGTCTTCCCCTATGTATCCCTGGGCCTTTAGCTGATTCAGTAGGCCTCCGAACCTTTCTTTGATCGGGTTACTGCCTTGCTGAGCTGCGGAGAAGAGGACAGACTCCTGGATCTGGATATACTCATCCTCTTCAAGATCCAGTTCTTCTATTGCTGCTGATACTGGGACATAGGGTAGCGTATTGATTGTAGTAAGATTTTTGTAGAAAGTAACGGTGTTACCTTCTATCCTTACTCCTCTTTGCATGGCCCGTATGAAGTTGCACCCTATTATCATTTGGATATCGTCTCCCAGCTTCATTGTGAAAGCATATGTATAGGGGATCCTGAATGTGTTATCCCCTATAGTCATCTTGCCACCTTTTAGTTTTTTGTTGGCCGTTGTCTTGGATGTTATCCCGCTGAAATGTACAATGTAGGGATTTTCCTCCATTGCTGCTTTTGGTATGGAATTTTCATCTATGCAGCAGGTCGTGGCTCCTGTGTCTAATATGGCATTTATCTTAAAGGAGGGGATACTTGGGATTTCAATTCGTACCTCTAGGTTGAAGAGCATGTTTTTGGCTTTTCTGGATCCTCCTGTTTCCTTTGTTTCTATAGATAAAGCCTTCTGTGTTTCTTCGGCCAGTAGGACGAACATTTCTTCATTTTCCTCCGCTTCTTTTGTCCTAAGCTTTTGCATTTCTTTTAGTAAATCAGCTTTCTCTAACCTTAGTCGATCAATTTCCATTGCCTCTCCTTCCAACTGATCATACTTTTTCTTCCATTCGCATATCTCATGCTGTAACCGGAGGTTTTCTTGGGCAGTTGCTATGGCTTGTACTTGTATTTCTTCTAACTCCTTTGCCTTCTGTTGTTCAGATTCTACAGCCATCTTCAGTCTTCTGATTTCTGCTTCACAATGGTTAATGTAATCTTGCTGTTGTTGAAGCAAATTTTTGGGCTCATACCTTGGTGGTTCCTTAGTCATTACTGGGGTTCTTTTGTTGAAATAATAGATGCTGCACATTCCGCATGAAGTAATTTCACATAGAGGGCAGTGCCTCCTATGCCTCCTTTGGGATGTCCTTTTGTAGCAATTACATATTTCCATGTTTGCTGGTAGTTCCGTGTTAATTTGCCATATATGTTTGCATTCGGCTTGTGTTTGGGAGACTTGCACCCGGGCCCTGTATCCTGTGTCAGGCCCGATCCACCAGGTTCTACTATCTTCAATGAGGGCAAATATTCTATGAGTAAAGGAATGGATACCCTGCTGTAGACTTTCCACGTCTTCTCCCTCAGAGATGGAGTAAATTGCATCACTTTGATTCTCTCCTTCTTGTACTGATAGGATTTCATAATCATCTGGGAGGTCAAGCTGTTCGAACATGGCTACCCTTTTAATATTTTTGCGATCATTGGGGCATTCCCTTGCAAAGTGCCCTTCTTCCCTGCATAAGTAGCATTTGCACTTCTTGTTTCTAATCAAGTGCTTCCTTTTCTCAATTCTAGCATGGGAGGAGTGTGGTTTTCCTTTGTAGGTTGTTGATCTCCTTACGCCATACCTTCTTTCTGGTTTATTGTAGTATCCTGGAATGGGAATTTCGCTGCAAAAGGATAGATCCTTAAGGGCCCTTCTGAAAGCCGCATCCTTGCATTCTGCCTCTAGGTATTTGTAGGAGAATAATACTCTTGGGATTACCCCTATTGTGTTTCCCCTGTATTTTGTTTCGAATGCCTCCTTGATCCTTTTGCTTAGTTCTCCAGGCATTTTAGACCATAATTTCTCTGAGAGTTCTGGGCTTGTGAATAGCCTTCCTGTTTTTGATGCAAGCCTCATATAGTCATTCAGGAATTGGATAATATGTTTTAGGTTTGTGCATGATAACCTTTCAAGGTCCCGGTAGGCCTCTTCTTGTGCTGTGGTGGATCCTTGGAAGGGGTCTTCTAAAATAAAAATTGTCCTCAGTTGTGAGAGGATGTTTTGTGTTCCTCCTGAACCATCCGCGTTGGCCATTAATAACTGGTATTCTTCAGGGTACGCCATCCGCCATTGGATCCATGCTAGTTTTTCTGCTTCACCAAGCAGATTTTCGATAAACTCCATTTTGGCTTGGGGATCGGTGAATCCTTGTAGGGAGACCAAATTCTTTGTTATTGACTCCCATCTCATAAATACTTCCTCAAACATCCCAAGTTGGGATGGGATTATGAACATCGCCCCTTGTTGTTGAAATGCTGACGGGAGATTCCATGCTTCAGACAGGTCTTTTGATTTAAACCTTGGCTGCCTGGAGTAGCCTTCGTACGCAGGCTTCTGGCTTGTTGATTCTATGTTTACTGCTGGGGGGTAGTTGGCTGGTCCCATTGTTGAGTCGGTGGGTGGTCTGTAATTTGATACTGCCGACAATGCATATACCCGTTGAGATAATCTAGCCCGGTGGGGGTATTCCATCTCTAGATCTTCTTCCAATCCGGCTGCAACCACTTCCTTTTGGTATTTTTGAGGGTATGGCAATTCCCCTTCATCTTCAGAAACGTCAACTTCCTGATAAGAATTTAGATATTGACGTAATTCATTAGCTTCATCTTCGCTGTCGTCAGATAGTTGAATGCTGACGGCTATGGTGTGGTTCCGAATCTCTTCTTCATCACTGAGTGCCTCGTCGTCTGCGTTATTATAGTTGATTCGGCTGGATGTTGATGCAGCCTTGTAGGTGTCAAAGCTTATGGATATCCTTCCATCAATAAGGTTGCGACTCCTTATTTCTGCAGGCTACATTGGTACCATAATCTGGGTTGGTCGAATAACCTAGTCTCTGCCACGTAGCTCAGCTGTGGAGTACCTTCTTCCGGGGAGTGCCCGGACACCGTGGCTAGTTAGGTAGTCCACCACCCCTGATATTTCGTGCGCGAAGGCGACATTCGGGGTATTTGAAAGTCGCCCCACCATGCCTCGTGTGATTAGCAGATTTGCTTCACCATCCCGCCATGTGTCGTAGCCTCTTGCGAGGATTGATAGTTGGATATTGTGAAAAAAATCCCTAATTGTCATCATTATATCTGGGATCACGTAGACCAGTTGGCTGCCTCGAGTTAAGTCTACTTCCATGGTGGCTATGATGGATCTGTCATCTGTCCATCTATTGTCCCTGAACACCAGTAGTGCTAGTGTCCCTTCCTCTTGTCTGTGAAGGGTTTGCACCCTGACTTGTAGTATTCCCAAGTGGATGTATTGCATATGGCTTCTCTGCAATTGATCGTAGCTTTCTTCCATAATGAAAGCTCTATCTTCCTGGTTGTTGGTAACCAGCATGGCTTCTTCCGATCGGTGTGTGTACACGCGATGGTGGGCATCATCACGTCTGGAGTGGTATAACACCTCTGCAGGTGCTATTGTTGCCCTTTCCCTCATGGAGAGCCTCAGTTGTACTTGGGGGTTTATCTGTTGCTCAAGTACTTGCTGGGAAATGGTTGGTCCTCCCAGCAGTCTTTGCCCGATTCGCCTTGTCGCTTGTTGCGCGTTGAATAGCCTTCTATGGCTCCTCCTGTAATCGCGAATCTGATCCTCGACGAGAGGGGCAGATGTTGACGCTTCTTGCCTAGAGGTTCGGGTCGTCATTGTTGAACTTGCTTGAGGATTTGAATAGGATCCTTGAACACAAGGATTCTTCCTTGAGCTTCTTTAGGTCTTTCTGAAGATCCTAGGCTTAGATTTGATAATTTGGTGATCAAGTCTTCCGGAAGACTCTGAGTAGGTCCAGTCTTTTGCTGCTGGATTTCTCGTATTGTTTGTAACTCTGTTCGTATCCCCTTTATATCTTCAGCGATTTGTACTAGTAGCTGTATTTGGGTATTATGTTGTTTGATTATGGCTGCCTGATGGCTTTGGGTTCCTGGGTAATCGTTAGATTTCAGGAATCCAAGGGATGGAGAATCAATAGATTCTGTGGCTTTGAGTGCTTCTCTATAGGACTCGGTACTCCTAGTGAATAAGTGGCTCATCCGCAGATTTGCCTCTCTATTTTTGTTAGGAGAGTTTCTATTTTTGAGAGTTTCTGGTTGAGTCCTCTTTCTTGAGATTCCTTTGATAGTTCTATTATCAGGCCTTTTATCTCCTGTCTTGATATTGGGTTGTTTTCGAAGAGCAAGGCTGAAAGTGTCTCGACTGAGGATTTTAGTGCTTTGATCTCTTAAATAAATTATGAACATCGCCACCTTCATCATAAGAATTTAGATGTGGGGCTGGACAAAGGGTGTTGACGGGGACCAGAGATCACCCGACCCTATGCCTTCAGTTCTCTATATAATAACAACTGCATCTCTCATTGCAGAACACACAGAAAACATCTGAAGTTCTACTTTGAGAAGTCTTTCCAAGGTTTTAATCCAGAGTTTGTAAGTTTCTTACTAGTTCTTAATACATATCTCTGCTTTTAAATCTTGAAGCACGCTTTCCTCTAAATATGGTATCAGAGCTTTATTTTATCAATCTTGTGTGTTTAAGTCTATCTAGTTGCTAGATCCTACCCACAACTTAGAATCAATTGAGAAAGCCTAAATAGCTGTCAAAATATCTTTGCTTATAACCGGACTACGATTGTCAACAGACGTAAGGTGTAATTGGACAAGAAGTCCCTAAAGAAACACTGAAAAGGTGAGACAATCTAAGAAAGAAATAAGCAAGGGGAAATCTGATGGTTAGAAAGGCCTAAGGTTGATGTCTGAAAAATGGGAAGAGTCTATACAACAATGGTATATTAACTCTCACACCTCTAAGTTAGATTACCTTGACCTTGCCGAAAGCAAGAACCCAACTCGGAAAGAACTAGCCCAGAACCTTGCTGTAATTTATGACCGAACCTGCCTGTCCAGTAGAGTTCATCTGAAAAACTTCAAAATTCTGATAGAAAAGAACCAGTCTCTCGAAAAAGAAATCAAAGCACTAAAATCCTCAGTCGAGACACTTTCAGCCTTGCTCTCCGAAAACAACCCAATATCAAGACAGGAGATAAAAGGCCTAATAATAGAACTATCAAAGGAATCTCAAGAAAGAGGACTCAACCAGAAACTCTCAAAAATAGAAACTCTCCTAACAAAAATAGAGAGGCAAATCTGCGGATGAGCCAGTTATTCACTAGGAGTACCGAGTCCTACAGAGAAGCACTCAAAGCCATAGAATCTATTGATTCTCCATCCCTTGGATTCCTGAAATCTAACGATTACCCAGGAACCCAAAGACATCAGGCAGCCATAATCAAACAGCATAATACCCAAATACAGCTACTAGTACAAATCGCTGAAGATATAAAGGGGATACGAACAGAGTTACAAACAATACGAGAAATCCAGCAGCAAAAGACTGGACCTACTCAGAGTCTTCCAGAAGACTTGATCACCAAATTATCAAATCTAAGCCTAGGATCTTCAGAAAGACCTAAAGAAGCTCAAGGAAGAATCCTTGTGTTCAAGGATCCTATTCAAATCCTCAAGCAAGTTCAACAATGACGACCCGAACCTCTAGGCAAGAAGCGTCAACATCTGCCCCTCTCGTCGAGGATCAGATTCGCGATTACAGGAGGAGCCATAGAAGGCTATTCAACGCGCAACAAGCGACAAGGCGAATTGGGCAAAGACTGCTGGGAGGACCAACCATTTCCCAGCAAGTACTTGAGCAACAGATAAACCCCCAAGTACAACTGAGGCTCTCCATGAGGGAAAGGGCAACAATAGCACCTGCAGAGGTGTTATACCACTCCAGACGTGATGATGCCCACCATCGCGTGTACACACACCGATCGGAAGAAGCCATGCTGGTTACCAACAACCAGGAAGATAGAGCTTTCATTATGGAAGAAAGCTACGATCAATTGCAGAGAAGCCATATGCAATACATCCACTTGGGAATACTACAAGTCAGGGTGCAAACCCTTCACAGACAAGAGGAAGGGACACTAGCACTACTGGTGTTCAGGGACAATAGATGGACAGATGACAGATCCATCATAGCCACCATGGAAGTAGACTTAACTCGAGGCAGCCAACTGGTCTACGTGATCCCAGATATAATGATGACAATTAGGGATTTTTTTCACAATATCCAACTATCAATCCTCGCCAGAGGCTACGACACATGGCGGGATGGTGAAGCAAATATGCTAATCACACGAGGCATGGTGGGGCGACTTTCAAATACCCCGAATGTCACCTTCGCGCACGAAATATCAGGGGTGGTGGACTACCTAACTAGCCACGATGTCCGGGCACTCCCCGGAAGAAGGTACTCCACAGCTGAGCTACGTGGCAGAGACTGGGTTATTCGACCAACCCAGATTATGGTACCAATGCAGCCTGCAGAAATAAGGAGTCGCAACCTTATTGATGGAAGGATATCCATAAGCTTCGACACCTACAAGGCTACATCAACATCCAGCCGAATCAACTATAATAACGCAGACGACGAGGTACTCAGTGATGAAGAAGAGATTCGGAACCACACCATAGCCGTCAGCATTCAACTATCTGACGACAGCGAAGATGAAGCTAATGAATTACGTCAATATCTAAATTCTTATCAGGAAGTTGACGTTTCTGAAGATGAAGGGGAATTACCATACCCTCAAAAATACCAAAAGATAGAATTCCTCGGGGCAATCTTGGGAAACTCAAAAATTAAGCTACAGCCCCACATCATCAAAAGAATCACAGAGTACCAAAAGGAAAATCTCACCACAAAGAAAGGTCTAAGATCGTGGCTAGGCATACTAAATTACGCCCGTAATTATATCCCTAATCTGGGAAAACTCCTGGGACCACTCTATGCCAAAACAAGCCCGACTGGTGAGAAGAGGTTTAACGAGCTGGGAGCTGATCCGAAAGATAAAAAATTTGGTTAAAAATCTTCCAGACCTGGAAGTACCACCAGAGGAATGTTTTATCATTCTAGAGACGGATGGCTGCATGGAAGGATGGGGGGGGGATCTGCAAGTGGAAGAAAATGAAGAACGACCCCCGAAATACTGAGAAAATCTGTGCCTACGCAAGTGGAAAATTCAACCCCATCAAGTCCACTATTGATGCAGAAATGCATGCAGTAATGAAAACTTTGGAAAGCCTGAAGATCTACTTTCTGGATAAGGAGGAAGTCATAATCAGAACAGACTGTCAAGCCATCATAAGCTTCTTCAACAAGTCTGCCCAGAACAAACCTTCTAGGGTCCGATGGATGGCCTTCGTCGACTATATAACCGGATGCGGCGTTGAAGTGAAATTCGAGCACATCGAAGGAACCAGTAACATTCTCGCCGATTCCCTATCTAGACTAATAAATATTCTAGTCGCAGGATGGCCGGACGAGCAAGCAATCCTAATGTTGGAGGCTACCAAGGAGGTCCAAGCGAGACCAAGCCCAAGAGCTACAGTCTACCTCAACCAATTCCTAACGACCTGGCAGAACAATACCTACAAGGGATCGCCAAGCTCAGGGCAGGATCCCGAACAGGAATCTCCCTTCGAGATCTCGAAACAGTTGAAAAGGAGCTCAAAATTATTCAAAGGGAGGCCGCCCGACAAGCCTGCGTCACACTACGGTGCCTCCTCAGCATCCACTCAGCAAAGACGGAAGAATACCAAAGGAGGAGTGGAGGAAAAGACAACTGGTACAAAGACTGGCTACCAGTTGTCCTTCAGCAGCAGCAGCAATTAGAGAGGGCCCTCACACTAACACAAGATGCTGCCCACAGGCTGGAAAGCTTCAACTTTTTATAGTTATGGCATTTTATTTTTTAGGTCACTAGCTATCGCACTGAGCCCCGGGGAGCCGTGCAAAGTTTGGAGTCTAGCGTCGGCGTTCTTTGCCTTTTAAGAAATCTGGAGTCTAGCGTCGGCGCCCACAGAAGGGCGCCCTTGGTTTTTAAGGGGAACGGCTGGACAAAGGGTGTCGACGGGGACCAGAGATCACCCGACCCTATGCCTTCAGTTCTCTATATAATAACAACTGCATCTCTCATTGCAGAACACACAGAAAACATCTGAAGTTCTACTTTGGGAAGTCTTTCCAAGGTTTTAATCCAGAGTCTATAAGTTTCTTACTAGTACAAAGACTGTAATTTAGACTTTCTCAATTACATTGTACATTTCAGAACAGTCTGTAAGATTTGGCATTTATCTTAAAGGAGGGGATACTTGGGATTTCAATTCGTACCTCTAGGTTGAAGAGCATGTTTTTGGCTTTTCTGGATCCTCCTGTTTCCTTTGTTTCTATAGATAAAGCCTTCTGTGTTTCTTCGGCCAGTAGGACGAACATTTCTTCATTTTCCTCCACTTCTTTTGTCCTAAGCTTTTGCATTTCTTTTAGTAAATCAGCTTTCGCTAACCTTAGTCGATCAATTTCCATTGCCTCTTCTTCCAGCTGATCATACTTTTTCTTCCATTCGCATATCTCGTGCTGTAACCGGAGGTTTTCTTGGGCAGTTGCTATGGCTTGTACTTGTATTTCTTCTAACTCCTTTGCCTTCTGTTGTTCAGATTCTACAGCCATCTTCAGTCTTCTGATTTCTGCTTCACAATGGTTAATGTAATCTTGCTGTTGTTGAAGCAAATTTTTGGGCTCATACCTTGGTGGTTCCTCGGTCATTACTGGGGTTCTTTTGTTGAAATAATAGATGCTGCACATTCCGCATGAAGTAATTTCACATAGAGGGCAGTGCCTCCTAAGCCTCCTTAAGGATCTATCCTTTTGCAGCGAAATTCCCATTCCAGGATACTACAATAAACCAGAAAGAAGGTATGGTGTAAGGAGATCAACAACCTACAAAGGAAAACCACACTCCTCCCATGCTAGAATTGAGAAAAGGAAGCACTTGATTAGAAACAAGAAGTGCAAATGCTACCTATGCGGGGAAGAAGGGCACTTTGCAAGGGAATGCCCCAATGATCGCAAAAATATTAAAAGGGTAGCCATGTTCGAACAGCTTGACCTCCCAGATGATTATGAAATCCTATCAGTACAAGAAGGAGAGAATCAAAGTGATGCAATTTACTCCATTTCTGAGGGAGAAGACGTGGAAAGTCTACAGTAGGGTATCCATTCCTTTACTCATAGAATATTTGCCCTCATTGAAGATAGTAGAACCTGGTGGATCAGGCCTGACACAGGATATAGGGCCCGGGTGCAAGTCTCCCAAATACAAGCCGAATGCAAACATATATGGGAAATTAACACGGAACTACCAGCAAACATGGAAATATGTAATTGCTGCAAAAGGACATCCCAAAGGAGGCATAGGAGGCACTGCCCTCTATGTGAAATTACTTCATGCGGAATGTGCAGCATCTATTATTTCAACAAAAGAACCCCAGTAATGACCGAGGAACCACCAAGGTATGAGCCCAAAAATTTGCTTCAACAATAGCAAGATTACATTAACTATTGTGAAGCAGAAATCAGAAAACTGAAGATGGCTGTAGAATCTGAACAACAGAAGGCAAAGGAGTTAGAAGAAATACAAGTAAAAGCCATAGCAACTGCCCAAGAAAACCTCCGGTTACAGCATGAGATATGCGAATGGAAGAAAAAGTATGATCAGTTGGAAGGAGAGGCAATGGAAATTGATCGACTAAGGTTAGAGAAAGCTGATTTACTAAAAGAAATGCAAAAGCTTAGGACAAAAGAAGCGGAGGAAAATGAAGAAATGTTCGTCCTTCTGGCCGAAGAAACACAGAAGGCTTTATCTATAGAAACAAAGGAAACAGGAGGATCCAGAAAAGCCAAAAACATGCTCTTCAACCTAGAGGTACGAATTGAAATCCCAAGTATCCCCTCCTTTAAGATAAATGCCATATTAGACACAGGAGCCACGACCTGCTGCATAGATGAAAATTCCATACCAAAAGCAGCAATGGAGGAAAATCCCTACATTGTACATTTCAGCGGGATAACATCCAAGACAACGGCCAACAAAAAACTAAAAGGTGGCAAGATGACTATAGGGGATAACACATTCAGGATCTCCTATACATATGCTTTCACAACGAAGCTGGGAGACGATATCCAAATGATAATAGGGTGCAACTTCATACGGGCCATGCAAGGAGGAGTAAGGATAGAAGGTAACACCGTTACTTTCTACAAAAATCTTACTACAATCAATACGCTACCCTATGTCCCAGTATCAACAGCAATAGAAGAACTGGATCTTGAAGAGGATGAGTATATCCAGATCCAGGAGTCTGTCCTCTTCTCCGTAGCTCAGTAAGGCAGTAACCCGATCAAAGAAAGGTTCGGAGGCCTACTGAATCAGCTAAAGGCCCAGGGATACATAGGGGAAGACCCCCTAAAACACTGGGAAAAGAACAAAATTATATGCAAACTAGAGATTAAAAACCCAGACTTCGTAGTAGAAGACAAGCCCCTTAAGCATCTTACACCACGAGCAAAGGAGGCTTTCTCTAAACACATAGGCGCCCTTCTAAAGATTGGAGTAATAAGGCCAAGCAAGAGCAGACATCGCACAACTGCCATAATAGTCAACTCCGGAACAACAGTAGACCCGGACACCGGAGTAGAGAAAAAGGGCAAGGAAAGGATGGTATTCAATTACAAAAGGCTGAATGACATCACGGAAAAGGACCAGTATAGCCTACCAGGGATAAACACCATCCTATGAAAGGTCAGTAATAGCAAAATTTACTCAA